>NC_041390.1:33573048-33633823 GCF_002162155.2 Triticum dicoccoides | reverse complement strand
CCCTTTGGGCTGCTGAAAAGAGGCCTTTGGTCTCGGTTGGTGGCACCAACCGGGACTAAAGGGGGGCATTGGTCACGGTTTGTGCCACGAACCGTGACCAATGCATTTGCTATATAAGCCAGCACTTAGGAAAATTTAACATTTCCCTCGCAGTTGCCCCCGATGGGGCCGAGCACATCGACGCCGCCAGGCTGCCCCAACGCCGCCCGCCGCCCCAGCCGTCATCGTCGCCCGCGCCCCGAGTCGCCGTCGCCCGCGCCCTCGCTAGCCGTCGCCCGCGCCCTCGCCCGACGCCGTCGCCCGCGCCCTCGCCTGACGCCGTCGCCCACGCCCTCGGCCGACACCGTCGCCACGCGCCGCCGTCCCCTGCCCCGACGCGCGCCGCCCCTGCCCCGTCGCCGTCGCCGTGCCGCCGTCCCCTGCCCCGACGCGTCGCCGCCTCTGTGAGCACCGCACGTCTGCCGCCCCCGCCGCCGCTGTACATTTTTTTATTATACATGCTATTTTTTACATGTGTTTAGATTTTCATATATATGTGTATGTATGTATTTTATATATATATGTATTTTTTGATGTATGTTCATATATGTATGTATGTATTTTTACATGTTTTTTGTATGTATGTATGTATTTTTTCAATTGTAATGATGTTTTAAAAATACATATATGCAAAAGTCAGATTTGTAATTAGAAATTTTTTATCTATATATGTTCTCTGATTTAGTACATTTTAGGTTAGTTTCATTTTAAAAAAGTTTTATATATTTAGGAAGAAGGAATAGAAGGAAGAAAATGTTTTATATATGAGGGTCGAGAGGGGGTCGACGGTCGAGAGGGGGTCGAGTGTGAGATACATGTGGCCGTCGGTGTCAGACAATACATCCACGTCCCACAAGTGACGCGGGCCACATGTATGTATTTTTTGATGTATGTTCATATATGTATGTATGTATTTTTGTATGTATGTATGTATTTTTTCACTTGTGGGACGTGGATGTAGTGTCCGACACCGACGGCCACATGTATCTCACACCCACGATACTTGCTATTTAGGGTTTCCTCTATCGCTCGGTGACCCTCGACGACTCTCGTTCCCGATAAAAAAAAGAGGAAGAAGAAGAAAAAAAGAGGAGAAGAAAGAATAGAGTAAACTCACTCCTCTATTCTTTCTTCTCCTCTTTTTTCCTTCTTCTTCCTCTTCTTTTTTTATCCTTGAAGCATTGTCCAGGCCACCCCAAACCCTAGAGAAGCAGCGTCGAGGCCACCCCAAACCCTAGAGAAGCAGCGTCGAGGCCACCCCAAACCCTAGAGAAGCAGTGTCGAGGCCACTAATTAATATTAGTTCTACGTTTGCCACTAATATATCCATCTGTCATGTTTGAATAATAATTGCCATGTTGTCAATATTTGTAGAAACTATGGACACCGCCCGAGACGAAGTACAAGAAGAGTTGTTGAGGGACATAATCGCACGAGGAAGTGATGCCGTCTGCTCGTTGTTTCTCAACGACACCGATGGTCTGGAAGCAGCTGGCTATGATTATGATGGCTCCGGTGACCTAATGCCGGTGCAAGAAGGAGACCGTGAGGACGGCTCCGGTGACCCAATTGCCGGTGCAAGAAGGAGACCGTGATGATGTCTCCGGTGACCGAACCGAGTCCGGCTAGGTATATATATTAGTTAAGCTTCTGCTGACTAGCTAATTGATGCATTCATTGTTTTGGTATGTACACATATTAATTAAGTCTTTGTTCTTTTTTCTAGCCCTCCGGATCGAGCACAACTTCGGTAAAGAGACGAGGCCCGAAGAAAAAGTTGAGCTCGGATGAAAAGTTTGAGATCATAGCAATCGCGCCCGATGGCCAACCAATTGAACCCCTCCGGACAAAGAGCGCATTTGTTGCTCAGTGCGGGGTTTTGGTTAGGGACAAGATCCCGATCAGCATCCAGCAATGGTTAAAGCTGGCTACAGAAGACCCTGAGGTGTCTTATGTCAATGATATGCATAAAAATGATCTTTGGACTGAGCTGAAGTTAAATTTCACCCTACCGCTAGAGGATGATCCAGAGAAGCCAGTTAAAGAGCAATTAATCAAGTCTTTTGCTCTTAAGAGGATGGCAGAACTATTCAGGAGGTGGAAGAAATAGCTGAATAAGTTTGTCGAAAATAATGAGACACCAGAATTCAAGGGCAGATATGAGAAGATCAGAGATCACTGGCCCGCATTTGTGGCCCACAAGACATCGGAAAAGAGTAAGAAGAGGTCGGCGACAAACAAGAAAAATGTTATGAAGAAGAAGCATCACCATCGCACGGGGTCAGGTGGCTACCTCGTAGCCCGGCCTAAGTGGGCCAAGACTGAGAATGATCTGGTTGATAAAGGAATCGAACCAGAGACAATTAACTGGCCAGACCATTGCCGGACTTGGTTCTTCAGGGCTGGCGGAACCTTGGACCCTATAACAGGGAAGTGCATTTGAATGAACGATCAAATGGACATACCAGTCAGGAAGCTTCAGCAGTATATCGAAGCAGGGCAGCAAGGGACGTTCTTTCCAGACAGAGAGAACGACAAGCTCACAATGGCCCTCGGGAATCCTGAGCACCTGGACGGACACGAGGCACGCCAGGCTCCATTCCGTGGAAGGTTGGGTTTCCGGACGCAGGCGGTTACAAACCCAGGAGAGGAGGAAAAAATTGTAGCAGACCCAAATGCAGGCGCTGCAAGCAAGGCTACAAGCAATAGAGGAACGAGAAGCAAATCGCAGCAAACGTACTGCCGAAGCTTCCCCCGAAGCTACCCCGCCATCTTAGCGGAGAAGCAGCGTGGCTTCCACCGAGCTGCTTCAGCCGGAGCATGCCTTGACGGCTCCTGCCAGCTATCCCGTGGATGCTATCACGGAGTCTCAAAATTGTCACCTTATGACGCAATGGATGAATTCGAAGGTCAAGGCGGCTGTTGGCTCTGTTTATCCTACTGAACCCGGCGCAACTTTTCACTGCCGGCCAATTCCAGAAGGATATGCTAGGGTGATGGTGGTTGAAATAACGGAGGGATTTGAGGACCTCCAGCTTGACCACCCTACCGGTGAAGGGGAGACTAGGCTGGGGTCTGCTCTGAAGACTCCATGCCTATGGCGGAAGGAGCTCATCAACCTTCCAAACTGGACGCCTCCGCCTCCTCCTCCTCCGGCAAGTTAGGGCACTCCGCCTCCTCCTCCGGCGAGTCAGGGCACTTGAAAGGATCGATATGGTTGACTAGAGGGGGGGTGAATAGGTGATGTCTACTATGCAACCTTCTTCTTGTAGACATTGTTGGGCCTGCAAGTGCACAGGTTTGTAGGACAGTAGCAAATTTCCCTCAAGTGGATGACCTAAGGTTTATCAATTCGTAGGAGGCGTAGGATGAAGATGGTCTCTCTCAAGCAACCCTGCAACCAAATAACAAAGAGTCTCTTGTGTCCCCAACACACCCAATACAATGGTAAATTGTATAGGTGCACTAGCTCGGTGAAGAGATGGTGATAAAAGTGCAAAATAGATAGTAGATATAGGTTTTTGTAAATTGAAAATATAAAAACAGCAAGGTAGCGAGTGGTAAAAGTGAGCGTAAACGGTATTGCAATGATAGGAAACAAGGCCTTGGGTTCATACTTTCACTAGTGCAAGTTCTCTCAACAATAATAACATAGATAGATCATATAACGAGCACTCAACATGCAACAAAGAGTCACTCCGAAGCCACTAATAGCGGAGAACAAACTAGAGATTATGGTAGGGTACGAAACCACCTCAAAGTTATTCTTTCAAATCGATCCATTGGGCTATTCCTATAAGTGTCACAAACAACCCTGGAGTTTTTACTAGAATAACACCTTAAGATACAAATCAACCAAAACCCTAATGTCACCTAGATACTCCATTGTCACCTCAAGTATCCGTGGGCATGATTATACGATATGCATCACACAATCTCGGATTTATCCAACCAACATAAAAGTACTTCAAATAGTGCCCCAAAGTTTCTACCGGAGAATCAAGAACGTGTGCCAACCCCTATGCATAGGTTCATGGGCGGAACCCGCAAGTTGGTCACCAAAACATACATCAAGTGGCACGTGATATCCCATTGTCACCACAGATAAGCACGGCAAGACATACATCAAGTGTTCATAAAATACTCAATCCGATAAGATAACTTCAAAGGGGAAACTCAATTCATCACAAGAGAGTAGAGAGGGAGAAGAAACATAAGATCCAACTACAATAGCAAAGCTCGGTATACATCAAGATTGTGCCATAGATGGAACACGAGAGAGAACACGAGAGAGAGAGAGAGAGAGATCAAACACATAGCTACTGGTACATACCCTCAGCCCCGAGGGTGAACTACTCCCTCCTCGTCATGGATAGCGCCGGGATGATGAAGATGGCCATCGAAGATGGATCCCCCTCCGGCAGGGTACCAGAAAGGGGTCCCGATTGGTTTTTCGTGGTTCTGGAGGCTTGCGGCGGCGGAACTCCCGATCTATCTTCTGTTCTGGAAGTTTTAGGGTACGACGGTATATATGGGTGAAAGGAGTACGTCGGTGGAGCTACGGGGGCCCCACGAGGCAGGGGGCGCCCTCCACCCTCGTGACCTCCCCGGAAACTTCTTGGAGTAGGGTCCAAGTCTCCTGGATCACGTTCGGTGAGAAGATCACATTCCCTAAGGTTTCATTCCGTTTGGACTCCGTTTGATATTCTGTTTCCTTGAAATACTGAAATAGGCAAAAAACAGCAATTCTGGGCTGGGCCTCCGGTTAATAGGTTAGTCCCAAAAATAATGTAAAAGTGGAAAATAAAGCCCAATATAGTCCAAAATAGTAGATAAAGTAGCATGGAGCAATCAAAAATTATAGATACGTTGGAGACGTATCAATAGGCAACTACCAATTTTTAGCTTTTCTTTACCAAATTAAACTTTGCATCAAAGTAGGTTGTCTAGATGTGCAACTAGGTGAGCAACCTATATGATGCAATAACAACAAGCATACAAGCAAGAAAGGGTAGAAACACTAAAGAGCTTGCACAAGTAAAGGTAAGAGATAACCAAGAGTGGATCCGGTGAAGACGAGGATGTGTTACCGAAGTTCCTTCCTTTTGAGGGGAAGTACGTCTCCGTTGGAGCGGTGTGGAGGCACAATGCTCCCCAAGAAGCCACTAAGGCCACCGTATTCTCCTCATGCCCTCACACAATGCGAGATGCCGTGATTCCACTATTGGTGCCCTTGAAGGCAGTGACCGAACCTTTACAAACAAGGTTGGGGCAATCTCCACAACTTAATCGGAGGCTCCCAACAAGACCACGAAGCTTCACCTCAATGGAATATGGCTTCGAGGTGACCTCAACCGTCTAGGGTGCTCAAACACCCAAGAGTAACAAGATCCGCTAGGGATGAGTGGGGGAATCGAAAATCCCTTGGTGGAAGTGTAGATCGGAGCCTTCTCAACCACTCCCGAGCAAATCAACAAGTTTGATTGGCTAGAGAGATAGATCGGGCGAAAATGAAGCTTGGAGTATTTAATGGAGCTTGAGCAATAAATGGAGCTTGGGGGAGGAAGAGGTAAGTGAGAAGGAAGAAGGGGACTCCCTTTTATAGTGGGGGCAACAATCCCGTTGCCCCCCACCAACCAGCCCCGCACAGGGCGGTACTACCGCTGAGATGGGGCGGTACTACCGCCAGGACAACGGTACTGCTGCGCTGGGGAGACAAGTAGGGAACGGACCCAAATGCGGTACTACCGCGGTGGTAGGGCGGTACTACCGCTCCTGGAACGGTACTACCACCACTACAACCATGACTAGTGCCGCAAAACCCGACACAAGAAAAAGACCTCTCGAATCGAGGCGGTAGGAACCAGACTGCCCGGCGGTACTACGGCAGTGGGGTCAAGGGCGATAGTACCGCTGTGGAACGGTACTGCCGCTTGTGACCCTTCGGCCGTAGTACCGCAGGCAGTGCGGTACTACCGTTGGGGCGCGCGAGAGAGAGAAGAAATCTCTAAAAGAAGCTGAGGACAAGGCGGAGGTGCCAGGCCCCCAGCGGTACTACTGCTGTGGAGCCACGGGCGGTACTACCGCTGCGGAGCGGTACTGCCGCTTGTGGCTTCTCAGCGGTACTACCACTTTGACCCAGCCAGGACAAGAGAGAGGAGAGATCTCTTCAATGGAAAGGAAATGCTCAAAGGGTGAGAAGCTAATGTGTACGTGATGATTCCACCCATGCAAAACCCCAGCGGACCCCCTCTTGATAGTACGGTGCCCTCTACGCAACTAGTCCACCGAGAAAGAAATGAAAGAGCTACACTGTCTAGAAATCCACTCCGAGGGGAAGAAGGCGTCTCGTGCCAGGGGAGAATCCGTGAATAATTCAAAGCACAAGATTAGTCCGCAAACATGTTGCCATCAATCACCAAAACTACCTTAAGAGAGATATGCCGTAACAATCTCCCCCTTTTTGGTGGATTGATGACAACTAGGGATTTGTGCAAGGAAAAGAAATAAAGTGAAGAAAGCTAAGAACTACAAAATATAGACGGGCTCCCCCAGAATGTGTGCACCAAGAGATGGCACGACACACACATTTGGATCAACACTCCCCCTATATTTTATAGTCCAACAATACTAAGCACAAGATATATGAGAGAAGAGAATAGACAGGACAAGCATGCATCTCATAATAAACTACAGTACTCTGAAATGACATACGTAATAAGGTAGCGATAGGGAGCATATGTCTTACACCATATGACTAGAACTTAGGTCTCACACCAAACCAAACCAAAGAAGGAACACACAAGAAAACACAAGACGACTCAAAGCACGACACAAGAAGCAAATCCCTACACTCTCTCCCCCTTTGGCAGCGAGACACCAAAAAGGGCGAAGAGTGACACTACGACTCCAGGTGATGGGAGGAGGAAGATCTCGAACATCACATCTCTGCATCTTCGTCGTGCGTCGAGAACTGCTCGGCATCGGAGTCGGTCCAGTGGCAATTCTGATGAATCCAGTCCTCCTCTTCAGTGATCTGACCCTCAGACCCACTGGCAACTGTTGCTCCCATCTGACGCATGAGCTCCTTGTGGTGCGTCCTGCATGTCAGAGTCCTGTCGACATCCGTCCCAAGATGGACGGTGGCATAGAATTGAGCCACCAAATCCGCATCAAAATCCTTGTTGAATTGCATGATCCTGAGAATGTTCAGCTGAGTGCACATCTAAAGAGCTTCGCCAAAGTACTTCGGGTCCTTCTCCATAGCATCAGTGTCAATGGAGCGAACATCAACAAAGAGATTCTTCTTGGCCTTGATCACATCAAAGTAGATGGCAAACTGAAAACGGTTCCAGAATGGCCGGTTGACCAAAGTGGGTTCTTGGTCCACCGCATAGGGGTTGCGGCGACGCTTCTCCCAAAACTCCTTGTTGGTCATCTCAGTCACAGTCTTCCCTTTTGGCTTGTTGGTGGCTCGCTTCGATTGCTGAGGAGGTGGAGGAACACTTGCAGATGCACTTGTTGGAGGCAGTTGGGTGCTCGAGGAACCACCGGCCGGCTCTGAGGTGCGGTAGCGTTTTGATGTGGCACGCCCGGGGTTGATACGGCGACCTTGCTGCTCGGAACGGTCATCACGTGGAGCCAAACACAAGAACACTCAAAACAACCAGAAAGAACGAGCATAAGCCAACAAACTTAACAAAAAGATCAAGGTAAGGCAGGAAAATGATGGAAATTGGCATTCAGTGGTAGTGACGTGACCTGCCCACGGTAGTACCGCCCCAAAGGGAGCGGTAGTACCGCTCTAGGTCAAGCGGTAGTACCGCTCCAAGAGGAGCGGTAGTACTGCATGAGGCGGAGAAACATCAGTTTCATATAGCATGAGGTGGTGAAACACCGGGCTCTTACTACTGCAGTCAGATCCGGCACTACCGGCCTACCAAATTCAAAAATAATCCTACCAAACTCTAATCGAGATAGTCTAGTTGCCTTCTCCAACCAACTCAAGCCTAGATTTCGCCAAAAATCTAGGGATGCAACCATCATTGCCCCTAAGAAACAAGAACTAAAAAGAGACAAAACGAAAGAAAGAACGGGGGCAATACCGGCATCCATGGCAAGAGGACGAGGTGGGGATCGACTCCACCAAAGGAAATGGAGAGGGACGCCTCGGAGACGGAGATCCGCCGGAGCCCTCCCACGATGAGAGGAGGCTGGAGAGAAGAAGAGAAAAGAGGGGCGAAGTGAATGGGTATGGGGGAGAAGAAACCTCCCCCTACCCCGACTTAACCCCCTGGGCACGTCCCTCAGCGGTAGTACCGCGCTGGGGGGCGGTAGTACCGCGTATAAGCGGTAGTACCGCGCACCACCAGCGGTAGTACCGCCCAGCACGCCACGGCAACTAAACAGACACGGCTTTAGCTCGACGAAACGACAAAAACGGCAACACACCAGCAAACGACCAAGACACACCTCTTCAAAAGAGGGAGGTGGCCGAGGCCACCTATGTTTGAGTCAAAAGGTATGGCACCGCGAAGATTTTAACCTTGGGCCCATGACCAAAACTCGTCTTTTAAGCACAAGTGTTATCAACAATGGCTAAAGTGAAAGACTTGATCAATTTATGCATAATGGGGGGAGGGAGAGTTCATTGAGAGAACAACACTCCCCCTATGTCCATGCCTACACCTAAACTAGACACCAAATTGAGCGTGGTAGGGTGTGCACGGGTTCAAGCCACATTGCTCGAATCAATGATATTTAGCTCATGCCTTAACTCGCGAAATCTTGCTTCATCCAAGGGCTTCGTGAAAATATCTGCAAGGTTGTCATGAGTGTTGACATAGTTGAGCTCAATATCTCCTCGCCTAATGTGATCCCGGATGAAGTGATATCGAATCTCAATATGCTTCGTCTTGAAGTGTTGCACTGGGTTGAGAGAAATCTTGATGGCACTTTCATTGTCACACCAAAGAGGCACTTTGTCACAAGTGACACCGTAATCCTTTAAAGTTTGCCTCATCCATAGAAGTTGTGCACAACAACTACCAGCGGCAACATACTCCGCCTCAGTGGATGAGAGAGACACACAATTTTGCTTTTTGGAAGACCAACTTACCAAAGAGAAACCAAGGAATTGGCACCCTCCGGAAGTGGACTTCCTATCCACTTTGTCTCCCGCCCAATCGGAATCCGAGTACCCTACAAGCTTGAAGTTTGATCCTCTTGGGTACCATAAGCCAAAGTTTGGGATATGAGCCAAATATCGAAAGATTCGTTTGACCGCCACATAGTGACTTTCCTTAGGTGCGGCTTGAAACCGTGCACAAATTCCCACACTCAACATGATGTCCGGTCTAGATGCACAAAGGTAAAGCAAGGAACCAATCATGGAACGATATACCTTTTGATCCACCACTTTACCATTGGGATCTAAGTCAAGTTGGCACTTGGTGGGCATTGGAGTGGAGGCCGGCTTGACGTCACTAAGCTTGAATCTCTTGAGCATGTCTTGAGTGTATTTGGATTGATTGATGAAGGTTCCTTCTCTTCTTTGCTTCACTTCGAACCCTAGAAAGAACTTCAACTCTCCCATAGAGGACATCTCGAACTTTGAGGTCATGAGAGCGGCAAATTCCTCATTGAAAGCTTTGTTAGGAGAACCAAAGATAATATCATCAACATATAATTGGCACACAAACAACTCCCCTTTGACCTTCTTAGTAAAAAGAGTGGGGTCGATTAGCCCAACTTCAAAACCACGGTCTTGTAACAACTCGGTAAGGTGGTCATACCACGCACGTGGGGCTTATTTAAGGCCATAGAGTGCCTTATCGAGTTGATACACATGATCGGTAAAGTAGGGATCCTCGAACCCGAGGGGTTGCTTGACGTAAACCAATTCATTAATGGGACCATTAAGAAAAGCACTCTTCACATCCATTTGTTGTAACTTAAAGTTATGATGAGAAGCATATGCAATCAACATGCGAATGGATTCAAGACAAGCAATAGGAGCAAAGGTTTCACCGTAGTTGATACCCTCGACTTGGGAGTAGCCTTGTGCTACCAAACGAGCCTTGTTGCGAATGATAATCCCATGGGCATCTTGCTTGTTCTTGAATATCCACTTGGTTCCAATGACATTGTGGTTCCCCGTTGGCCTTGGCACCAATCTCCACACTTTGTTGCGCTCGAAGTTGTTGAGTTCTTTGTGCATGGCATTGAGCCAATCCGGATCTTCTAGCGCCTCATAGACCTTGTGGGGTTCCACACAAGAGACAAACGCGTGATGCTCACAATAATTTGCTAATTGTCTACGAGTGCTTACCCCCTTTCTTAAGCTTCCAAGCACATTCGTCATGAGATGATCCTTGGTGGAGAGCTTGGAAGCAACCTTGGCGGCACGACGCTCTAATTCCTCCTCGGTGGTGAGTTGAGGAGCGGTTACTTGATCATCTTGAGCGTCATCATGAACTTGTTCTTGATCTTAAACTTGCTCGGGGGAGAGAACTTGACCTTGGGCATCACTTGGTGTGTCAACACCGTCTTGAGTATGATCTTGCCCTTGGTCTTGTTCATGAGGTTGAGGGCCTTCACTTTGTTCTTCGGAAGCGTGTGGGCCTTGGGTTGGTGATGGCTCCACTTGAGTGGAGCATTGTCCTTCTCCTTCGGCCACAAGGGGTTCCTCAATGGGTAGGATGAAACCAACACCCATTCTTCTTATGGCTTGAGGAGGAATTTCATCACCTACATCACAAGTGCCACTTTGCTCCACTTGGGAGCCGTTATTCTCATCAAACTCCACGTTACACGTCTCCTCAATAAGTCCCATGGATTTATTGAGGACACGGTAAGCATGAGAGTTTGTAGCATAACCAACAAATATGCCCTCATAAGCTCTAGCCTCAAATTTAGACAACCGAACACCTTTCTTGAGAATGAAACACTTACACCCGAATACCCGGAAGTACTTGAGGTTGGGCTTGTTACCGGTGAGTATCTCATATGGAGTCTTGTTCAAGCCCTTGCGGAGGTAGAGCCGATTGGATGCATGACACGCGGTGTTGATGGCTTCGGCCGAAAAGTTGTATGGAGACTTGAACTCCGCCATCATGGTCATTGCCGCATCCATCAACGTCCGGTTCTTCCTCTCCACAACACCGTTTTGTTGAGGGGTGTATGGTGCGGAATATTGATGCTTGATTCCCTCATCACTAAGAAATTCATCCAAGGTGTAGTTCTTGAACTCGGTGCCGTTGTCAATTCTTATTGTCAAGATCTTTGCATTGTGTTGACGTTGTGCTTCATTTGCAAAGTCAATGACGGTTTGTTGGGTCTCGCTCTTCCTCCTGAAGAAATACACCCACGTGTACCTTGAGTAGTCATCCACAATCACCAAGCAATACTTCCTACCTCCAAGACTATCGAAGGTTGGGGGCCCAAAAAGATCCATGTGAAGGAGCTCCAAGGGCCTCTTTGAACAAATGATAGTCGTGGGAGGGTGAGCCTTCTCATGTAGCTTTCCTTCGATACAGGCACTGCAAGCACGATCTTTAACAAAACTAACATTCGTTAGTCCACGGACATGGTCCCCCTTGAGAAGACTTTGCAAAGATCTCATATTGACATGGGCTAAACAGCGATGCCAAAGCCATCCCACATCAACTTTAGCCATTAGGCATGTCGCGGTCTTAGTGGGTCGCTCCGAAAAGTTAATCACATATAGACCGTTCTCGACATGCCCAACAAAAGCTACTTTAAGAGTCTTGCTCCACAAGAGGGCCACGGTATCGATATCAAAGAAAGTGGCAAAGCCCATGATTGCAAGTTGACGAACGGAAAGTAAATTGTATGCAAGGGACTCAACAAGCATGACCTTCTCGATCGTGAGATCATGAGAGATGACCACCTTGCCAAGTCCCAATACCTTAGAGGATGAGGCGTCACCCCACTCGACATTGGTGGGCATAGATGGAACTTTGTGCACGTCCACCACCAAGTCCTTGCTTCCGGTCATATGATTTGTAGCTCCGCTATCGAGCAACCATGATCCACCACCGGAAGCAAACATCTACAAGAGATCAATGCTTGGTTTTAGGTACCCATTTTATAATGGGTCCTTTGATGTTAGTAACAAGGGTCTTAGGAACCCAAATAGACCATTCAATGTACGCATGAAGAGAACCAACAAATTTGGCATAAACATGCCCATCACTGGCACGGCATAACACATAAGAAGGATTAAAATCGCCGGCTTTGTTGGGAGGGGTGACATTGCCCTTCTTGACATTGTTCTTCTTCTTCTCCTCGGGGACACTCTCTCCCTCCCTCACAAAGGTTTGTATGAGGGGAGGAGGTCGTTTGGTCTTGTCATTCTTCTTCTTGTTCTTGGAGTTGGGCACGTACCCAACCCCTTCCTTGGACACACCTCCCTTTTGGTTGATCAAGAGATCATTGAGGTTCTTCTTGCCTTGTATGCAAGTCGCAAGACCTCTCTCAAGTTGCTCCTTCAACTTAGCATTTTCCTCAACAAGATGTATATGCTCACAACACGGGTTAGTAGCATTTGCATTATCAATTAAAACCATATGAGGAAAAGTTGCTTTCTCCTTAGTTAGCTTCACTTGGAGTTGATCATGAGACTCCTTGAGACTAGCGTGAATACCCTTCAAGGCCTTGTGGCCCTTCTCAAGTATATCAAACTCCTCTTTGAGTCTAGCAAGATCAACCCTGAGTTTGGCCTTCTCGGAATTTAGCACACGAGAAACAATGAGGGCATGATCATAATCTTTCTTTAACTTAGCATGATCAACATTGTGTGACTCCTCAAGAGCCAAACGAAGACCACGCTCTTCCTAAAGAGCATTGGAAAGATCCGAAATCTCATCGGCATAGTCACGACTATGCCCTTCCATCTTAGAGATGGTGTCTTCGTGAGCCTCGATCATGTCATTGGCCTCACCAAGTTGTTCCAAGAGAGCAACAAAGTGCTTCTTGGATTTTCCCTTGAGTTTGCCCATAAAGGCCTCAAACTCGTTAGCCTCCACATTATCTCCCTCACGTTCATTAATGCTATCCATTTGGGAAGGATGATTAATGATGGTAGTTTTGATGTTGGAGGTTACCTTGTTGGTGGCTTTAGCCATGAGGCACTTAGCAGTGATGCTCTCTTGGGTGAGTCGAAGAGAGACACCCGTGACATTGTTGCAATGGCACTACAAGGATACCCTGCATAAAGCAACACGTATTCTACAACGTTTTAACTCTATGTTGCAAAATTCACCATAGATACGCATATAAGCATTGCACAATATGCGTCATTCTGTTGCACCCCGTGACCCCCTATTGTAGTACAAGTAAAGCCCAACGCACTACCCAAATACCCAGCCTCGTTTTTGTAATAGCCCGGCCCAAATTGGCTTTCATGAATAACCTAGTGAAGGAAATATGCCCTAGAGGCAATAATAAAGTTATTATTTATTTCCTTATATCATGATAAATGTTTATTGTTCATGCTAGAATTGTATTAACCGGAAACATAATACATGTGTGAATACATAGACAAACAGAGTGTCACTAGTATGCCTCTACTTGACTAGCTCGTTAATCAAAGATGGTTATGTTTCCTAACCATGAACAAGGAGTTGTTATTTGATTAACGGGATCACATCATTAGGTGAATGATCTGATTGACATGACCCATTCCATTAGCTTAGCACCCGGTCGTTTAGTATGTTGCTATTGCTTTCTTCATGACTTATACATGTTCCTATGACTATGAGATTATGCAACTCCCGTTTGCCGGAGGAACACTTTGTGTGCTACCAAACGTCACAACGTAAATGGGTGATTATAAAGGTGCTCTACAGGTGTCTCCAAAGGTAGATGTTGGGTTGGCTTATTTCGAGATTAGGATTTGTCACTCCAATTGTCGGAGAGGTATCTCTGGGCCCTCTCGGTAATGCACATCACATAAGCCTTGCAAGCATTACAACTAATGAGTTAGTTGCGAGATGATGTATTACGGAACGAGTAAAGAGACTTGCCGGTAACGAGATTGAACTAGGCATTGGATACCGATGATCGAATCTCGGGCAAGTAACATACCGATGACAAAGGGAACAACGTATGTTGTTATGCGGTCTGACCGATAAAGATCTTCGTAGAATATGTAGGAGCCAATATGGGCATCCAGGTCCCGCTATTGGTTATTGACCGAAGATTTGTCTCAGTCATGTCTACATTGTTCTCGAACCATAGGGTCCGCACGCTTAACGTTACGATGATAGTTATTATGAGTTTATGCATTTGGATGTACCGAAGTTAGTTCGGAGTCCCGGATGTGATTACGGACATGACGAGGAGTCTCGAAATGGTCGAGACATAAAGATTGATATATTGGATGACTATATTCGGACACCGGAAGCGTTCCGGGGAAGTTTCGGATAAAACCGGAGCACCGGGGGGTTACCGGAACCCCCCGGGGGGTTAATGGGCCTCATGGGCCTAAAGTGGAGAAGAGGAAGGGGCTGCCAGGGCAGGCCGCACGCCCCCTCTCTCCCTAGTCCGAATTGGACAAGGAGGGAGGGGCGGCGCCCCCCTTTCCTTCTCTCCTTCCCTCTCTCCTATTTGGACAAGGAAACGGGAGATGAGTCCTACTCCCGGTAGGAGTAGGACTCCTCCTGCGCGCCTCCTCTAGGGCCGGCCGCACCCCCCCCTTGGATCCTTTATATACGGAGGCAGGGGGGCACCCTAGGACACACAAGTTGATCCTCATGATCGTTCCTTAGCCGTGTGCGGTGCCCCCCTCCACCATATTCCACCTCGATCATATCGTTGGAGTGCTTAGGTGAAGCCCTGTGTCGGTAGAACATCATCATCATCACCACGCCATTGTGCTGACGGAACTCATCCCCGAAGCTTTGCTGGATCGGAGCCCGGGGAGCGTCATCGAGCTGTACGTGTGCTAAGAACTCGGAGGTGCCGGAGTAACGGTGCTTGGATCGGTCGGATAGGAAAGACGTACGACTACTTCCTCTATGTTGCGTCAACGCTTCCGCTTCGGTCTACGAGGGTACGTAGACAACACTCTCCCCTCTCGTTGCTATGCATCACCATGATCTTGCGTGTGCGTAGGAAATTTTTTGAAATTACTACGTTCCCCATCAGTGGCATCCGAGCCTAGGTTTTATGTGTTGATGTTATATGCACGAGTAGAACACAAGTGAGTTGTGGGCGATATAAGTCATACTGCTTACCAGCATGTCATACTTTGGTTCGGCGGTATTGTTGGACGAAGCGGCCCGGACCAACATTACGCGTACGCTTACGCGAGACCGGTTCTCCCGACGTGCTTTGCACAGAGGTGGCTTGCGGGTGACAGTTTCTCCAACTTTAGTTGAATCGAGTGTGGCTACGCCCGGTCCTTGCGAAGGTTAAAACAGCACCAACTTGACAAACTATCGTTGTGGTTTTGATGTGTAGGTAAGATTGGTTCTTGCTTAAGCCCGTAGCAGCCACGTAAAACTTGCAATAACAAAGTAGAGGACGTCTAACTTTTTTTTGCAGGGCATGTTGTGATGTGATATGGTCAAGACATGATGCTAAATTTTATTGTATGAGATGATCATGTTTTGTAACCGAGTTATCGGCAACTGGCAGGAGCCATATGGTTGTCGCTTTATTGTATGCAATGCAATCGCACTGTAATGCTTTACTTTATCACTAAGCGGTAGCGATAGTCGTGGAAGCATAAGATTGGCGAGACGACAACGATACTACGATGGAGATCAAGGTGTCGCGCCGGTGACGATGGTGATCATGACGGTGCTTCGGAGATGGAGATCACAGGCACAAGATGATGATGGCCATATCATATCACTTATATTGATTGCATGTGATGTTTATCTTTTATGCATCTTATCTTGCTTTGACGGTAGCATTATAAGATGATCTCTCACTAATTATCAAGAAGTGTTCTCCCTGAGTATGCACCGTTGCGAAAGTTCTTCGTGCTGAGACACCACGTGATGATCGGGTGTGATAGGCTCTACGTTCAAATACAACGGGTGCAAAACAGTTGCACACGCGGAATACTCAGGTTATACTTGACGAGCCAAGCATATACAGATATGGCCTCGGAACACGGAGACTGAAAGGTCGAGCGTGAATCATATAGTAGATATGATCAACATAATGATGTTCACCAATGAAACTACTCCATCTCACGTGATGATCGAACATGGTTTAGTTGATTTGGATCGTGTAATCACTTAGAGGATTAGAGGGATGTCTATCTAAGTGGGAGTTCTTTTAGTAAATTAATTGAACCTAAATTTATCATCAAACTTAGTACCTGATAGTATCTTGCTTGTTTATGTTTGATTGTAGATAGATTCCTCGTGCTGTTGTTCCGTTGAATTTTAATGCGTTCCTTGAGAAAGCAAAGTTGAAAGATGATGGTAGCAATTACACGGACTGGGTCCGTAACTTGAGGATTATCCTCATTGTTGCACAGAAGAATTACGTCCTGGAAGCACCGCTGGGTGCCAGGCCTGCTGCTGGAGCAACACCAGATGTTATGAACATCTGGCAGAGCAAAGCTGATGACTACTCGATAATTCAGTGTGCCATGCTTTATGGCTTAGAATCGGGACTTCAACGACGTTTTGAACGTCATGGAGCATATGAGATGTTCCAGGAGTTGAAGTTAATATTTCAAGCAAATGCCCGGATTGAGAGATATGAAGTCTCCAATAAGTTCTATAGCTGCAAGATGGAGGAGAACAGTTCTGTCAGTGAGCATATACTCAAAATGTCTGGGTATAATAATCACTTGATTCAATTGGGAGTTAATCTTCCAAATGATTGCATCATTTACAGAATTCTCCAATCACTGCCACCAAGCTACAAGAGCTTTGTGATGAACTATAATATGCAAGGGTTGAATAAGACTATTCCCGAGCTCTTCGCGATGCTGAAAGCTGCGGAGGTGGAAATCAAGAAGGAGCATCAAGTGTTGATGGTCAACAAGACCACTAGTTTCAAGAAAAAGGGCAAAGGGAAGAAGAAGGGGAACTTCAAGAAGAACGGCAATCAAGTTGCTGCTCAAGAGAAGAAACCCAAGTCTGGACCTAAGCCTGAAACTGAGTGCTTCTACTGCAAGCAGACTGGTCACTGGAAGCGGAACTGCCCCAAGTATTTGGCGGATAAGAAGGATCGCAAGTTGAACAAAGGTATATGTGATATACATGTTATTGATGTGTACCTTACTAATGCTCGCAGTAGCACCTGGGTATTTGATACTGGTTCTGTTGCTAATATTTGCAAATCGAAACAGGGACTACGGATTAAGCGAAGATTGGCTAAGGACGAGGTGACGATGCGCGTGGGAAACGGTTCCAAAGTCGATGTGATCGTGGTCGGCACGCTACCTCTATATCTACCTTCGGGATTAGTATTAGACCTAAATAATTGTTATTTGGTGCCAGCGTTGAGCATGAACATTATATCTGGATCTTGTTTAAACGTGACAGTTATTCATTTAAATCAGAGAATAATGGTTGTTCTCTTTATATGAGTAATATCTTTTATGGTCATGCACCCTTAAGGAGTGGTCTATTTTTGTTGAATCTCGATAGTAGTGACACACATATTCATAGTGTTGAAGCCAAAAGATGCAGAGTTGATAATGATGGTGCAACTTATTTGTGGCACTGCCGTTTAGGTCATATCGGTGTAAAGCGCATGAAGAAACTCCATACTGATGGACTTTTGGAACCACTTGATTATGAATCACTTAGTACTTGCGAACCGTGCCTCATGGGCAAGATGACTAAAACACCGTTCTCCGGTACTCTGGAGAGAGCAACAGATTTGTTGGAAATCATACATACAGATGTATGTGGTCCGATGAATATTGAGGCTCGTGGCGGATATCGTTATTTTCTCACCTTCACAGATGACTTAAGCAGATATGGGTATATCTACTTAATGAAACATAAGTCTGAAACGTTTGAAAAGTTCAAAGAATTTTAGAGTGAAGTTGAAAATCATCGTAACAAGAAAATAAAGTTTCTACGATCTGATCATGGAGGAGAATATTTGAGTTACGAGTTTGGTGTACATTTGAAAAATTGTGGAATAGTTTCGTAACTCATGCCACCCGAAACACCACAGCGTAATGGTGTGTCCGAACGTCGTAATCGTACTTTACTAGATATGGTGCGATCTATGATGTCTCTTACTGATTTACCGCTATCATTTTGGGGATACGCTCTAGAGACGGCCGCATTCACGTTAAATAGGGCACCATCAAAATCCGTTGAGATGACGCCTTATGAACTGTGGTTTGGCAAGAAACCAAAGTTGTCGTTTCTGAAAGTTTGGGGCTGCCATGCTTATGTGAAAAAACTTCAACCTAATAAGCTCGAACCCAAATCGGAGAAATGTGTCTTCATAGGATATCCAAAGGAAACTATTGGATACACCTTCTATCACAGATCCGAAGGCAAGACTTTTGTTGCTAAATTCGGAAACTTTCTGGAGAAGGAGTTTCTCTCGAAAGAAGTGAGTGGGAGGAAAGTAGAACTTGACAAGGTAACTGTACCTGCTCCCTTATTGGAAAGTAGTACATCACAGAAAACTGTTTCAGTGACACCTA
This sequence comes from Triticum dicoccoides, assembly GCF_002162155.2. NCBI lineage: Eukaryota > Viridiplantae > Streptophyta > Magnoliopsida > Poales > Poaceae > Triticum > Triticum dicoccoides. The sequence goes on along the minus strand of NC_041390.1, from coordinate 33,615,120 downwards.
CGCTAGTTAGTGAGGAAGCTAATGATGATGATCATGAAACTTCAGATCAAGATAGTACTGAACCTCGTAGAAAAACCAGAGTGAGATCCGCGCCAGAGTAGTACGGTAATCCTGTTCTGGAAGTCATGCTACTAGATCATGATGAACCTACGAACTATGAAGAAGCGATGGTGAGCCCAGATTCCGCAAAATGGCTTGAAGCCATGAAATCTGAGATGGGATCCATGTATGAGAACAAAGTATGGAATTTGGTTGACTTGCCCGATGATCGGCAAGCAATTGAGAATAAATGGATCTTCAAGAAGAAGACTGACGCTGACGGTAATATTACTGTCTACAAAGCTCGACTTGTCGCAAAAGGTTTTCGGCAAGTTTAAGGGATTGACTACGATGAGACCTTCTCACCCGTAGCGATGCTTAAGTCTGTCTGAATCATGTTAGCAATTGCCGCATTTTATAATTATGAAATTTGGCAGATGGATGTCAAAACTGCATTCCTGAATGGATTTCTAGAAGAAGAGTTGTATATGATGCAACCAGAAGGTTTTGTCGATCCAAAGGGAGCTAACAAAGTGTGCAAGCTCCAGCGATCCATTTATGGACTGGTGCAAGCCTCTCGGAGTTGGAATAAACGCTTTGATAGTGTGATCAAAGCATTTGGTTTTATACAGACTTTTGGAGAAGCCTGTATTTACAAGAAAGTGAGTGGGAGCTCTGTAGCATTTCTGATATTATATGTGGATGACATATTACTAATTGGAAATGATATAGAATTTCTGGATAGCATAAAGGGATACTTGAATAAAAGTTTTTCAATGAAAGACCTCGGTGAAGCTGCTTACATATTAGGCATTAAGATCTATAGAGATAGATCAAGACGCTTAATTGGACTTTCACAAAGCACATACCTTGACAAAGTTTTGAAGAAGTTCAAAATGGACCAAGCAAAGAAAGGGTTCTTGCCTGTGTTACAAGGTGTGAAATTGAGTAAGACTCAATGCCCGACCACTGCAGAAGATAGAGAGAAAATGAAAGATGTTCCCTATGCTTCAGCCATAGGCTCTATCATGTATGCAATGCTGCGTACCAGACCTGATGTGTGCCTTGCTATAAGTTTAGCAGGGAGGTACCAAAGTAATCCAGGAGTGGATCACTGGACAGCGGTCAAGAACATCCTGAAATACCTGAAAAGGACTAAGGATATGTTTCTCATATATGGAGGTGACAAAGAGCTCATCGTAAAAGGTTACGTTGATGCAAGCTTTGACACTGATCCGGACGATTCTAAATCGCAAACTGGATATGTGTTTACATTAAACGGTGGAGCTGTCAGTTGGTGCAGTTCTAAACAAAGCGTCGTAGCGGGATCTACATGTGAAGCGGAGTACATAGCTGCTTTGGAAGCAGCAAATGAAGGAGTCTAGATGAAGGAGTTCATATCCGATCTAGGTATCATACCTAGTGCATCGGGTCCAATGAAAATCTTTTGTGACAATACTGGTGCAATTGCCTTGGCAAAGGAATCCAGATTTCACAAGAGAACCAAGCACATCAAGAGACGCTTCAATTCCATCCAGGATTTAGTCCAGGTGGGAGACATAGAGATTTGCAAGATACATACGGATCTGAATGTTGCAGACCCGTTGACTAAGCCTCTTCCATGAGCAAAACATGATCAGCACCAAGGCTCCATGGGTGTTAGAATCATTACTGTGTAATCTAGATTATTGACTCTAGTGCAAGTGGGAGACTGAAGGAAATATGCCCTAGAGGCAATAATAAAGTTATTATTTATTTCCTTATATCATGATAAATGTTTATTGTTCATGCTAGAATTGTATTAACCGGAAACATAATACATGTGTGAATACATAGACAAACAGAGTGTCACTAGTATGCCTCTACTCGACTAGCTCGTTAATCAAAGATGGTTATGTTTCCTAACCATGAACAAGGAGTTGTTATTTGATTAACGGGATCACATCATTAGGTGAATGATCTGATTGACATGACCCATTCCATTATCTTAGCACCCGATCGTTTAGTATGTTGTTATTGCTTTCTTCATGACTTATACATGTTCCTATGACTATGAGATTATGCAACTCCCGTTTGCCGGAGGAACACTTTGTGTGCTACCAAACGTCACAACGTAAATGGGTGATTATAAAGGTGCTCTACAGGTGTCTCCAAAGGTAGATGTTGGGTTGGCGTATTTCGAGATTAGGATTTGTCACTCCAATTGTCGGAGAGGTATCTCTAGGCCCTCTCGGTAATGCACATCACATAAGCCTTGCAAGCATTACAACTAATGAGTTAGTTGCGAGATGATGTATTACGGAACGAGTAAAGAGACTTGCCGGTAACGAGATTGAACTAGGTATTGGATACCGACGATCGAATCTCGGGCAAGTAACATACCGATGACAAAGGGAACAACGTATGTTGTTATGCGGTCTGACCGATAAAGATCTTCGTAGAATATGTAGGAGCCAATATGGGCATCCAGGTCCCGCTATTGGTTATTGACCGGAGATTTGTCTCAGTCATGTCTACATTGTTCTCGAACCGTAGGGTCCGCACGCTTAACGTTACGATGACAATTATTATGAGTTTATGCATTTTGATGTACCGAAGTTAGTTAGAAGTCCCGGATGTGATCACGGACATGACGAGGAGTCTTGAAATGGTCGAGACATAAATATTGATATATTGGATGACTATATTCGGACACCGAAAGCGTTCCGGGGAAGTTTCGGATAAAACGGGAGCACCGGGGGGTTACCGGAACCCCCCGGAGGGTTAATGGGCCTCATGGGCCTAAAGTGGAGAAGAGGAAGGGGCTGCCAGGGCAGGCCGCACGCCCCCTCTCCCCCTAGTCCGAATTGGACAAGGAGGGAGGGGCGGCGCCCCCCCTTTCCTTCTCTCCTTCCCTCTCTCCTATTTGGACAAGGAAACGGGAGGGGAGTCCTACTCCCGGTAGGAGTAGGACTCCTCCTGCGCGCCTCCTCTAGGGCCGGCCGCACCCCCCCTTGGATCCTTTATATACGGAGGCAGGGGGGCACCCTAGGACACACAAGTTGATCCTCATGATCGTTCCTTAGCCGTGTGCGGTGCCCCCCTCCACCATATTCCACCTCGATCATATCGTTGGAGTGCTTAGGTGAAGCCCTGTGTCGGTAGAACATCATCATCATCACCACGCTGTTGTGCTGACGGAACTCATCCCCGAAGCTTTGCTGGATCGGAGCCCGGGGAGCGTCATCGAGCTGTACGTGTGCTAAGAACTCGGAGGTGCCGGAGTAACGGTGCTTGGATCGGTCGGATCGGAAAGACGTACGACTACTTCCTCTATGTTGCATCAACGCTTCCGCTTCGGTCTACGAGGGTACGTAGACAACACTCTCCCCTCTCGTTGCTATGCATCACCATGATCTTGCGTGTGCGTAGGAATTTTTTTGAAATTACTACGTTCCCCATCACCTAGGTCGTTTTGTCCCCAGCCTCACCTATTCGCTCCCACGCCGGCCACCGCCCGCGGCTGTGACCAACCTGCATCCCGGCGCGCCGCCCCTCTTCACTCCCATGTGGTCCTCCATCCCGGTGGCCGCCAGCACCACTCCCCTGCAACACTGCATCCCGGTGCACCGCCCCTCGTCACCACTCCCTATGGTCCTCTCCTCCGTCCCGGCGCGCCGGCAGCACCACTCCCCTGCGACTCTGCATCCCGGTGCGCCGCCCCTCGTCACCCCTCCCCTGTGACCATTGGTGAATCCAAGGTACGGCCATGAATCTGCTCAAGCCTGCCCACCAAGTTTGAGAAATTATTCTTTTTATAACAAGCCCATGAACGGCAGGAACAAATGTTTGAGCCCTAGGTACGCAGAGAAGGTGGCGGCCAAAGAGTTTGATTTGTGTATACGGTGTTCTTGCATGATGGTCTTGACTCTTGAGAGCTGAGAAGATCCATTTGGGCTTAAGAAAATTCTGCAGTTGTTTCTGCACCTGAGTTCATGGTCACGGTCTCATGGAGGTAAGCTTCTGTATGTCTGTTTGGCAGGCGAGCCAAGAAGTTACTTAAGCTTATGATTTGTTCCTTTTGTTCTTCATCCACTAGGTATATGACTTAAAACCAGACTCATGCATGATTGTCATGGTATTCAGTGTCCACATATTGCTTAGTTGTAGTATCTCTATGCTCTCTGCTACTACAAACTAAGGAGCAGCTTGACAGCTTTACGCAGCTCGGTCGACTAGGCCACCGCGACGCTATGGGAGAAGGACATCGGTGCAGAGCATGGAAAAGTTGAGTACTTGTTGGATCTGAGGACTTCTGATCCACAGTTCTCTGCATTATCATCCATCAGCATCTGGTGACATTAGCACTCAGCTGCATAAGGCTTTCTCCCCACTACAGTTGGAGTTCAAGAGCGAATGGAAGGTAATCTGGCAATCAATCACTGTTGCTTGTCACAAAACTCTAAAAAATATTATTGAGTACATCTACCACGAGCTATGCTTGCCATTTAAAAAGATGTTTATGTGAGCCGCATGTCATATCATTTTTTTATGCAAGCAGATCTTGCGATTTACTTATGATTTATGAACAGAAATTGTTCACTGCGTAACCCCTAAATACAGTAGAAGGAAACAAATCTTGTAAAACTACACTGAGACAAGTAGTACTTATTTAGTCAAGTAACATGTTAGATAAAATTCCACACCTATTACAACTTATCTAACTTCTGTATTTTTAAAGATAACTGAACTAGTTTGTGTTCCAGGAATACAAAACCATGGGTGTTTTCCATTTATTCACTTGGCTTTTGGAATTTGATTGATGTCCCCTTCTCCTATTATTAACTACATATACCTACATGGTTCTGTTTGCTGGTTTGCCAAATTCTAGACGCTTCTTTTGTGGTTCGTGCTTCCTCTTTATACTATGCTTGCCTACATCCGTAGTCTCACTCCTTTATTCTCTTGATGTGCTTTTTCTTTACAAGGAAGAATACACACCATGGGGAAAAGAGAAGTAGATTTGTAGCCTATGGCCACTTTATATATACTTCCATGTTTCTGATTCATCAGGAGGTCATGTACTGATGGATTGCAAAAAGAAAAAGGAAAATAATGTCAATTGTTTCTATATCACTTGAATAGGCACGGTTCATCTGTAGTGTCCTTCAATTATTAGACCACATTCAATATTATTTTATGGATGCCTGCAACTTCCAATTAAATATATCACCATATATCTATCTGATTTGTATTTGTAATCTACAAACAAGACATCCTAATTATTTGTTCAAAGATACTACAGTCTTATTTTCTCTGTCGTGTCTTCTCATTTTCTTAATAGTGTCACTGCCTTTGATTTATTTGCTCAGTTGTGCTAGTTAGAGTTGCTGGTAAATATGAACTAATGGTTGATCCACCCTTCTGTCCTCGCTGCACTGCATGCAAAATCATTGGGTCGGTACTGGGAGTACCTCATTTATGATGGATCTTATGCTTCAAAGCTTCTTTTTATTGTCTATTATGTTTTACTATACTAATTTGGTAAACATACTGCTTCAGTATCTTCCAGTAGGTGCCTCAGAATTATGCAGTTTATCATACCATACTGCTACTCAAATAAAAATGTCTATCTTTGTGTTCTACACTGAAGGTATCATATGAAGTTTAACTATTTTAAGCGTTCATCACCAAAACTACTTTGTTTGTAGTGAAAGGCTTCATAAAATTCCAGAGACGTTGCACATCATGAGACTAACATATAGTAGAGGAAAAGATGCAACCATGACATGTCTTGGCCTCTCAACCTGTTCTGTTATATGTCACGTTTCTATTAATTATTTTGCTTGACATGATTATGCCAATGGTAACTTTGATTTTCTCTAACACGAAGGAACATAAGTATTTTTAATGAGCCTAAAAAACCATAACAGAGACGTAGCTCTTGCTACAGTTGTAAGTTGTGATCCTAAATTTGAACTTGATGGTGCTGAAATTACTAATGAATTCTGGGTAGTGCATGTCGATATGAAACTTGTGAAAACCGAAGATTGGGTACAGAGTCGCAAAAACTGCAACTCTTGGTAATGCAGATTTGTTTTTGCATGTCAACCTTTGCAAGTGACTAATATCGTGTCTCTATCAGTACTTGTGACATGCATTGTGTGTTAACAGTTCATTTTGTTTTTTTGTTTGTAGATTCAAAAGATAAATGGATGATTCTATGGGTGTGTGTGGCAAGTATACTACAATGATGATGATGATGATGATGTTCCTGTTCATGATGATGAAGACGGATGGTTTCAATTTTAATTAAGTTGTAGGGATGATGTTCCTGTTGGACGATGTTTGTCGATTGTGTTTTAGTTAAGTTGTAGGGATGTTGATGGATGCTTTCAATTTAAGTTTCGTTGTCAAGAATATATTTTGATTATATATCCATTTGGATGATTTTCCTTGTGTAATATCCATTATTGTAATCCAACAATTTTATCTAATATATGATTCTTCCTCCCGCGAGTATATTCTCTTGTTTTTCTTTTCTGGAAATTCATAGTTATCACCATTATGTGAAGCACTTATTTAATTGTTGGCAATATGTATAAAAATTAATATTGTTCACATTATATATGAACCAATACTTGAAGCGTTCAAAATCCTCTGTTGCGAAGCCCTGGGATTTTGTTTCCTATATAATAATCACCAACGCATAGAAATGTTGCACAAGTCTGTTTTATGCGTTGTATTCTTGCAACGGTCCCTTTACCAACGATAATATAAGCGTTGCATTATGCGCTAGCAACACCGGATAAGGCAACGCTTCCTAAACCGTTGGTAAAGACACTAACAACGCATATATGGACTTCTAGATACGGAAAAATGCATTGCTATAGGGGGGTTCCTGTTGTAGTGTGGCAACGGAGGCCATGGCAACCGACTCATCATCTTCATCATCGTCATCATTCTCATTGTACTCTTCTTGCACAACCAAGGCCTTGGGAGGAGTCTTCTTGGTGAAGTTGTTCTTGTTGGGGAACGACTTGGCCTTGTCCTTTCGGATGAGTTTGCCACCATTGTCTTCCCTCTTCTCATACGGGCATTCCGCAACGAAATGACTCACGTTGCCGCAGTTGTAGCAAGTCCTTACACGTTGCTTGCCCCTTGTGCCACTCGAGTTGTTTTTGCTAAAGTTGGGCCTCGAGTTTTTCTTGCTCCAAAATTTCCTTGAAGCAAGTGCCATGTGTTCATGATATGCATACTTCGTATCTTCGGGGTTGCTCTCCTCTTCTTCCTCATCTTCCCCTTCTTCTTCTTCCACGGTGAGCTTGGCCTTCAATGCAAGGTTAGGCTTCTTTGCCCGTTGAGAACGGAGCACCGCATTGTCGGCGGTCTTGTCCAAAATGTTCATGGCCACAAACTCATCCAACACTTCGCTTGAGGTCAAAGTGTGGAAGTCCGGTCTTTGACGAATGACAGAGGACATGGCCTTGTGGTAGGGCATCATTGCCTTGAGGAATTTGCGCTTGATCCAATTGTCATCCGTGTCCTTGCTCCCGTGATCTCGTAGTGAGACCGCGAGTTTGGTTACTCTCCGATAAAGCTCACGAGGTTCTTCATCTTCCTTCATTGCAAACTCATCGGCCTCATCTTGTACCACTTCATAGTTGGAGCGTTGAATGCTTGCGCTTCCCCGGTAGAGAGAAACGACACAATGCCATGCATCTTTGGCCAAGGCAAAAGGACGAAGATGAGGTAGGTCTTCCGGTGGAATTGCATCTTGAATGATGAAGAGAGCATTCTCATTGAATTGATTGTCCGCAGCTTCTCGAGGAGTGAAGTTGCTTGGATCATGTGGATAGAAACCTTCTTCAATGATTCTCCAAAGGTTAGTGTTCACATGATTTAAATGACGTTTAAAGCGGTAGACCCAAGAATCAAAATCCTCATTTTTCACAATCTTAGGGGGAGGACCAGCATGATTCAAATGAGTGGAAGGAACCGGTCCACCATAAACATGTGGTGGTTCCACATGGGCAAAGATGCCGGTGCCATTCTTGCCACTAGAAGAAGGAGCCTTTTCACTACTAGCTTCCCCCTTGTCGGGGATAGCATCTGACACCTTGTTGGCGGGATCACCCACTTTCAACGGTGCGGTGGATAGTTTAAGCCCCTCAAGAAATTTAGTAAACATGCTTTCAACTTCGGTCGTCATGGAGGTTTTCAATGTCTCCAAGGCCACATTGAACTCCTCATGAGAGACCAAAGTTCCCCCATCTCCCGTAGACGAGATCGGATTCACACCGGAGTGTTCCTCCACACCGTCTACGGTATCAACCATACTCTTTGGACGGTAAAGTCCTTAATAAAGAGACGAGGCTCTGATACCAATTGAAAGGATCGATATGGTTGACTAGAGGGGGGTGAATAGGCAACTACCAATTTTTAGCTTTTCTTTACCAAATTAAACTTTGCATCAAAGTAGGTTGTCTAGATGTGCAACTAGGTGAGCAACCTATATGATGCAATAACAACAAGCATACAAGCAAGCAAGGGTAGAAACACTAAAGAGCTTGCACAAGTAAAGGTAAGAGATAACCAAGAGTGGAACCGGTGAAGACGAGGATGTGTTACCGAAGTTCCTTCCTTTTGAGGGGAAGTACGTCTCCGTTGGAGCGGTGTGGAGGCACAATGCTCCCCAAGAAGCCACTAAGGCCACCGTATTCTCCTCACGCCCTCAAGCAATGCGAGATGCCGTGATTCCACTATTGGTGCCCTTGAAGGCGGCGATCGAACCTTTACAAACAAGGTTGGGGCAATCTCCACAACTTAATCGGAGGCTCCCAACAAGACCACGAAGCTTCACCACAATGGAATATGGCTCCGAGGTGACCTCAACCGTCTAGGGTGCTCAAACACCCAAGAGTAACAAGATCCGCTAGGGATGAGTGGGGGAATTGAAAATCCCTTGGTGGAAGTGTAGATCGGAGCCTTCTCAACCACTCCCGAGCAAATCAACAAGTTTGATTGGCTAGAGAGATAGATCGGGCGAAAATGAAGCTTGGAGTATTTAATGGAGCTTGAGCAATAAATGGAGCTTGGGGGAGGAAGAGGTAAGTGAGAAGGAAGAAGGGGACTCCCTTTTATAGTGGGAGCAACAATCCCGTTGCTCCCCACCAATCAGCCCCGCACAGGGCGGTACTACAGGTGAGATGGGGCGGTACTACCGCCAGGACAACGGTACTGCCGCGCCAGCCAGCGGTACTGCTGCGCTGGGGAGACAAGTAGGGAACGGACCCAAATGCGGTACTACCGCGGTGGTAGGGCGGTACTACCGCTCCTGGAACGGTACTACCACCACTACAACCATGACTCAGATGCTCGAGAAGTAAGTTAAATCGATCATTATCCACCATATCAGCAACTTTGTTCATTTCCTGATATATCAAGTAACTGTTTTCTTTGTCTGGCAGGGTTTGGAAAAAATTCTCCAAAAAAGCTCCAGGACTCCCGAAGAAGTTGCAACCCTCGTCAACGGACCTGCGACCAAGCAGTGGAAAAGTTGCAACCTCCATCAGCGAAGCTGCAACCATCCTGCAGGAAGGTGTAACCATGGCAAGTGCCCATGAGCTACGGCAGGCTGTAGTCGCGAGCTACTCCTAGGAAGGCAACCGTGGGCTGCTACCGGAGGCTCAATGGAGGAGGGTGTGGGAGGAGGAGCCACAAACATGTAGCCATCTAGTGCTCGAGGATAGGGAGGGGAATTTTCTCCTCTCACTCGCGCATGTGGTAGCATGTGGCTGACGTAAACAAAGATCGAACGACCCTACATGCAATCTAATGGTCGCACAGCCAATGTAACGGACACATACTGACCGACTGGGTGCTGGACCCGGTCGCTCAGTTCTACTGCTTTTTTGGATGTCTATGTCACCCCATAGAAAGTTGATCATATAATACATATATAATTGTATGTACAACTATAAGAAAAAGGAAGGGAAATGTATAAGTGTAGCACCCTCGATGCAACTATAGCTCCCACGTGTCGAGGCACGGCTTAGAGACATAATCCCATTGAAGGCATATGTCGCAAGTGAGGTAATCTTCACACAACCCATGTAATACATAAGGAAAAGAGATACATAGTTGGCTTACAATCGCCACTTCACACAATTACAAGAATAAAGCATTACATCATCCAAATACACTCAAGGTCCGACTACGGAACCAAAATAAAAGAAGAACCCCAAATGCGACAAAGGTCCCCGATCGACCCCAACTGGGCTCCACTACTGATCAACTAGAATGAAACAACATAAAGAACATGATCTTCATCGAGCTCCTCCTGAGCTTGGTTGCGTCATCTGCAAGGTATCATCGGCACCTGCAAGCTGGTTTTGGAAGTATCTGTGAGCCACGGTGTAACACCCTCGATGCGACTATATCTCCCACGTGTCGAGGCACGACTTAGAGGCATAATAGCATTGAAGGCATATGTCGCAAGTGAGGTAATCTTCACACAACCCATGTAATACATAAGGGAAAGAGATACATAGTTGGCTTACAATCGCCACTTCACACAATTACATGAATAAAGCATTACAACAACCAGTTACAAACAAGGTCCGGCTACGGAACCAAAATAAAAGAAGAACCCCAAATGCGACAAAGGTCCCCGATCGACCCCAACTGGGCTCCACTACTGATCAACTAGAACGAAACAACACAAAGGACAAGATCTTCATCGAGCTCCTCCTGAGCTTGGTTGCGTCAACTGCATGGTCTCATCGGCACCTGAAAGCTAGTTTTGGAAGTATCTGTGAGCCACAGGGACTCAGCAATCTCGCACCCTCGTGATCAAGACTATTTAAGCTTATGGGTAAGGTAAAAGGTATGAGGTGGAGCTGCAGCAAGCGACTAGCATATATGGTGGCTAACATACGCAAATGAGAGCGAGAAGAGAAGGCAAAGCACGGTCGATAAAAGTATGATCAAGAAGTGATCCTATAACAACCTACGTCAAGCATAACTCCAACAACCGTGTTCACTTCCCAGACCCGGACGGAAAGAGACCATCACGGTTACACACGCGGTTGATTCATTTTAATTAAGGTCAACTTCAGGTTTTCTACAACCGGACGTTAACAAATTACCATCCGCCCATAACCGCGGCCACGGCTTTCGAAAGTTCAAATCCCTGCAGGGGTGTCCCAACTTAGCCCATGACAAGCTCTCACGGTCAATGAAGGAATAGACCTCCACCCGAGACGTTCCGATCAGACTCGGTATCCCGGTACAACAACACATTTTGACAGGGTAAAACTAAACCAGCAACACCGCCTGAATGTGCTGACAAATCCCGATAGGAGCTGCACATATCTCGTTCTCAGGGCACACTCAGATGAGCAGTCCATACAACTAAAACTAGCCCTCAAGTTTCCCCGAGGTGGCGCTGCAAGGGGCTCTAGTTTGGACCAACGCTTAGACAAGCACTGGCCCGGGGGGGTTAAAATAAAGATGACCCTCGGGATGCACGACTCCCAAGGGAAAAGAAAAGGCTAGGTGGCAAATGGTAAAACCAATGTTGGGCATTGCTGGAAGAGCTTTACTTAAGGCGAACTGTCAAGGGGTTCCCATTATAGCCCAACCGCGTAAGGGACGCAAAATTCAGGAACATAACACCGATTTGACGGAAACTAGGGCGGCAAGGGTGGAACAAAACACCAGGCATAAGGCCGAGCCTTCCATCCTTTACCAAGTATATAGATGCATTAATTAAATAAGATATATAGTGATATCCCAACAAGTAAATAAATATCCCGACAAGGAACGGCCTCCAATCTTCACCTGCAACTAGCAACGCTATAAGAGGGGCTGAGCAAAGCGGTAACATAGCCAATCAACGGTTTGCTAGGACATGGTGGGTTAGAGGTTTGACATGGCAATTGGGAGGCTGACAAGCAAGTGGTAGGCATCGTAGCATTGGCAAAGCAAAGAGCAAGCAAAACTAGCATAGCAAAGATAGTAGTGATTTCGAGGGTATGATCATCTTGCCTGGAATCCCGCAAGGAAGAAGATCGAGTCCATGAAGAAGACAAACGGGCGTAGTCGAACTGGTCCTCACAAACACGACGTTATCGGAACCAACCCGAAGAAGCAACACCGGAAAGAAGCAAACAACATAGTAAACAACCAACACATCAACATGGCAAGATGCACAACCAAGTATGATGCATGTCCGGTTTAAAGAGGCATGGCATGGCAAAGTCTACAAGCAATCCTACAAATTAAGTGGAGCTCAATATGCAACAGGTTGCATATTGACGGAACACCACATGACTTGTTTAGTTCTCTCTCGTTTATGTACCCAACAATATTAAATGTTGTTAGCATGGCAAGAGGTGAAGTAAATGAAAACTACCTATCTAGTCAAGGTTAAATGAGGCCGGAAGCAACGAAGAACAATTCCGGAAAATCCTCATATGCATAATTTAAGGTTTGGTACTGTTCTGCCTAAACATTATTTTAGAGTTGTTAAACATGCAAGCTGAGTGCACCATGTTAAACTAGACATTTTTCTACCCCATTTACATATAAAGATTATTTAAATCGGAGCTACGGTTATTTAGTTATGAATTAAATCATTTTAGCATGGCATAGGAGCAAATTAATGCAAAGAACATTTTAAATATTTCAAACATAGATGAAAGTTGGATATTATTAATCTACACAAAATTCTGAGCAAGTTTCATATACAAAACATTTTAATCCGATGCATGGTTAGTGAGTTATTAAATGCATGAACTAGGGGGACTATTCTGCAAAACTGGCAAACTCTGGAATAATAGACAAATCATCCAGATCTGGAAAAAAAACGATGCGGGGGCCGAATCTGGGGCAAGCCCAACAGCAGGAAGGCGAAAAAATAAGGTGGGGCGCTGGGTGGCGGCTCACCCATGGGCTTGGCCCGGCTGGAGGGGAAGCAGGCCGGCAGGCTGGCCTTGGTGCTTCGGCCCATGCGGGGAGGAGGCGGAGGCAGGCCGAGGTGGGGGCGGCTGGAGCTGGGCCGAAGGCGGGGGCGGCGCGCTGGGCCGGACTCGGGGCCCGCGAAGAAGTCAATGGGGCGCTCGGGGGTGGCTGGTTCCTCCCGATCCATGGTGGTGGCGGCGCTGGAGGACTCCGGCGGGGAGAGCAAGGTCCAGCGAGACGGCAGGCCTCCGGTCGGAGGTGAGGCGCGGCGGAGGACGATGGCCGCGGGCGCGGGCTGCTCCGGTGGGTGAGCTTCGGCAGCGCGGGGCGGATCCCGAGCAGGAGCCGCGGTGGCGTGCGGGCTCGGCGGCGATGGTCGGCGCCGGCGACGAGGATCGGGGAGGCGGCAGCGCAGTGCTCCGGCATGGGCGGTGCGGTGAAGCAGGCACGGGGAGGAGGGAACATCGGGCGGCGGCGGATCCGGGCGCCGCGGGGCAGATCTGGGCCCGGCGGGCCTGGCACGGTGGAGGAGGAGAGAGAGGACAGCGGCGCTGACGTGGCACGCCGTGGTTGGTCGCGGCGGGCGGCGCGGACATGTCCGTCGGCGGGGAAGAAATGTCCGGCGGCGCAGATCTGAGAATTTTTAGGGTTAGGGGAAGAATGAACCGCGAATTTCAGAGGGGGTGTATAAATAGGCATAGAGGGAGCTAGGAGAGTCCAAATGAGGTGCGGTTTTCGGCCACGCGATCATGATCGAACGACCGAGATGATGGAGAGGTCTTAGATGGGTTTTGGGCCACTTTGGAAGGGTGTTGGGCTGCAACACACACGAGGCCTTTTCGGTCCCTCGGTTAACCGTTGGAGTATCAAACAAAGTCCAAATGATACGAAACTTGACAGGCGGGTCTACCGGTAGTAAACCAAGGCCGCATGACAAGTCTCGGTCCAATCCGGAAATGTTTAACCCCCACACATGAAATAAAGGTAGAAATGACCACCGGAGGAGAACGGAACGCCGGAATGCAAAACGGACAACGGGGAAAATGCTCAGATGCATGAGATGAACACGTATGCAAATGAAATGCGCATGATGACATGATATGCAATGCATGACACGCAAGCAAATGACAAGGCAACAACAGCGAATAACTGGATGACACCTGACACATCGGTCTCGGGGCATTACAACACTCCACCACTACGAGAGGATCTCGTCTCGAGATCTAGAATGGCACCGGAGGGACAACAGAAGAAAAAAAGAGAAGAGGTAAAACTAACTTGCTCCTTTGACGAATGAGTGAAACCAAAGAACCTTGCGAGGTTGAACAAATTCGAGAAAAGAATACAACGAAGGTGAACCAAGTCGGAAACACTCCGTTAGAAAAAGAGGGACAAGGAACATTGCAAAAAAAACCTTGAGGTTGGAGAGCAAGATATTTATTGAAAACACTCCGGTTAAAGAAGGGGATCAAGGAAGACCAAATTCGGGCAGCACTCCGGTTGAAAAGAGAGGAATTGAATAAGAACTTGATAAGGTGATATAACTTGAAAAGAGGGCACGACACTCCGGTTAAATGGACAATCATGAAAAGAACATGATCTTGACAAAACAAGAAGATGGGTTGAAGAGAACAACAACACAATGCCTCCGGAACGAAAGAATAGAAGTTGATAATTGAAAGAAAGGAATGGAGAAGAAAATGCCAGCTTTTGCCACAAAAGATATTGAAAATGCATCCTTAGGAGAAGGGTCGAACGGAGTTGTTGGAAAAAACCAACAACGAAAAGAGTAAGCTTGAAGTGGGCTTATGGAGAACAACTCAAAATTATGAGGTGAAATTCTGCCACTCACAGAAAAAGAATTGGATTGGTAAGAACAAGGGGACGAGAAACTTATTTCACCGGGAGGATAAATGAAGAACTTGGGTCATTTATAAGCACCATAACTAGCAACAATCCTTAGGAAAGGCTTTGGTGAAATATAACCCAAGATAACTCCAAAGAAGAGATTGATGGATTTAAAAATACCTCATTCTTAATAACATGTGAAACATGAACTCAAATTATCAAGAATGATGTAAAAACCACCTCCAAAGATACGGTAGAAAGAAATGCACTCCGGATTACAAGAAGAAGACTGCTTGAGCTTCTTAGAAAAAAAATGTGGATGAACACTTCGAGAAGGAATTAAATCCTTGATGAACCCATGATGAAGAACCTCCATGAAGAACTCCGGTAAACAAAAGGAATGAAAAGAAAGAGAAATTGAAAACACAAGGTGAATCCTTGCAATGATTTAGATGGATCTCGCGATGAAATAGTTGAAAAAGGTTGGAACTCCGAGAAAAAGAGAAGATGAATAATTGGAAACAAGAATTTTGATGAACCTCCGGAATAAGGAATTGATCACTTGGATGAAACAAGAATAAGAATTACATTATGCTTATCCTTCACCAATTTAATTGATGACAAGCAACGGATTTGGCATACTACTTATTCTCATAGAAAGGATTAAGATGGATATAGCATCAGACTTGGGAAGGTATTGAACGAACCACCGGAAGGGTTGAAACAACGAATAAATTGATATGATAAGAAAGAAGAAGAAATCTTGAACGAACCACCGTAAGAATTAAAAATATACAAAGAAAAGATAAGGAAACACCGGGAAGAATTATAAAATGAACGAAGATGCTTGAGAGGATTTGGATACATGAGAACGAAGAGATCACGAGCCGATTAGAGATCTCTTGAACGATGCACCGGTAGGATTGGAGAAAACAAACTGAGAGCTGCAATGAATAATATTTGAAAAGATGGTGTCTGGAAAATCAAAGTGAAAAGACTCCTGAATTGCCCCGGATGAGTGAAATAATTCTCACAATCAAAACAATTATGAGAGGATGGCCTCGAACTAGAACCACGAATCTCTGAGAGAACAGATAGGATATGAAGGAAAAACTCTTCTTCGTCTTCAAAATCCGAGAATGACGACAAGAAACACCACCATGAATTGTTGAGATACTCCTGACTGAAAATTAGAAAGGTTGAGCCAACGATGGAAAGAATTTGAAAGATCTTGGAGAAAACCATATGACTGATGATAAATCATTCTTACGTCAAACTTCGAAAAGAATTTGAGGATAGCTCCGGGAAACTAAGAAGAATCAGGTAAGATCCTGGGAAAAGACCTGTGGGTTAGGGCCCACTCAAAAGAAAACACCGTTGAACGATTAAAGAAGAGATTGCACCGGTTGAATTAAAAAGCTTGAATGAGATAACACCCTCGAAAGAGCTTGAATGGATTAAGAGTGGAGACACGAATCTTCTGAGATATCTTGAGCACTCCAGAACAATTGAATAGCGAGAGGTGAACGATGAAGAATTGCACCGGTAAGAAAAAGTATTTGAAACGAGGCAAAAGGGATATGAGATCAACGCCGAAAGCTTGATTTGAAACCACCGGAGAAGAGAAGAAACAAAGAATGGTAACTTGAAGCTCCGTTAGGATCTTCATGAGAATCACCGGATAAGAATATTGACGGAAAAGGAATGGAGAAGCTTCCCATCAATAAAAGGATACTTGAATAAGAAATCTGAGTCCTCGAAGAAGAAGGGTGGGTGGGTGGGAAAAACAAAGACCACTTGGAACGGATGAAACAAGCACCGTTGAGAAGAAATGATAATTGATCTTGCGGATGTTGAAATGATCGGATCCACTTGAAGAGAAACACGCCGGTGAAAAGGATTGACATGACAATCTCGATTATCGAGAAGGATTAGTATTCACATTGGAGTATGAGAACACCATTTGGGGAAAGGTATGGAATCAACATTTGACTCTGAAGCAACTCGAATACCACAACTCAAAACAAAAACAAAGGATTGGCTTGCAGAATAAGCCAGAACAAACATATGATAGAGATTTCGTCCAAAGTTTTAGTGGTGGGGCCTACACGGGCTCGATCCTACAGCACCATCATGTACAAGGCAGTGCACATGACATACGAAGCGTCCCCGAGTCGGCATAGCCAAGGACTCTTTAAGACACAACGAGACCACTGTAAAACCGACCGTGAATAGGCGGACCACTAGACGTCGAACCCCAATTTCATATCATACATCTGTCGGAAAGATATCCTAATAGCTACTTGATTTCCCACCTATGAAACTCCCGAAATTTTCCGGTTATGCAATCAGGTGTTGGGGATACAGGGGAAGCATAATATCTCACCCAAACTAGCAAATCCTACATCCAGCTGTATCCATCCTTCAACACATAACCAAGAAACCTTCGAAATCATCTACCTCAACCTTCGAAAAGCATCCGTTATACAAGTTATGGCGATACTTCCGAACTCCCGCCCCAGTACTGGGTGGCGTCGAGGTTATCTCACCAACGAACTGCAAAAAAGAGATTTTCGACGCCGGCGTACTAAACTCAGGTATTCCAGAATTGCAACGATAAAATTATGATGACAACACCTCAGAGCTCAACTCCCCGAAACACTTCCACTAAACCCCTGACAGGAGGCACCAAGACAATGTTCTCATCATAAAACCATCGAAACGATTCTAAGATACCCGCGTGATCCTAAAAAAAATTTAGTGAAATTTGAGAAGAGAAGAGTCAAAACTCTACGTCAGGATGCCTTACCAGAGCGATGAAGGGACTGGGGAGTAAAAAGAATTCCTAAGCTCTCCGATATATAATTCCTAGATGACTCAAAACATTTTTCTAGACACAACTCGCCCGCTAAAAACGATCAAGCAATGGGGCTCCTAAGGTCGGGGAAGGCTCTGATACCAACTTGTAACACTCTCGATGCGACTATATCTCCCACGTGTCGAGGCACGACTTAGAGGCATAATCGCATTGAAGGCATATGTCGCAAGTGAGGTAATCTTCACACAACCCATGTAATACATAAGGGAAAGAGATACATAGTTGGCTTACAATCGCCACTTCACACAATTACATGAATAAAGCATTACATCAACCAGTTATAAACAAGGTCCGGCTACGGAACCAAAATAAAAGAAGAACCCCAAATGTGACAAAGGTCCCCAATCGACCCCAACTGGGCTCCACTACTGATCAACTAGAATGAAACAACATAAAGGACAAGATCTTCATCGAGCTCCTCCTGAGCTTGGTTGCGTCAACTGCATGGTCTCATCGGCACCTACAAGCTGGTTTTGGAAGTATCTGTGAGCCACAGGGACTCAGCAATCTCACACCCTCACGATCAACACTATTTAAGCTTATGGGTAAGGTAAAAGGTATGAGGTGGAGCTGCAGCAAGCGACTAGCATATATGGTGGCTAACATACACAAATGAGAGCGAGAAGAGAAGGCAAAGCACGGTCGATAAAAGTATGATCAAGAAGTGATCCTATAACAACCTACGTCAAGCATAACTCCAACAACCGTGTTCACTTCCTGGACCCGGCCGGAAAGAGACCATCATGGTTACACACGCGGTTGATTCATTTTAATTAAGGTCAACTTCAGGTTTTCTACAACCGGACATTAACAAATTCCCATCCGCCCATAACCGCGGGCACGGCTTTCGAAAGTTCAAATCCCTGCAGGGGTGTCCCAACTTAGCCCATGACAAGCTCTCACGGTCAACAAAGGAATAGACCTCCACCCGAGACGTTCCGATCAGACTCGGTATCCCGGTACAACAAGACATTTCGATAGGGTAAAACTAAACCAGCAACACCGCCCGAATGTGCCGACAAATCCCGATAGGAGTTGCACATATCTCGTTCTCAGGGCACACTCAGATGAGCAGTCCGTACAACTAAAACCAGCCCTCGAGTTTCCCCGAGGTGGCGCTGCAAGGGGCTCTAGTTTGGACCAACGCTTAGACAAGCACTGGCCCGAGGGGGTTAAAATAAAGATGACCCTCGGGATGCATGACTCCCAAGGGAAAAGAAAAGGCTAGGTGGCAAATGGTAAAACCAATGTTGGGCATTGCTGGAAAGCTTTACTTAAGGCGAACTGTCAAGGGGTTCCCATTATAGCCCAACCGCGTAAGGGACGCAAAATCCGCGAACATAACACCGATATGACGGAAACTAGGGCGGCAAGAGTGGAACAAAACACCAGGCATAAGGCCGAGCCTTCCACCCTTTACCAAGTATATAGATGCATTAATTAAATAAGATATATAGTGATATCCCAACAAGTAAATAAATATCCTGACAAGGAACGGCCTCCAATCTTCACCTGCAACTAGCAACGCTATAAGAGGGGCTGAGCAAAGCGGTAACATAGCCAATCAATGGTTTGCTAGGACATGGTGGGTTAGAGGTTTGACATGGCAATTGGGAGGCTGACAAGCAAGTGGTAGGCATCGTAGCATTGGCAAAGCAAAGAGCGAGCAAAACTAGCATAGCAAAGATAGTAGTGATTTCGAGGGTATGATCATCTTGCCTGGAATCCCGCAAGGAAGAAGCTCGAGTCCATGAAGAAGACAAACGGACGTAGTCGAACGGGTCCTCACAAACACGGCGTTATCGGAACCAACCCGAAGAAGCAACACCGGAAAGAAGCAAACAACATAGTAAACAACCAACACATCAACATGGCAAGATGCACAACCAAGTATGATGCATGTCCGGTTTAAAGAGGCATGGCATGGCAAAGTGCACAAGCAATCCTACAAATTAAGTGGAGCTTAATACGCAACGGGTTGCATATTGACGGAACACCACATGACTTGTTTAGTTCTCTCTCTTTTATGTACCCAACAATATTAAATGTTGTTAGCATGGCAAGAGGTGAAGCAAATGAAAACTACCTATCTAGTCAAGGTTAAATGAGGCCGGAAGCAACGAACAACAATTCCGGAAAATCCTCATATGCATAATTTAAGGTTTGGTACTGTTCTGCCCTAAACATTATTTTAGAGTTGTTAAACATGCAAGCTGAGTGCACCATGTTAAACTAGACATTTTTCTACCCCATTTACATATAAAGATTATTTAAATCGGAGCTACGGTTATTTAGTTATGAATTAAATCATTTTAGCATGGCATAGGAGCAAATTAATGCAAACAACATTTTAAATATTTCAAACATAAATGAAAGTTGGATATTATTAATCTACACAAAATTCTGAGCAAGTTTCATATATAAAACATTTTAATCCGATGCACGGTTAGTGAGTTATTAAATGCATGAACTAGGGGGACTATTCTGCAAAACTGGCAAACTCTGGAATAATAGACAAATCATCCAGATCTGGAAAAAAACGATGCGGGCCGAATCTGGGGCAAGCCCAACAGCAGGAAGGGGAAAAAGGTGGGGCGCTGGGTGGCGGCTCACCCATGGGCTTGGCCCGGCTGGAGGGGAAGCAGGCCGGCAGGCTGGCCTTGGTGCTTCGGCCCATGCGGGGAGGAGGCGGAGGCAGGCCGAGGCGGGGGCGGCTGGAGCTGGGCCGAAGGCGGGGGCGGCGCGCTGGGCCGGACTCGGGGCCCGTGAAGAAGTCAACGGGGGCGCTCGGGGGTGGCTGGTTCCTCCCGATCCATGGTGGTGGCGGCGCTGGAGGACTCCGGCGGGGAGAGCGAGGTCCGGCGAGACGGCAAGCCTCCGGTCGGAGGTGAGGCGTGGCGGAGGACGATGGCCGCGGGCGTGGGCTGCTCCGGTGGGTGAGCTCCGGCAGCGCGGGGCGGATCCCGAGCAGGAGCCGCGGTGGCGTGCGGGCTCGGCGGCGATGGTCGGCGCCGGCGACGAGGATCGGGGAGGCGGCGGCGCAGTGCTCCGGCGTGGGCGGCGCGGTGAAGCAGGCGCGGGGAGGAGGGAACTTCGGGTGGCGGCGGATCCGGGCACCGCGGGCCAGATCTGGGCCCGGCTGGCCTGGCGCGGTGGAGGAGGAGAGAGAGGACAGCGGCGCTGACGTGGCACGCCATGGTTGGTCGCGGCGGGCGGCGCGGACATGTCCGTCGGCGGGGAAGAAATGTCCGGCGGCGCGGATCTGAGAATTTTTAGGGTTAGGGGAAGAATGAACCGCGAATTTCGGAGGGGGTGTATAAATAGGCATAGAGGGAGCTAGGAGAGTCCAAATGAGGTGCGGTTTTCGGCCACGCGATCATGATCGAACGACCGAGATGATGGAGAGGTCTTAGATGGGTTTTGGGCCACTCTGGAAGGGTGTTGGGCTGCAACACACACGAGGCCTTTCCGGTCCCTCGGTTAACCGTTGGAGTATCAAACGAAGTCCAAATGATACGAAACTTGACAGGCGGTCTACCGGTAGTAAACCAAGGCCGCATGACAAGTCTCGGTCCAATCCGGAAATGTTTAACCCCCACACATGAAAGAAAGGTAGAAATGACCACCGGAGGAGAACGGAACACTCGAATGCAAAACGGACAACGGGGAAAATGCTCGGATGCATGAGATGAACACGTATGCAAATGAAATGTGCATGATGACATGATATGCAATGCATGACACGCAAGCAAATGACAAGGCAACAACAGCGAATAACTAGACAACACCTAGCACATCGGTCTCGGGGCGTTACACACGGGGACTCAGCAATCTCGCACCCTCGCGATGAAGACTATTTAAGCTTATGGATAAGGTAAAAGTATGAGGTGGAGCTGCAGCAAGCGACTAGCATATATGGTGGCTAACATACGCAAATGAGAGCGAGAAGAGAAGGCAAAGCACGGTCGAGAAACTATGATCAAGAAGTGATCCTAGAGCAACCTACGTCAAGCATAACTCCAACAATCGTGTTCACTTCCCGGACTCCGCCGGAAAGAGACCATCACGGTTACACACGTGGTTGATTCATTTTAATTAAGGTCAACTTCAGGTTTTCTACAACCGGACGTTAACAAATTCCCATCTGCCCATAACCGCGGGCACGGCTTTCGAAAGTTCAAATCCCTGCAGGGGTGTCCCAACTTAGCCCATCACAAGCTCTCACGGTCAACGAAGCAATAGACCTCCACCCGAGACGTTCCGATCAGACTCGGTATCCCGGTACAACAAGACATTTCGACAGGGTAAAACTAAACCTGCAACACCACCCAGATGTGCCGACAAATCCCGATAGGAGCTGCACATATCTCGTTCTCATGGCACACCGGATGAGCAAGACGTCGGGTAAGCCAGCCCAGAGTTTCCCCTGGTAGCCTCGGACATCGCTCAGTTGGACCAACACTCAGAGGAGCACTGGCCCGGGGGGTAAAACAATGATGACCCTTGGGCGCGCGACCCCCAAGGGAAAAGAAAAGGCTAGGTGGCAAATGGTAAAACCAATATTGGGCATTGCTGGAAGAGCTTTACTTAAGGCGAACTGTCAAGGGGTTCCCATAATAGCCCAACCGCGTGAGGAACGCAAAATCCAGGAACATAACACCGATATGACGGAAACTAGGGCGGCAAGAGTGGAACAAAACACCAGGCATAAGGCCGAGCCTTCCACCCTTTACCAGGTATATAGGTGCATTAATTAAATAAGATATATTGTGATATCCCAACAAGTAAACATGTTCCCACAAGGAACAACATCTCCATGTTCCAACAAGGAACAAACTTCAATCTTCACCTGCAACTAACAACGCTATAAGAGGGGCTGAGCAAAGCGGTAACATAGCCAATCAACGGTTTGCTAGGACATGGTGGGTTAGAGGTTTGACATGGCAATTTGGGAGGCTTGAAAGCAAATGGTAGGCATCATAGCATTGGCATAGCAAAAGAGCGAGCATCTAGCAAAGCAAAGATAGTAGTGATTTCGAGGGTATGATCATCTTGCCTGAGATCCCGCAAGGAAGAAGAACGAGTCCATGAAGAAGACAAACGGACGAAGTTGAACGGATCCTCACAAACGCGACGTTATCGGAACCAACCCGAAGAAGCAACACCGGAAAGAAGCAAACAATCATGGTAAACAACCACCACATAAACATGGCATTATGCACAATCAAGTATGATGCATGTCCGGTTTAATGAAGCATGGCATGGCAAAGTGCACAAACAATCCTACAAATTAAGTGGAGCTCAATATGCAACGGTGCATATTGACGAAACACCACGACAAGTTATTTAGTTCGATCTTGTTTATGTACCCAACAATATTAAATGTTGTTAGCATGGCAAGAGGTGAAGCATGATGAAACTATCTAATCTAGGCAAGTTTAAATGAGGCCGGAACAACAAAACAACAAGTCCGGAAACTCCTCATGTGCATATTTTAAGGTTTGGCACTGTTCTGCCCTAAACAATATTTTAGAGTTGTTAAACATTCAAAATGATGCCACCATGTTAAACTAGGCCTTTTTCTACCCCATTTACATATAAAGATTATTAAAAACGGAGCTACGGTTATTTAGTTATGAATTAAATCATTTTAGCATGGCATAGGAGCAAATTTAAACAAACAACATTTTAAACATGTTAAACATGGATGAAAGTGACATATTATGAAACTAGACAAAATTCTAAGCAAGTTTCATATATAACTCATTTTAATCCGATGCACGGTTTGTGAGATATTAAATGCATGAAGAACAGGGACTTTTCTGTAAAATAGTCATCTCTGGAATAATAGACAAATTCGTAGTGCACGGGAAAAAAACAGCTATGGGCTGAATCCTGTTGGGCCGGGTGCACAGGAGACTGGAGGGAGGGCCTGCTCACATTGGGCCAAGCCCATCTGAGCCTGGGGCGCATGGCGCGGTGCGGGCAGGCCGCAGAGGAGGCTGGGCCCTCCTGGCGCTGGCGCGGAACTGGGCCTCGCATGGCCCGACTGGCCCACGCGCGGAGGTGAACAGTGCGGGGGTCGCCGTCCTCCTCTGCTCGATGCAGAGGCAGAACCTGGCGTGGCGGCGCCCGTCGGCGATGTGGAACGATGGCGCGGCAGGGAAGAGCTCCGGCGAGGTCGGGGATGGATGGATCCGAGGACGGGCATTCCAGATCCGGTGACACCGGTGGTCGACGGCGCTCGGGGATGCGGGATCCGGCGAGGTGGAGCTCGTCCATGGAGGTGGCGGCGGTTTCCTGTGGCAAACAGAGGGAGGGAGGGAGCTGGTAAGGGGAGGAAGGAGAACGGGAAGGGCACGAGGCGGCGAAGGGAGGTCCGGCCTGGGGTCGAGGTGCTCGTCGGCGGCGAGGCTCCGGTGGCCGGCGAGTGCAAGACGGCGGCGATGGAGATCGGGCACTGTCCGATCCAGGCGCGGGAGGTTGGAGGGGCTCGGGGCGAGCGGGATCCGTCGGTGGGCTGCGGCCGGGCCTGGCGGGCCGCGGTGCGGTGGAGGGCACGGGGAGGCGACGTGGTGGCTTGCCACTGGCCACGGGCGTTTGTGTGGCGGCGGCTGGCCACTAGGAGCCTGCCATGTGGCGCTGGAGGGGTGGTCGGAGCCGGAAATTGAGGAGAGGAGGTGGGAGGCGGCTGGCTGATGATTTGGGTGCGCGGATTTTGAGGAGGAAGGAGGGGAAGGCCCAAAATGGCAAGGGGGGCTGCTATATATAGCAGGAGGAGCTAGGGTTGGGGGTTTTAGTCCGTTTCGGAGCCGTTCGATCTTGATCGGACGACCCGGAGCGGAGGGGGGTTAGATAGGTGGGCTAGTGGGCTGTGAAGAGAGGTTGGCCTGAGATGAGAGGAGGGGAGTGTAGCCCAACAACTGTTTTCGGAGACGGAAAACGTCCGACGAAAAGACTGACTATATTGTCGCTATAGTTAACCGTTGGGGCGTCAAACGGACTCCGAATACGATGAAATTTGACAGGCGGTCTATCTACACTATAATAAGACCACATGTCAACTCTCGTCCCATTCCGAGAACATTTTCCGGCCACTTATAAAATACTATTTCGGACATGCCGCGGGCGCGTGCAAGTGTGTCTAGGCTCAGAACGGACAACGGAGAGAACGAGGAGGCCGGGACGCATGCAAGTTTTGAAAACATGATGATGCAATGCACATGATGACATGACAAGAAGCAACACGCAAGCGAATGACAAGGCAACGACGGTGAATAACTAGACGACAACTGGCACATCGGTCTCGGGGCGTCACAACACTCCACCACTACGAGAGGATCTCGTCCCGAGATCTAGAATGGCACCGGAGGGCAAACGGAAGAGAAAGAGAAGAGGTAAAACTAAGTTGCTTCTTTGACAAACGAGTGAAAACACGAACCTTGCGAGGTTGAACAAATTTGAGAAAAGAATACAACGAAGGTGAACAAAGTCGAAAACACTCAGTTAGAAAATAGGGACAAAGAACATTGCGAAAAAACCTTGAGGTTGAATGGCAAGATATATATTGAAACCACTCCGGTTAAAACAAGATAGAGAAGGATTAAGAATGATAGAGCAGCACTCCGTCTGAGAGGGGAGGCAAGACTTGGCAGAATGGGGAAAATTTGAAAAGCAGGCACGACACTCCGGTTAAAAGGATAAGGACGAAAAGAACACGATCCTGACAAAACAAGAAGATGGGTTGAAGAGAACAACAACACAATGCCTCCAGAACGAAGGGAAACAATATCTTGAGAGAGCACGGTTACCACAATTCTAGAACGGAATTTTTGGAAAACCAACAATGAAAAGAATAAGCTTGATATGGTCTTGTGGAGTACATCTCAAATTATGAGGTGACCACCTGCCACTCACGGGAAAAGAATTGGATTGATATGAACAAGGAGACGAGAAAGTATTTCACCGGGAGGATGAAGAAGAACTTGGGTCCTTTATAAGCACCATAGATAGCAACAATCCTTAGGGAAGGCTTTAGGTGAACTATAACCCAAGATAACTCCAAAGAAGAGATTGATGGATTTAAAATACCTCATTCCTAACAACATGTGAATCATGAAACATGAACCCAAATTATCAAGAATGGCATAATACCACCTCCAATAATATGATAGAAAGAATGCACCCCGGATTACAATATGAAGAAAGCTTGAGTTTCTTAGGAAATAATCTTGATGAACACTTCAAGAAGAAATTAAATCCTTTATGAACCAACATATAGAACCTTCAAGAAGAAGTCCGGTAAACAAAAGATAACGAAAAGAAAGAGAAGTTGAAAACACAAGGTGAAACCTTGTAATGATTTAGATGGATCTCCGTGGTGATATAATTGCGAGAGGTAGGAACTCCGGGAAAGAAAGACGAGCACTTGAAACCAAGAATTTAATCATCATGAACAAAACTTCGGGAGAAAAGATTAACATATGGGTGAAACAAGAATAGGAATTACATTATGCTTATCCTTCACCAATTAAATTGATGACAAGCAACGGATTTGGAACACTACTTATCCTCGTAGAAAAATTAAGATAGATGTAGCGCAAACTTGAGAAAATCTTAAACGATCCACCGGTAGAATTGAAACCACGAACGAATTAATACGGAAGAGAAATCTTGAACGAACCACCGTAAGAATTGGTTAAGAACGAAGAGAAGATAAAGAAACACCAGGAAGAATCAGCCAATAAACGAAGATGCCTGAGAGAAATTAGATCCATGATAACGAAGAGATCACGAGCTGATTTGAGGATATTTGAATGAAGCACCGGTAAGATTTAGAGTATGAGAGCTGAAAGTTGAGAATGAATAAATCTGAATTGATGGACTCCGGATAACAAACTGATAAGACCTCTTGAATTTGTTCCGGATAGTTGAAAAGAATTCTCACAATCCAAAAACAACTATGAGAGGATGGCAACAAGCTAGAATCACGAATCTTTAAGAGAATGGAGCAAGATATGGAGGAAAACTCTTCTTCGGTCTTCAAATGATGAGAATGACAACGAGAAACACCACCATTGAGGCACACCGGAAGAATCAAAATGAAGAGGTTGAGCCAACGATGAAAAGAATTAGAAAGATCTTGGAGAAAAGCATTTGAGTGATGAAAAATTCATTCTTACGTCAAACTTGGAAAAAGAATTTGAGACTAACGCCGGGAAAATAAGAAGAGTCAGGTAAGATCCTGGGAAAAGACCTGTGGGTTAGGGCCCACTCAAAAGAAACACCGTTGAAAGGATTTAAAGAGAGAGATTGCACCTGTTGAATTAAATGGCTTGAATGAGATAACAACCTCGAAAAATCTTGAATGAATGCAGAGTGGAAAGCACGAATCTTAGAGATATCTTGAGCACTCCGGAACAATTAAATAGCGAGAAGTGAATGAATAAGAGGTGCACCGGCATAAGAAAGCATTGGGAAAAATGAAAAGGAGTATGCTCAATACCAAAGCTTGAATTAAATCCACCGGAGAAGAAAATGAGTGATGAGAGACGAACTTGCAGCTTTGTTGGCATCTTCTGAGAATCACCGGATAAAAACATTGACAGAAAAAGGAATGAAGAGACTTCACAACATTAAAATGATCCTTGAATAAGAAATCTGGTTCCTTGAAGAAAAGGGTGGGAGGGAGGGAAAACAAAGGCAACTTGGAGACGGATGAAACAAACACCGTTCAGAAGGGCTAGTAATAGATCTTGCGACTGTTGAAGTGATCGGATCCACTTGAAGAGAAACATGCCGGTTGAGAAGAAATTGAAATGAAAAACTCGATGATCAAGAAGGATTAGTATTCACATCGGAGTATGAGAACACCATTTGGGGAAAGGTATGGAATCAACATTTGACTTCGAAGCAACTCGAATACCACAACTCAAAACAAAAACAAAGGATTGGCTTGCAGAATAAGCCGGAACAAACATATGATAGAGATTTCGTCCGAAGTTTTCGTGGTGGGGCCTACACGGGCTCGATCGTACAGCACCATCATGTACAAGGCAGTGCACATGACATACGAAGCGTCCCCGAGTCAGCATAGCCAAGGACTCTTTAAGACACAACGAGACCACTATAAAAACCGACCGTGAATAGGCGGACCACTAGACGTCGAACCCCAATTTCATATCATACATCCGTCGGAAAGATATCCTAAGGGCTACTTGATTTCCCACTTATAAAACTCCCGAAATTTTCCGGTTATGCAATCGGTGTTGGGTAACGTAGCAGAAATTCAAAATTTTCCTACGTGTCACCAAGATCTATCTATGGAAAAACCAGCAACGAGGGGAAGGAGAGTGCATCTACATACCCTTGTAGATCGCTAAGCGGAAGCGTTCAAGAGAACGGGGTTGAAGGAGTCGTACTCGTCGTGATCCAAATCACCGGAGATCCTAGTGCCGAACGGACGGCACCTCCGCGTTCAACACACGTGCAGCCCGGTGACGTCTCCCATGCCTTGATCCAGCAAGGAGAGGGGGAGAGGTTGAGGAAGACTCCATCCAGCAGCAGCACAACGGCATGGTGATGGTGGAGGAGCGTGGTACTCCGGCAGGGCTTCGCCAAGCACCGCAAGATATGAGGCGAAAGAGAGGGATAGGGCTGTGCCAAGAAAGAGAGATCCAATCGCGTGTATTGGGCAGCCCAAGACCCCACTATTTATAGGAGGAGGGGAGGAGGGTGCGCCCCCTCTAGGGTTCCCACCCCTAGGGGGGCGGTAGCCCTAGATGGGAAAGGGGCGGCCAAGAGGGGGAGAGGGGGGCGCCCCCTAGGGTGGGCCTTAGGCCCATCTGAGCCTAGGGTTTCCCCTTCTCCTCCTTTGCTGCGCCTTGGGCCTTGTGGGAGGTGCACCAGCCCACTCAGGGGCTGGTCCCTTACCACTCTTGGCCCATGCAAGCCTCCGGGGCTGGTGGCCCCACTTGGTGGACCTCCGGGACCCTCCTGGTGGTCCCGGTACGTTACCGATAAATCCCGAAACTTTTCCGGTGACCAAAACAGGACTTCCCATATATAAATCTTTACCTCCAGACCATTCTGGAACTCCTGTGACGTCCGGGATCTCATCCGGGACTCCGAACAACATTCGGTAACCACATACAAACTTCCTTTATAACCCTAGCGTCATTGAACCTTAAGTGTGTAGACCCTATGGGTTCGGGAGACATGCAGACATGACCGAGACGTTCTCCGGTCAATAACCAACAGCGGATCTGGATACCCATGTTGGCTCCCACATGTTCCACGATGATCTCATCGGATGAACCACGATGTCAAGGACTTAATCAATCAATCCCGTATACAATTCCCTTTGTCTATCGGTACGATACTTGCCCGAGATTCGATCGTCGGTATCCCAATACCTTGTTCAATCTCGTTACCGGCAAGTCTCTTTACTCGTTCCGTAACACATCATCCTGTGATCAACTCCTTGATCACATTGTGCACATTATGATGATGTCCTATCGAGTGGGCCCAGAGATACCTCTCCGTCACATGGAGTGACAAATCCCAGTCTCGATTCGTGCCAACCCAACAGACACTTTCGGAGATACCCGTAGTGCACCTTTATAGTCACCCAGTTACGTTGTGACGTTTGGCACACCCAAAGTATTCCTACGGTATCCGGGAGTTGCACAATCTCATGGTCTAAGGAAATGATACTTGACATTAGAAAAGCTTTAGCATACGAACTACACGATCTTTGTGCTAGGCTTAGGACTGGGTCTTGTCCATCACATCATTCTCCTAATGATGTGATCCCGTTATCAACGACATCCAATGTCCATGGTCAGGAAACCGTAACCATCTATTGATCAACGAGCTAGTCAACTAGAGGCTTACTAGGGACATGGTGTTGTCTATGTATCCACACATGTATCTGAGTTTCCTATCAATACAATTCTAGCATGGATAATAAACAATTATCATGAACAAGGAAATATAATAATAACTAATTTATTATTGCCTCTAGGGCATATTTCCAACAGTCTCCCACTTGCACTAGAGTCAATAATCCAGTTCACATCGATATGTGATTAACACTCAAGGTCACATCCCCATGTGACTAACACCCAACGAGTTTACTAGAGTCAATAATCTAGTTCACATTACCATGTGATTAACACTCGATGAGTTCTAGGTTTGATCATGTTATGCTTGTGAGAGATGTTATAGTCAACGGGTCTGAATCTTTCAGATCCGTGTGTGCTTTACAAATCTCTATGTCATTTCCTAGATGCATCTACCACGTTCTATTTGGAGCTATTCCAAATAACTGTTCTACTATACGAATCCAGTTTACTACTCAGAATAATCTAGATTAGTGTCAAAGTTTGCATCGGCGTAACCCTTTACGACGAACTCTTTTACCACCTCCGTAATCGAGAAAATTCCTTAGTCCACTAGTTACTAAGGATAACTTTGACCGCTGTCCTATGATCCATTCTTGGATCACTCTTGTACCCCTTGACTGATTTATGGCAAGGCACACTTCAGGTGCGGTACACAGCATAGCATACTGTAGAGCCTATGTCTTAAGCATAGGGGACGACCTTCGTCCTTTCTCTCTATTCTGTCGTGGTCGAGTTTTAAGTCTTAACTTCATACCTTACAACTCAGGAAAGAACTCCTTCTTTGACTGATCTATCTTGAACACCTTCAAGATCATGTCAAGGTATGTGCTCATTTGAAAGTACCATTAAGCGTTTTGATCTATCCTTATAGATCTTGATGCTCAATGTTTAAGTAGCTTAATCCAGGCTTTCCATTGAAAAACACTTTCCAATAACCCTATATGCTTTCAAGAAATTCTACATCATTTCTGATCAACAATATGTCAACAACATATACTCATCAGAAATTCTATAGTGCTCCCACTCACTTCTTTGGAAATACAAGTTTCTCATAAACTTTGTATACACCCAAAACTCTTTGATCATCATCAAAGCATACATTCCAACTCCGAGATGCTCACTCCAGTCCTTAGAAGGATTGCTGGAGCTTTGCATACTTATTAGCATCTTTCAGGATTGACAAAACCTTCCGGTTGTATCACATACAACCTTTCCTCAAGAAAAATCGTCAAGGAAACAATGTTTTGACATCCTATCTGCAAGATTTCATAAATAATGCAGTAATCGCTAATATAATTCCAACAGACTCTTAGCATCGCTACGAGTGAGAAAGTCTCATCGTAGTCAACGCCTTGAACTTGGCGGGAAACTCCTTAATGACAAGTTGAGCTTTCTTGATGGTGACATTTACCATCATTGTCCGTCTTCCTTTTAAAATCCATATGTACCTAACAGCCTTACGACCATCAAGTAGTTCTGCCAAAGTCTACACTTTGTTTTCATACATGGATCCTCTCTCAGATTTTATGGCCTCGAGCCATTTATCGGAATCCGGGCCCACCATCGCTTCTCCATAGCTCGTAGGTTCATTGTTGTCCAGCAACATGACTTCCAAGACAGGATTACGTACCACTCTAAAGTAGCACGCATCCTTGTCATCCCACGAGGTTTGGTAGTGACTTGATCTGAAGTTTCATGATCACTATCACAAGCTTCCACTTCAATTGGTGTAGGTGCCACAGGAACAACTTCCTGTGCCCTGCCACACACTAGTTGAAGAGACGGTTTAATAACCTCATCAAGTCTCCACCATCCTCCCACTCAATTCTTTCGAGAGAAACTTTTCCTCGAGAAAGGACCCGATTCTAGAAACAGTCCCTTATTGCTTTCGGATCTGAGACAGGAGGTATACCCAACTGTTTTGGGTGTCCTATGAAGATCCATTTATCCGCTTTGGGTTCGAGCTTATCAGCCTGAAACTTTTCACATAAGCGTCACAGCCCCAAACTTTTAAGAAATGACAGCTTAGGTTTCTCTAAACCATAGTTCATACGGTATCATCTCATCGGAATTACGTGGTGCCCTATTTAAAGTGAATGTGGTTGTCTCTAATGCCTAACCCATAAACTATCGTGGTAATTCGATAAGAGACATCATGGTATGCATCATATCCAATAGGGTGCAGTTATGATGTTCGGACACACCATCACACTATGGTGTTCCAGGCTGTATTAGTTGTGAAACAATTTCCACAATGTCTTAATTCTGTGCCAAACTCGTAATTCAGATATTCATCTCTATGATCATATCATAGATATTTTATCCTCTTGTCACGACGATCTTTCAACTTCATCCTGGAATTACTTGAACCTTTCAATAATTCAGACTCGTGATTCATCAAGTAAATATACTCAACATCTACTCAAATCATCTGTGAAGTAAGAACATAACGATATCCACTACATGCCTCAGCACTCATTGGACTGCACACATCAAAATGTATTACTTCCAACAAGTTGCTTTCTAGTTCCATTTTACTGAAAACGAGGCTTTCAGTCATCTTGCCCATGTGGTATGATTTGCATGTCTCAAGTGATTCAAAAATCAAGTGAGTCCAAACGGTCCATTTGCATGGAGTTTCTTCATGCATATCTACCAACAAACATGGTTCGCATGTCTCAATCCTTTCAAAAATGAGTGAGTCCAAAGATCCATCAACATGGAGCTTCTTCATGCGTTTTATACCGATATGACTTAAGTGGCAGTGCCACAAGTAGGTGGTACTATCATTACTATCCTATATCTTTTGGCATGAACATGTGTATCACTACGATCGAGATTCAATAAACCATTCATTTTAGGCGTAAGACCATTGAAGGTATTATTCAAATAAACAGAGTAACAATTATTCTCCTTAAATGAATAACCGTATTGCTATAGTCATAATCCAATCATGTCTATGCTCAACGCAAACACCAAATAACAATTATTTAGGTTTTAACACCAATCTTGATGGTAGAGGGAGCGTGTGATGCTTGATCATATCAACATTGGAAACACTTCCAACACATATCGTCAGCTCACCTTTAGCTAGTCTCCGTTTATTCCATAGCTTTTATTTCGAGTTACTAACACTTAGCAACTGAACCGGTATCTAATACCTGGTGCTACTAGGAGTACTAGTAAAGTACACATCAACACAATGTATATCCAATATACTTCTATCGACCTTGCCAGCCTTCTAATCTACCAAGTATCTAGGGTAATTGTGCTCCAGTGGCTGTTCCCCTTATCACAGAAGCACTTAGCTTGGGGTTTGGGTTTAACCTTGGGTTTCTTCACTAGAACAGCAACTGATTTGTTGTTCCATGAAGTATCCCTTTCTTTCCCTTGCCCTTCTTGAAACTAGTGGTTTTACTAACCATCAACGATTGATGCTCCCTTTTGATTTCTACTTTCGCGGTGTCAAACATCGCGAATATCTCAAGGATCATCATATATGTCCCTGATATATTATAGTTCATCACGAAGCTCTAGCAGCTTGGTGGTAATGACTTCGGAGAAACATCAGTTTCTCATCTGGAAGATCAACTCCCACTTGATTCAAATGATTGTTGTACTCAGACAATCTGAGCACAAGCTCAACAATTGAGCTTTTCTCCCTTAGTTTGTAGGCTAAGAAAATTGTTTGAGGTCTTATACCTCTTGACGTGGGCACGAGCCTGAAATCCCAATTTCAGCCCTCGAAACATCTCATATGTTTCACGACGTTTCAAAACGTCTTCGGTGCCTCAACTCTAAACCGTTTAACTGAACTATCACGTAGTTATCAAAATGTGTATGTCAGATGTTCGCAACATCCACAGACGACATTCGAGGTTCAGCACACTGAGCGGTGCATTAAGGACATAAGCCTTCTATGAAGCAATGAGGACAATCCTTAGTTTACGGACCTAGTCCGCATAATTGCTACTATCAACTTTTCAACTAAATTTTCTCTAGGAACATATCTAAACAGTAGAACTGAAGCGTGTGCTACTACATAATTTGCGAAGACCTTTCGACTATGTTCAGGATAATTAAGTTCATCTTATGAACTCCCACTCAGATAGACATCCCTCTAGTCATCTAAGTGATTACATGATCCAAGTCAACTAGGCCGTGTCCGATCATCACGTGAGACGGACTAGTCAACATCGGTGAACATCCTCATGTTGATTATATCTACCATACGACTCATGCTCGACCTTTCGGTCTTCTGTGTTCCGAGGCCATGTCTGTACATGCTAGGCTCGTCAAGTCAACCTAAGTGTTTGCATGTGTTCCGAGGCCATGTCTGTACATGCTAGGCTCGTCAACACCCGTTGTATTCGAATGTAAGAATCTATCACACCCGATCATCACGTGGTGCTTCAAAACGACGAACTTTTGCAACGGTGCACAGTTAGGGGGAACACTTTCTTGGAATTTTTAAAGAGGGATCATCTTATTTACTACCGTCGTTCTAAGCAAATAAGATGCAAAAACATGATAAACATCAAATGCAATCAAAATAATAGTGACATGATATGGCCAATATCATATAGCTCCTTTGATCTCCATCTTGGGGCTCCATGATCATCTTGTCACCGGCATGACACCATGATCTCCATCATCATGATCTCCATCATCGTGTCTTCATGAAGTTGTCTCGCCTACGATTACTTCTACTACTACAGCTAACGGTTAGCAATAAAGTAAAGTAATTACATGACGTTTATGTTGACACGCAGGTCATAAATAAATTAAGACAACTCCTATGGCTCCTGCCGGTTGTCATACTCATCGACATGCAAGTCGTGATTCCTATTACAAGAACATGATCAATCTCATACATCACATATCATTCATCACATTCTTCTTGGCCATATCACATCACATAGCATACCCTGCAAAAACAAGTTAGGCGTCCTCTAATTGTTGTTTACATGTTTTACGTGGCTGCTATGGGTTTCTAGCAAGAACGTTTCTTACCTACGCAAAAACCACAACGTGATATGCCAATTACTATTTACCCTTCATAAGGACCCTTTTCATCGAATCCGATCCGACTAAAGTGGGAGAGACAGACACCCGCCAGCCACCTTATGCAACTAGTGCATGTCAGTCGGTGGAACCGGTCTCACGTAAGCGTACGTGTAAGGTTGGTCTGGGCCGCTTCATCCCACAATGCCGCCGAATCAAGATTGGACTAGTAACGGTAAGCATATTGAAGAAAATCAACGCCCACAACTACTTTGTGTTCTACTCGTGCATAGAATCTACGCAATAGACCTAGCTCATGATGCCACTGTTGGGTAACGTAGAAGAAATTCAAAATTTTCCTACGTGTCACCAAGATCTATCTATGGAGAAACCAGCAACGAGGGGAAGGAGAGTGCATCTACATACCCTTGTAGATCGCTAAGCGGAAGCGTTCAAGAGAACGGGGTTGAAGGAGTCGTACTCGTCGTGATCCAAATCACCGGAGATCCTAGTGCCGAACGGACGGCACCTCCGCGTTCAACACACGTGCAGCCCGGTGACGTCTCCCATGCCTTGATCCAGCAAGGAGAGAGGGAGAGGTTGAGGAAGACTCCATCCAGCAGCAGCACAACGGCGTGGTGATGGTGGAGGAGCGTGGTACTCCGGCAGGGCTTCGCCAAGCACCGCAAGATATGAGGCGAAAGAGAGGGATAGGGCTGCGCCAAGAAAGAGAGATCCAATCGCGTGTATTGGGCAGCCCAAGACCCCACTATTTATAGGAGGAGGGGAGGAGGGTGCGCCCCCTCTAGGGTTCCCACCCCTAGGGGGGCGGCAGCCCTAGATGGGAAAGGGGCGGCCAAGAGGGGGAGAGGGGGGCGCCCCCTAGGGTGGGCCTTAGGCCCATCTGAGCCTAGGGTTTCCCCTTCTCCTCCTTTGCTGCGCCTTGGGCCTTGTGGGAGGCGCACCAGCCCACTCAGGGGCTGGTCCCTTACCACTCTTGGCCCATGCAAGCCTCCGGGGCTGGTGGCCCCACTTGGTGGACCTCCGGGACCCTCCCGGTGGTCCCGGTACGTTACCGATAAATCCCGAAACTTTTCCGGTGACCAAAACAGGACTTCCCATATATAAATCTTTACCTCCAGACCATTCCGGAACTCCTGTGACGTCCGGGATCTCATCCGGGACTCCTAACAACATTCGGTAACCACATACAAACTTCCTTTATAACCCTAGCGTCATCGAACCTTAAGTGTGTAGACCCTATGGGTTCGGGAGACATGCAGACATGACGGAGACGTTCTCCGGTCAATAACCAACAGCGGGATCTGGATACCCATGTTGGCTCCCACATGTTCCACGATGATCTCATCGGATGAACCACGATGTCAAGGACTTAATCAATCAATCCCGTATACAATTCCCTTTGTCTATCGGTACGATACTTGCCCGAGATTCGATCGTCGGTATCCCGATACCTTGTTCAATCTCGTTACCGGCAAGTCTCTTTACTCGTTCCGTAACACATCATCCCGTGATCAACTCCTTGATCACATTGTGCACATTATGATGATGTCCTACCGAGTGGGCCCAGAGATACCTCTCCGTCACACGGAGTGACAAATCCCAGCCTCGATTTGTGCCAACCCAACAGACACTTTCGGAGATACCCGTAGTGCACCTTTATAGTCACCCAGTTACGTTGTGACGTTTGGCACACCCAAAGTATTCCTACAGTATCCGGGAGTTGCACAGTCTCATGGTCTAAGGAAATGATACTTGACATTAGAAAAGCTTTAGCATACGAACTACACGATCTTTGTGCTAGGCTTAGGATTGGGTCTTGTCCATCACATCATTCTCCTAATGATGTGATCCCGTTATCAATGACATCCAATGTCCATGGTCAGGAAACTGTAACCATCTATTGATCAACGAGCTAGTCAACTAGAGGCTTACTAGGGACATGGTGTTGTCTATGTATCCACACATGTATCTGAGTTTCCTATCAATACAATTCTAGCATGGATAATAAACGATTATCATGAACAAGGAAATATAATAATAACTAATTTATTATTGCCTCTAGGGCATATTTCCAACAATCGGGTGTTGGGGATACAGGGGAAGCATAATATCTCACCCAAAACTAGCAAATCCTACATCCAGCTGTATCCATCCTTCAACACATAACCAAGAAACCTTCGGAAATCATCTACCTCAACCTTCGAAAAGCATCCGTTATACAAGTTATGGTGATACTCCCGAACTCCCGCCCCAGTACTGGGTGGCGTCGAGGTTATCTCACCAACGAACTGCATAAAAGAGATTTTCGATGTCGGCGTACTAAACTCAAGTATTCCAGAATTGCAACGATAAAATTATGACGACAACACCTCAGAGCTCAACTCCCCGGGACACTTCAACTAAACCCCTGACAGGAAGCACCAAGACAATGTTCTCATCATAAAACCATCGGAACGACTCCAAGATACCCGCGTGATCCTAAAAAAAAATTTAGTGAAATTTGAGAAGAGAAGAGTCAAAACTCTACGTCAGGATGCCTTACCAGAGCGATGAAGGGACTGGGGAGTAAAAAGAATTCCTAAACTCTCCGATATATAATTCCTGAATGACTCAAAACATTTTTTCTAGACACAACTCGGCCGCTAAAAACGATCAAGCAATGGGGCTCCTAAGGTCGGGGAAGGATCTGATACCAACTTGTAACACCCTCGATGCGACTATATATCCCACGTGTCGAGGCACGGCTTAGAGACATAATCGCATTGAAGGCATATGTCGCAAGTGAGGTAATCTTCACACAACCCATGTAATACATAAGGAAAAGAGATACATAGTTGGCTTACAATCGCCACTTCACACAATTACAAGAATAAAGCATTACATCATCCAAATACACTCAAGGTCCGACTACGGAACCAAAATAAAAGAAGAACCCCAAATGCGACAAAGGTCCCCGATCGACCCCAACTGGGCTCCACTACTGATCAACTAGAACGAAACAACATAAAGAACACGAACTTCATCGAGCTCCTCCTGAGCTTGGTTGCGTCATCTGCAAGGTATCATCGGCACTTGCAAGCTGGTTTTGGAAGTATCTGTGAGCCACGGGGACTCAGCAATCTCGCACCCTCGCGATCAAGACTATTTAAGCTTATGGGTAAGGTAAAAGTATGAGGTGGAGCTGCAGCAAGCGACTAGCATATATGGTGGCTAACATACGCAAATGAGAGCGAGAAGAGAAGGCAAAGCACGGTCGAGAAACTATGATCAAGAAGTGATCCTAGAGCAACCTACATCAAGCATAACTCCAACAACCGTGTTCACTTCCCGGACTCCGTCGGAAAGAGACCATCACGGTTACACACGCGGTTGATTCATTTTAATTAAGGTCAACTTCAGGTTTTCTACAACTGGACGTTAACAAATTCCCATCTACCCATAACCGCGGGCACGGCTTTCGAAAGTTCAAATCCCTGCAGGGGTGTCCCAACTTAGCCCATCACAAGCTCTCACGGTCAACGAAGGAATAGACCTCCACCCGAGACGTTCCGATCAGACTCGGTATCCCGGTACAACAAGACATTTCGACAGGGTAAAACTAAACCAGCAACACCACCCAGATGTGCCGACAAATCCCGATAGGAGCTGCACATATCTCGTTCTCAGGGCACACCGGATGAGCAAGACGTCGGGTAAGCCAGCCCAGAGTTGCCCCTGGTAGCCTCGGACATCGCTCAGTTGGACCAACACTCAGAGGAGCACTGGCCCGGGGGGTAAAACAATGATGACCCTTGGGCGCGCGACCCCCAAGGGAAAAGAAAAGGCTAGGTGGCGAATGGTAAAACCAATATTGGGCATTGCTGGAAGAGCTTTACTTAAGGCGAACTGTCAAGGGGTTCCCATAATAGCCCAACCGCGTGAGGAACGCAAAATCCAGGAACATAACACCGATATGGCGGAAACTAGGGCGGCAAGAGTGGAACAAAACACCAGGCATAAGGCCGAGCCTTCCACCCTTTACCAGGTATATAGGTGCATTAATTAAATAAGATATATTGTGATATCCCAACAAGTAAACATGTTCCCACAAGGAACAACATCTCCATGTTCCAATAAGGAACAAACTTCAATCTTCACCTGCAACTAACAACGCTATAAGAGGGGCTGAGCAAAGCGGTAACATAGCCAATCAACGGTTTGCTAGGACATGGTGGGTTAGAGGTTTGACATGGCAATTTGGGAGGCTTGAAAGCAAATGGTAGGCATCGTAGCATTGGCATAGCAAAAGAGCGAGCATCTAGCAAAGCAAAGATAGTAGTGATTTCGAGGGTATGATCATCTTGCCTGAGATCCCGCAAGGAAGAAGAACGAGTCCATGAAGAAGACAAACGGACGAAGTTGAACGGATCCTCACAAACGCGACGTTATCGGAACCAACCCGAAGAAGCAACACCGGAAAGAAGCAAACAATCATGGTAAACAACCACCACATAAACATGGCATGATGCACAATCAAGTATGATGCATGTCCGGTTTAATGAAGCATGGCATGGCAAAGTGCACAAACAATCCTACAAATTAAGTGGAGCTCAATATGCAACGGTGCATATTGACGAAACACCACGACAAGTTATTTATTTCGATCTTGTTTATGTACCCAACAATATTAAATGTTGTTAGCATGGCAAGAGGTGAAGCATGATGAAACTATCTAATCTAGGCAAGTTTAAATGAGGCCGGAACAACAAAACAACAAGTCCGAAAACTCCTCATGTGCATATTTTAAGGTTTGGCACTGTTCTGCCCTAAACAATATTTTAGAGTTGTTAAACATGCAAAATGATGCCACCATGTTAAACTAGGCCTTTTTCTACCCCATTTACATATAAAGATTATTAAAAATGGAGCTACGGTTATTTAGTTATGAATTAAATCATTTTAGCATGGCATAGGAGCAAATTTAAACAAACTACATTTTAAACATGTTAAACATGGATGAAAGTGACATATTATGAAACTAGACAAAATTCTAAGCAAGTTTCATATATAACTCATTTTAATCCGATGCACGGTTTGTGAGATATTAAATGCATGAAGAACAGGGACTTTTCTGTAAAACAGTCATCTCTGGAATAATAGACAAATTCGTAGTGCACGGAAAAAAAAACAGCTATGGGCTGAATCCTGTTGGGCCAGGTGCACAGTAGACTAGAGGGAGGGCCTGCTCACATTGGGCCAAGCCCATCTGAGCCTGGGGCGCATGGCGCGGTGCGGGCAGGCCGCGGAGGAGGCTGGGCCCTCCTGGCGCTGGCGCAGAACTGGGCCTCGCATGGCCCGGCTGGCCCATGCGCGGAGGTGAACGGTGCTGGGGTCGCCGTCCTCCTCTGCTCGATGCAGAGGCAGAACTTGGCGTGGCGGCGCCCGCCGGCGATGTGGAACGATGGCGCGGCAGGGAAGAGCTCCGGCGAGGTCGGGGATGGATGGATCCGAGGACGGGCGTTCCAGATCTGGTGACACCGGTGGTCGACGGCGCTCGGGGATGCGGGATCCGGCGAGGTGGAGCTCGTCCATGGAGGTGGCGGCGGTTTCCTGTGGCAAACAGAGGGAGGGAGAGAGCTGGTAAGGGGAGGAAGGAGAACGGGAAGGGCACGGGGCGGCGAAGGGAGGTCCGGCCTGGGGTCGAGGTGCTCGTCGGCGGCGAGGCTCCGGTGGCCGGCGAGTGCAAGACGGGGCGATGGAAATCGGGCGCTGTCCGATCCAGGCGCGGGAGGTTGGAGGGGCTCGGGGCGAGCGGGATCCGTCGGTGGGCTGCGGCCGGGCCTGGCGGGCCGCGGTGCGGTGGAGGGCACGGGGAGGCGACGTGGCGACTTGCCACTGGCCACGGGCGTCTGCGTGGCGGCGGCTGGCCACTAGGAGCCCGCCATGTGGCGCTGGAGGGGTGGCCGGCGCCGGAAATTGAGGAGAGGAGGTGGGAGGCGGCTGGCTGATGATTTGGGGGCGCGGATTTCGAGGAGGAGGGAGGGGAAGGCCCAAAATGGCAAGGGGGGCTGCTATATATAGCAGGAGGAGCTAGTGTTGGGGGTTTTAGTCCGTTTCGGAGCCGTTCGATCTCGATCGGACGACCCGGAGTGGAGGGGGGTTAGATAGGTGGGTTAGTGGGCTGTGAAGAGAGGTTGGCCTGAGATGAGGGGAGAGGAGTGCAGCCCGGCAACTGTTTTCGGAGACCGAAAACGTCCGACGAATAGACCGATTATATTGTCGCTATAGTTAACCGTTGGGGCGTCAAACGGACTCCGAATGCGATGAAATTTGACAAGCGGTCTATCTACACTATAATAAGACCACACGTCAACTCTCATCCCATTCCGAGAACATTTTCTGGCCACTTATAAAATACTATTTCGGACATGCCGCGGGCGCGTGCAAGTGTGTCTGGGCTCAGAACGGACAACGGAGAGAACGAGGAGGCCGGGACGCATGCAAGTTTTGAAAACATGATGATGCAATGCACATGATGACATGACAAGAAGCAACACGCAAGCGAATGACAAGGCAACGACGGCGAATAACTGGACGACAACTGGCACATCGGTCTCGGGGCGTCACAATAAGATTAAGAAAGCTCGTGGGTTAGAGATAGAAAATCAAACTAGTTGGCTGTTATCCACTGCTTGGTCGCAGCTCCGCTGACGAGGGTTGCAACTTCTCTCGTGGACGACGACATCACAGTCACAGAAATGCTGACGAAGGTTGCAACTTCTCCCCCTTTCAAAAAAAACAAAAACCCCAGCCACAGAAATGCTGACGCGTGGATGCCTATTGGTCCCGGTTGGTGCCACCAACCGAGACCAAAGGGTCTCATGCCTGGGCTCCGCGCATAGGCCACGTGAAGGCCCATCTATTCCGGTTCTGGATTGAACCGGGACTAAAGAGACAGGGCATTAGTACCGACCCTTTAGTCCCGGTTCAGGAACCGGGACAAAAGACCCTTATGAACCGGGACAACAGGCCTGTTCTCTACTAGTGTGCATTGACTGACACGCAATGCAATCTGATGGTGCGAGAGCACCTCTCGCTGGAACTCTTGTAAGTTATTTTATCTCTATCACATCTGCACATCCTGATTCTCATACCTTCCACACTAATTTTTTTTAGTAGGAGGGTGTGAAGTTATTTATTTCTTGTTCACGGGCATTTATGTTAGTGTACATAAAATAAAACACATAAAAAAGAGTAAGGTTCCCTGATCCACACTGATCGGACCAATGAGACGCCCCCCCCCAACCCCACCCCCAACACATGTACGCACGCTAGATATCTCTACTCCTAATGAACGAATTGGTTGAATAGTCCCCCCACTTTCAACCGGTTTATTTTCAACCGGTTTTGTCCCATCAAATTACCCCCACCCCACGCCCACCCACCGAA
>NC_041390.1:33547907-33572745 GCF_002162155.2 Triticum dicoccoides | reverse complement strand
GCCCTGACGCCGATCCCCATACCCCATACCCCGCCGACGATCCCCATACCCGCGGCAGATCAGATCTGCGCACTCCACAGCGCCGCCGCCGCGGAACGACTCGACACGTTTCTGGATCGCTGGCAGTTTCAGGATCGCCCTGACGCCGATCCCCATACCCCATACCCCGCCGCCGATCCCCATACCCGCGGCAGATCAGATCTGCGCACTCCACAGCGCCGCCGCCGCGGAACGACTCGACAGGGCCGCCGCCACGTTTCTGGATCGCTGGCAGTTTCTAGATCGCGCGCCGCCGCGCGGAACGTGCGATCAGCGACGCTGTACGGTTTCAACCCCCAGGTATGTTTACGTGTACAGATCATGAAGGTCCTGATGGACTCGTGTTCAAACTAAAACTGCACTTCATTTTCCACCTCCGCCGCCGGCCGCTACAGTCAATTTATGTGCAAAAGTTACAATTATATTAGCACTGCAAATCATCCATACAAGTGTCTCTAGCATCACTCTGTGGTCACAGGAGAGCTCTGATTGTCAGATCCCACCACTACTCAAAAGTTCTCTAGAGGAACAAGAGCTGAAAGATCACATGAGTAGTAGTTCTGTCAAAAAATCCTCTCTAGCATTGCTAAGGTTCAACAGTAAGAAATCTGACAGAACAAGCAAAAAGAAGAGCCATGGGTATTTCTCTGTTGGATTGTGAAATCCTTTTGACCGAAAAACATACAAACATGCATCAAGCTATTCCCAGTGACACCCGCATAGTACAAAGCCTTTAGCTAACTGTAAAAAGGGAAAAACAACATGAGTAGAGACTAGAAAATTAGTGTTACCTGAGATAGATACATGCATCAAAGCTATTTACTGTGACACATACACATTAAAAACCCAGTAAGCTCACTGTAAAACTGGGAGCAGCAAACAACTTAAAAGGCAAAGATCAAAATTACTATAG
Organism: Triticum dicoccoides; assembly: GCF_002162155.2. Lineage (NCBI taxonomy): Eukaryota > Viridiplantae > Streptophyta > Magnoliopsida > Poales > Poaceae > Triticum > Triticum dicoccoides. The sequence continues at coordinate 33,571,793 of NC_041390.1, read as the reverse complement.
CCTTGCAGGATAATTACAGTTCTTATTGCTCTGTAAATAATAAAGAAGATGCACTATAAAAACACGACAGTAGTTTAGTATGGAGCAGCAAACAACTTGAAAACTATGGTTCAAAATTACTGTAGTTTTGCATTAGAATTACAGTTCTTGTTGCACTGTAAATAACACAGAAGATGCACTGTAAACAAACAACAGTAGTTTAGTATCCAGCAGCAAACAGACATGGTTCAAAATTACTATAGCTTTGCAGAAAAACTACATTTCGTGGCCTAAAAAAATACAGGAAAATGCAAAGTAGCAAGGTCTGTTCGACATGTCTTTCTATTTTCATATATATAGCAAGACTAATAAATCTGTAACAACCTGCCCTTATGGACTGAATTTCTGTACAGTGGGAAAGGGCCTTTAGTACTGTTGGTATTTCACGTGATCTGCTTGCAGAGTCAGTTTACAAGTTTTTGCGTGATACTTGAGTCTGTTGGACGTGTCTTTTTTTAATAGTTACATATGGGGACTCCACACAGCAAGCCAGCGGAACAGACGACTTCATCACATGTACCTCCAGGTATATGTTCACCTATAAATTGTGCTACACAAGTCAAACATATATATGTTCAACTACATATGTGTTACAGGCCCGATGGAGGGGACAAGTGTTGAAGACTCTAACGAAGGGATTATACCCGTAGCCGATGATGTTGACAAAATTTACCCACGTAGTCCAGGTATAAGGTTTACTTTTATCCTTCTTAGTTGGAAAATCATACCTAAAAGACTTGGGCACAACCGATTCTAATGTATCAACATCTTTATTTCTAGGAGTCCATATTACTCCCTCCGAACGGATGATACTTGAGACCGATGGTGATAGCACATATGATACTCCAGGTATATAACTACCTCCTTGTATGTGTTCAGCTACATATTTTGTTATACATGTCAAACACCATCACAGGAGATGTTGCAGGCCCGATGGAGGGACATCTTGGTGACGATTCTAATGAAGGGGTTATACCTGGAGCCGACGATGTTCACAAGAATTACCCAGGTAGTCCAGGTATTAAGGCTGTGCATATATACTGAGATTGCTTTTATGCTTTTTATGTCATAAATCATACATAACAGACTTGGGCAGAACCCCTTCTAAAAGATCAAGCGTGTGACTTGTAGGAGTCCATATTATTCACTCGGACAGGATGATACTTGAACAGGCCGATTGTGGAAGTACATATGATCATCAACCTTCCCATCTGATTTCGGGTAAGTATTATGTTGCCGAAAGGTTAAGACCATGTGCCTACAACTTTGCCTTGTTTCGGTCCAATATATTGTTATGCGGGATACATAGATCAAAAGATACATAGACGCGAGGTGGGTTACTCCTCCAGAGGCGATGTGGAGGATATTTGGCTTCCCCTTGTGTGCCAATGACCCGCCTGTCCTACAGTTGCCTCTTCATCTCCCGAATATGCACAGGGTGGCATTCAATGAGCAAGCTCACTTGACCGACGTAGTCGTCTCTGAGAAAGCTTCCAAATCCATGTTGACAGAGTATTTCAAAGCTAACCAAAACCACCCGTGGGCTAGGAATATATTGTACAAGGATTTTCCTGGAAGGTTCACATGGCAGAAGGGTAAGAAGTATTGGAAAGAGCGGGTGAAGCATTATCAGATAGGTCGAATTGTGTCTGCCAATCCTGCCGAGGGGGAGCGATACTATCTGCGTGTCCTGCTAAACCATGTTGCTGGCAAGACATCCTATGAGGACCTGCTCACCGTGGACGGTAGGCTATGCGGGAGCTTTAGAGAGGCTGCCGAAAGGTTGGGACTCATCGAGGCAGATAACACGCTCGACGACTGTCTTACCGAGGCAGAGCAGTGGGCGATGCCTTGTTCGCTCAGGAGGCTCTTTGCAACAATTTTGGTGCACTGTGAGCCAGGCGACGTGCGTGGTTTATGGGATAGGCACTTCGAGCCTATGTCTGATGACTATCGGCGATCACACACATGCCCGATTGAGGTGGAACAGATGGTGTTGCTTGACATTAGGGGTATATTGCAGTCCATGGGCAAAGACATATCTGATTTCGCTCTTCCATGCATTAACGATGCGTTCGACCCAACCGAGGGCGAGGCCAGAGAAGTGATCGAGGAATCCAACGTCGATTTTGACATCAACGACACTAAATTGGCTTCGTCGCTAAACTTGGAGCAGAGGGCTGCATACGACGAGATACTAGCTTCTGTTGAACGCGGTGATGGGGGTGTGTTCTTTGTTGATGGACCGGGGGGTACAGGGAAGACCTTCCTGTACAGGGCGCTGCTCGCCAAGGTTCGAAGCGACGGAAACATCGCTATCGCTACCGCAACGTCAGGCGTCGCCGCTTCTATCATGCCTGGAGGCAGGACTGCCCACTCGCGGTTCAAGATCCCATTGAGCTGCGACGATGGCGCCTCATGCACCTTCACGAAACAGAGTGGTACTGCCAAGCTACTGAGGATGGCCTCATTGATACTATGGGACGAGGCCACCATGACTAAGCGACAGGCGGTCGAGGCACTGGACAACAGCATGCGTGACATCACGGGAAGACGGGACTGACCCTTTGAAGGAAAAACTGTTGTGTTTGGCGGGGACTTCAGGCAGGTGCTTCCGGTCGTCAGGAGGGGGTCCCGGGGTCAGATAATCGATGCAACCCTTCGAAGTTCACACCTCTGGAAGGGTATGCGCCAGCTAAGGCTTGTCACCAACATGAGGGCTCATAATGACACCTGGTTTGCGGATTACTTGCTAAGGGTAGGCAATGGCACCGAGGAAGTTGACGAACAAGGAAACATACGACTCCCTGAAGATATTTGTGTGCCGTCTACAGGCGAGGGTGATGACCTGGAGAAGCTGATTGACCATGTGTTTCCGAGACTAGATGACAACATGACCGATCCGAATTACATGACTTCACGCGCAATTCTCTCCACCACGAACGACAACGTCGACAAGATAAACATACGCATGGTAGAGCGTTTTCGGGGAGAAGTAATCTACCATAGCTTTGACAGTGCAGAGGACGACCCATATGGCTACTACGCTCCCGAGTTCCTTAATGGATTGACTCCCAACGGTCTGCCTCCGCATGCACTCAAACTGAAGCTCAACTGCCCTGTCATACTTCTGAGGAACATTGATCCGGCTAATGGTCTGTGTAACGGGACGAGGCTTGTGGTGCGAGGTTTCCAGAGGAACGCCATCGACGCAGAAATCGTGATTGGACAGCATGCGGGTAGGAGGGTTTTCCTTCCTCGAATACCCCTATGCCTGTCTGACAACGACATGTTTCCATTCAAGTTCAAGAGGAAGCAATTTCCTGTAAGGCTTAGCTTTGCTATGACGATTAACAAGGCTCAAGGACAGACGATTCCGATCGTTGGCGTGTACCTACCTAATCCGGTGTTCTCTCATGGTCAATTCTATGTCGCATTGTCTCGAGCCACCGCGAAGAGAAACATAAAGATCCTCATTGAGAAGGAGAAAGAGAAGGAGAATGGCAAGAAGCAAAGCAGTAAATCAAAGAAGCGAAAAAGACCTGCCTTGTCCTAATAGACCTCGATGAAGAACATCGTCTATAAGGAAGTCCTTACAGGCTGAGGTCCGCTCTTATATATGACAGGGATTTACTCTTATACTACATATAATTTGGTGCTCTTCGGTGTTCTTGTACAGATCTCTATCTTTCGATGTTACCAATTGAACTTTATTATGTTTATACTACAAGTCATATAATAATAATATTGCCTCGAATTTGAGACTTTGCAAGTTGCCAAATTTTACAGTATGTGACATTATTTTTTGTTTTGCTGGTTTGCTTATGTATATTATTATTTTGTTGTTTTGTAATCAATCATCTACTACATCTAAACTCGGCTTTGTTTTCCTACACAAATATAGCACACTGCCTGGGTCACTCTGTTGTTGTAAAACTAGACTCCATTGGAGTGTTCTACATGAGAGAAATATTTATGATGCGGCCCCAAAGCAGGCACAGGCATTGTTATTTATTTATTTTTACTATGTTATTTATTTCCCTTAAGCAGAACAACTCTGGTTGCTTGATCATGACCGGAGACTATCTTTGGTATTAGAACTACAGTTACACCAATGGGTTATTTGCATCTCAAGTTAAATTAGTCACTGTTAATCAACAATGAAATGTGACCGTTGGTTCTTCGATAATTGATGGTACAGATGAGCAAAGCAGCAATTATATACCACACTGGATTAATGGTACAGGTGGTGAAAGCAGCAATGATATACCACACTGGATTGATGTTACAGATTGGACCCAAATACCTCCCTGAATTTTTTTCCAAAGGGTGCGATACTGGACCACCACACAATATCGAAACTACATCTTTATATTATTTATCATATGTGGAGGTCTCTGTATAGTCTCTTATTTCCCCCTAATTGAATTTTATAATCCTTACTTTTCAATACATGTCTGGACATTGGTGGGACAGAATGTAAACATAAAAAATATATAATTGTTGAGATTAATATGCACCTTTATTACATCCAGGGACAGGGTCTTGGAGAATTTTCATCCGCTTGGTTATTTTCTCACGCCGTGCCCGTCAAAAAAAGTAGACTTTCAGCGACCAGATTTGTAGCTTCTGTAATGGGGAGTGTGAATGTGTATCCATGGGGTGTATAAGAATACACAAATTCAAAAAGAATACATTCAGAATAGTCAAAACTGAAAATTGTGCATTGAACTGACCCTTTCTGCAAGGCTATGGCTGTCAGTTGCTTGACCCCTTCTTGCCCTCACATGGATGAAACCTTGCTTTTGTGGTGGAGGATTTTGATCAACAGCCTTAGTAGCATTTCTTGAATCAGCTTCAGCATCTTTTCTGAAACTACCACTCTCATCATTGGATTTATGTGCCTTGAAACACTTTGCTTCTGTATCAGTCTGCACATTAAGATTCCAGTGAATTAGCGATTAGGACAGACGGGAGAAAGAACAATGATCACTTGCTCTCTGCATAAGCTGTGCTGTGGGCATTTTTCAGTATTACTAGAATATAACAAAAATATTGTAAACCACCTTCTGGCCTGCCAAGTGAAACAACTATTAAACTGTCAGTCGGCACATCACAGCTTTTATAAGGGGAACAAAAATGGCACCACTAAAATCAAATATCACATATGAGAATAATGATGGCTTGCAGACCATCGTGAATATGATGCCTGCTAAAATATCACAGTAGGTTGTCATGTTTATACTCAATCTATACTGTACTCACTGGACGATTTATACTCCCTCTTCAGTTATAAAAAAACACAGTACTCTGTATTCCCGAGTAGTCTCATTGCAAACAATAATATTACACGAAAATATCACAAATATATTAACTTTGATCTCTGTTACTAATTAGGAAGAAGGTCATTTCTACTGAAACCACAATGACAATGTCAATACACTGCAAATGCCAGTGAACCTGTAATCCCAGTCCACGTCGTCGGATGAGTGGAGGAAGGGGATGGGAGGGGCGGCGGTGGGAGAGAGGGAGCCGGTTGTGCTTGCATCTGATCGCCGTCGGTGTGGACTGGCCGTAGTAGGCGTGGGCGGGGACGCCGGCGTGGGCGGGGACGCCGGCGTGGGCGCGCACGAAGTGCTCAGGGCGGTCAGCGCGTACCGCCTCCGATTGCCGTCGGCTGTGTGCTCGGAGAAGACGCCGCGGGAGGCGAGCAGGCGGAGGAGACGCTCGAGGACGGACGGGTCCGGGTGGCCTGTTGGGAGCAACTCCGCGGCCGAGGGAGAGGAGTGGACTGGCCGCTGCCTGATCTCTCGATCTGCCACTTCTCTTTTCTGATGAGAACAGGGGAGGGGATGAGAGGGCGCGGCAGTGGGAGGTGAGGACGGAGGCCGGCAGCTGCGGGGGTGAGGGCGGAGGCCGGCGACCAGCGGGGGTGAGGGCGAAGGCCGGCGGCCGGCGGCGATGCGGGGAAGAGGAGGGCGACACGGGCAGGGGAGTGGATGACGTTCAGAGAGTGGACTGGCTGTGGAGTCAGTGGCGTAGCCACAGGGGGTGGCCAGGGTGGTCCATGGACCACCCTGTGACGCGGCCCATTACCTCGCTACAATATGTGAAAAAAGAGTTGGGTTAAGGCCCAAATCCAACAAGTCACGAACAGGACCACGTCTGCACGATCAGATCGTTCGTTTCCTCTCCTTTTTACTACCTCTGTGCGTAATTAGGGGTCGCGGAAATGGATGAAAATGGATGTATTTATAGTTAAAATATATCTACATACATCTATTTCTCCAACAAATATTTCCGAACGGAGAGAGTAGCTCGTACAATCCTTTGAATTTTTTTCTCGTCGGACGCTGAACCGCTGGAAGACTCGAACCGACGCAGGGCGACACAAGATTGGCCAATCTCAAAGATACAGAAGCCCTAGCATCTAGCAAGGCGGTGATCACCGACCGGTGAGCTGGCGACCCGCGGCCAGCTGGCCGGCGGCACTAACAAGACGCAAGGCGGAGGTAGACTATGCACCAGAGCCCGGAGGCAGCGCACAGCGCCGCATCGGTTAAGGAAGGAGCTCCACTTCTCCACGGACTTCACATCTCTTCTAATTCGAAGTATGATTTCCAAATCCCTTGGGTAAAATATAATTTCACCTTTATAGTTTGAACAAGTTTAGCCGTGAGTGCAAACTTTAAAGTTTTTCGCAACTTGGATTTGATAAGTTGAGCTCAATGATTACATGAGTTCATTTGAACTGACAATTGGTAAACTGAAATTCTTTTTATTGTATAATTGTTGCAAAATGAAGAGAACCGAAGACATTGCATCACATACATTAAGTGATATGCTTTCTTCAGAGTAAATGAGAATGTTATAATCAAGACTTCCCCGACAAATAAGGTGTGTTATTTTCTTTTGGGCAAATTTAGGACCTAAACCATGATTTTTCGTGTGCTTTGCAAGACCCTATTAATATGTGCTTTTGGCAAATCATATACCAGTATGTGGATATTTTGCATTCGTGGTACAAAAAAATTATGTCCATTGGACCATCCTGACCTAAAATCCTAGCTACGCCACTGTGTGGAGGGATAATCCTCAGCTCCGTCGCCGCCTGCCAACAGCTTCTCGAGGAAAATTCTGAAGCGCTCGATGCCTTTTTTTAGATAGCTTGCCAGACATGGTTTTTAGTTGAATCGTCACTTTATATGTATATATTGTCAATTTGCCATTTTTAGTGGACTTCAATTTTTATACATTTGTGATCGTGTTATATTATTTCTACCTGTGAAATTTAGCATACATTATATTTATATAACTTCACCAAGATATTTCAGAAGCCCGTGGCAACGCACGGGCATTCTACTAGTCTCACTAGTGTTCTGTATCCGATTTTAGGTCTCTCGCTATCTGGCACATCATTTATGGGCCAGCCCCTCAATGCTACGCTACTCGTCCAAGTTACGCTAGCGGCCTTCTACGTATCTCCGTTGCAACGTACGGGCATTTTTTAATAAAAAAATTAAAAATAATAAAAATCTTACGTCAAATCAAATGGTTTTCATGGTAATTTATATTGGCGTGAGGATGGCAAATTTTAGTTTGAAACACGGCAATTTTCTAGAAAAATAAATAAACAGAGGCGGATTTGCTGTGCTCGCCAACTAGACTTACCATCTTTGACACGTATAATTTGTCATGACAAATACTTCGTTTGGCATGCCTATATAAAAATCTAACGTCCGTTGGATAAACGCATGAAACAACTCGCCACAGGAAGAGGAACATGGTTGTTTGGGCCGTGGACGATCTGGCCCTCCTGGTGACGCAAGGGATGACGCAAATCGGACGAAGAAAACGTGGCCGAAAGGGACACGCAGAGGTGAGCATCAGGAAAAGTTCGTGCTAGACGTGAGGTCCTCCATCGTTCCCCAGCCGACAAGGCTATGTAGACAGCTACGTCATCCAATCCAAGCCGTCCATCACCCGAACCGACTCCATCATCGACAATCCCATCAACCATCCCACCTTTTATATACGCCTTTCCCCTCGATTGCCCCGTCCTCTCCTGCTCCCATCGCCCGTCGCAGCCACGTCTTTGTTTCGTCGCGACACAATCGTGAGGTGCCACCTAATCTTGTTCCTCCTCTTCCTTTTCGATTTACAAGTTAGAATCCAGGTTATTTCCGATTGGAGTAGGTATAATTTTGTGATTTCGTAGGTATACTATATGTTTCGTGTGGTCTGTTCTCTTTGATTCAGGATGTCTGAAGAGGTCGTTCCCGTGCCTAACGATTTGCCTCATCAGTACATGTCTATCCCTTAAGCCAAGTTCGTCTGAGATTTTCTGGCGATTCGCCTGTGATGGCCGAATCAGTCGTTGATGGGTCAGATTTTCTGGCGGTTCGCCTGTACATGTCTATCCCTTAAGCCAAGTTGCGTAGCTATAATTTTGCTTGTTAGCAAGGCTAGATCTAGATCCATACATGTCTGTTTCCTTTGTTTATTTCACAAAATCCCTAATTCCTTTTCATGCATGAGCCAATATATTCTCTAGATAAGTTAGCCGATTTTCTATATGCTGTTCAGATATCGACAGGTGGTGTGTTCTCTTTGATTCAGGATGTTGTGCCATCCGAAGAGGTGGTTCCTGTGGTGACTCTCTAGTAGATGTCTATCCCTTGATCCAAGTTCATCTGAGGTTTTCTGGCGGTCCGCTTGTGACGCCTGAATCAGTTGATGCGCCAGATCCGTCAGTTTATGTTGTATCCGGGCACGCCGACAGTTCATGTTCATCGTCTGTGCGAAGAAGGCTCTTAGGTGCTTGCTGCTGTTCACAAGGCGCCCGAGGTCATCCGATTTATGGTTCATGTTCGTGGTTCCTTTAGCTAACCACATGATGCTTTGCCCGTCTCCAAACATCACAGAAAGGTAATTGTGTTAGTAAGCTGATTGGTGCGCATGTGTGTACGTGCGTGCCTATTGTGTTATTACCTGTTGTATTACATTGGTAGCATAGGACGGCCTTTGCCATGTCGGGTGCGCTCGCTTGGCAGGCCACGAGACAATAAAAGGAATATTTTGCTGGTGTCCGCGGGGTGGAGATCGCACGGGAACTATCAATTTCTTCTATTTTGCCCGGGTTCTCCACCCTGCCATGGTGTCTCTGTCCTCCTTTCATGTGTTGTTGATTCTGCGATATCCTCATGGTACACCACGATCCTACATAGTAACAAATATATCGATAGGCCTGGGTGCCGCGATAATTACATACTGAAGATCAATGATAACTGATTTCTGAAGATCAGGGACAACTACAAAACCAAGGTACATCCAGCTGCTTCTATCAGGCAAGCACTTCGTTATATCAATTTAAATTTGCATGTGAACGTCACCCCGACGCAAAACATAACCATACTGAACAACCGCATTTTGGTTTGATACAAGATCGGTTCATACCTGTAAATCTTGTGCTCTTGCACCGCGCCAGGACGATATATAGTACTGAAATACCCATGAGATATCATTAGCATTCTTTTTCAATGCAATGTCTTCTGTTAGAAGAAAAGCGTTGTTGACTTTTTGCAGCACAAGCTTTTCCAGAATTTTTGGTTACTTTGCATATTTTCGTCGATGGTCGTCCAGTTGAAGAAGGCTCTCTGGTGCTCGCTGCTGCCCACAAGGCCCGGGAGGGAACTGGTCATCCGATTTGTACTTCATGTTTGCTGATCAAATCCAGATGAAGTTCGTGGTTCCTTTTGCTGACAAGATGATGCTTGCCTGTCCCCAAACATCACATAAAGGTAATTGTGTTGGTAAGCTGATTGATGCGCATGTGTGTACGTGCGTGTTGTATTTGCATACTTGCTGTACTACATTGGTAGGGTAGGGCGGCCTTTGCCATGTCGGGTGCGCTTGCTGGCAGGCCACGAGACAATAAAAAGTATATTTTGTTGGTTTGCGGGGTGGAGATCGCACGGGAACTATCAATTTGTTCTATTTTGCCCGGGTTCTCCACCCTGCCATGGTGTCTCTGTCCTTAACATGTGTTCTTGATTCCGCGAGATCATCTTAAATTGCGCCACAATCCTACATAAACAGGCATGGGTGCGGCGATAACTACCTACTGAAGAGCAATGAACAAACGAAGGTACATCTCACTGCTTCTATCGGGCAAAGCACTTCGCTATATCAATTTAAATTTGCATATGCACGTCATCCCAACTCAAAGCGTACATGGTGGTTTACCCTTCGTCAATGAGCAACCTCTTGTTCAATGTTACAATGTCTTCTTTTAGAAAAAAGCCGCTGTTAACTTTTTTCAGCGCAGGCTTTTCCGAGAAGTTTTGGTTACTCTGCATATTTTCTATTGTACAATGTTATGAGCTTTGTACCTTTGGTCGTAATTCAACTATTTCCTGTTAATTCTCATCCTGTGTGTGCATAGGTGAGTTCATTTGTTCTACCACCTGGTGTACATATTTATTATCAGTTCTATAAATACCATTGAAGGGCTTGTTTTCTCCTTTGTATACTTGTCAGTCTTCCAAATTTGATGCCTTGTTAATGGCTGTGAGGACTCGAGCTTGTCCATATGTTCTTCATCATACTTCGGTGATCAGCTGGATTCCAGTTGAGGTTTACTGGATGTATAGCCTGTCATATCAGAAAAATTAACGATTATGAATGCCTTTTTTTATCAGCAATGTCTATTCGGGAGCAGCTGGTTTCACATTCCATGCTTGTACGTCTGGTTATGTGTAATCTTACATTTGCATGCAATTCCTAGCCATGCACATATGGCATCAATTTGAGCTCACTGGTTCCTGATTTGATTGCATTGTCTCCGTATTTACAGAATCTAGCATCATAGATGTTCTTTGTAGCTTAAATTATATGATTTTTTTTCTTTCAGAACTATCTTAATAAATTATGATTCGCGATTCTATAAAAAAAATGCACAATAATATCTCTAAATTTGGAAGTTGGGATATCATTCCTTGCTAGTGTTTTCATTTTTATGCTTTAATTTGTGATCAGCAAATTAAACTTTAGCAAGCAGGTTGTGGTATTAGTATTTTGTCAACTTACGATGTCTACAGATGGTTTGGTCCTATTATTTTGGTTAATATGAAATAAATAAATCATGGATCTTAAGCTCTGAACTGGAAAGGGCATTCTAGCAAATAAATTGCTGGGAATGATGGTTCGACTCCATCAAGATCCTTTTTTTTTGTTTTGGAGTACATTTTCAGTTCAATACTCCCAAGTTGATAATATACTCCAGTAAGGATTGATGAAAATTTAACAAACAACATCTCAGAATGTTCTAACTTTATTTTTATTCTTTATGGCCTGGTTGAGTTGGGACAAGATGAGACCGGCAAAGTACAAATGTGGGATTGGATTTTGCGACATGAGGGCCTTCAACCAAGCTTTGCTAGTTTCTTGAACTTTCAGATATGAAACTTTGGGAGGGCTCTATGAGGAAACTTCCAAAAGCAAGCTTTCTAGTTGTCCTAGGGTGGGCCTTGGTTCAATCTTGTACCAATGTGGGCCTTGGTTCAATCATGATCTCTTACAAGAAGAAAATAATATCCAAATTTGATTTTTCACAGAAATGAACCCTAGTTGCCTGATCTTCACGAATTGAAGGTGAATTCGAGGGAGGAACACAAAAATAGTGACGAAGGACGAATAGAAGTTAAGGTAGGGCAGGCTTTGGTCACTCACCGCTGGCAACGCCGCAGGCACTGGTGCGCCGCCTTGCACCCTGCATGCACCAGACAAACTAAGGTAGGGCGACCACCATTGACGAAGAACACGGGGAAAACATGGAGAAATCAAAGGGAGAACAGTCTATTGGACAAGTACTCCTCAAATCACAAGCAATACTTGAGGTGCATCAAAATCTAAGAACAAGAGAAATAAAGATACAAGGGTAGTTCTTGAGAGGTAGTTCATCCAAATCTTTTGGAGAGATGGGGCTTGATGATGCACCTGGGGAATCTTTCTCTGAAGAGGTCTTGATAACCATAGATGATTATTCTCCTAAGAGGTCTTGAATTCACTCATGTATCTACTCCTAAGGGCATCTCCAACAGGTTGTATGTTAGTCTTATTGGTAAAGTGTCCATGTCATCAACCAACAAGCTATCATACAGCTACTTCAATAGGTTGTATCTAAGTTATGCAATAGATGATGAGAAAATAAATGCGATTGCTCTCTATTTCATCTTGGAGCTTGTGCAAAAATTGTTGGTTAATCTATGTACAACTTTGCTCTCTCTCCATATTTATTACATGCCACATCATCACTATGTCCTAGGTAGCAAATTTACCAACACCTATCTTACAATTGTTGGAGATGCCCTAAGATGAATCCCACTAGGGGAGATAGATGAGCTAAGCTCTCTTTTTTCTTTCTATTTTAGCTAACCCTAAAAATAAGAAGAGGCGTCTATTTATAGTGTTAGGGGTGAAAGGGAGGTACATGGGTCGAAACCCTAGTTGTTGAGTGCGGGACATATGGTAGGTATAGGAACTCTGGCATTTACTGCTGACTTTGCTTCTGGTGCCTGACACTGGATTTTGGGTACACATCAGATGTACGATTGGAGGCGCACACATCAGACGTCTCATCCATTCCAAATGTCCTGGCATGTCCAATCTTCGGGCACTTCTGGTAGCTCATCTTCGCGTGGCACCGGATGTTTGGTGGTTCTCTACTTGATGCTTCTTCTGTCGCCGCTTCCAAGCTTCCTTCACCGATGGTGTAGATGTTCTCTTATGCTTGCATTCCTCGTCATCCATGAAGCTTCACTCAAACCTATATGTGCATGATAGAGGATCAAGTAGTATACCATCCTTGAAGGAGACAGAAAGACGCGTGTAAAAGAGGAAATTCACCTTTATATGTTTGAATTAGAGGTTGCACGTGTCTCTTACAAAGGGGCTCTCGACATGGTGATTTTCATAGGACGCTCCGTGTCATGGATGGTTAGGTACATGATATGGATTGTCTTTCTCAATGCGATAAAATAAAACGACATCATGTCTACTTTTCTTTACTATTCCAAAATTTTTAATGGACAAGAGCCAACTAGTTTGATTTTCTATATCTCTAACCCAAAAGCTTTCTTAATCTTATACATTTCCCTTCCTTTTTCTTATAGTTGTACATACAATTATATATGTATTATATGATCAACTTTCTATGGGGTGACATAGACATCCAAATAAGCAGTAGAACTGAGCGACCATTAGATTGCACACGGGGTCGTTCGATCTTTGTTTACGTCAGCCACATGCTACCACATGCGCGAGTGAGAGGAGAAAAATCCCCTCCCTCTCCTCGAGCACTAGATGGCTACATGTTTGTGGCTCCTCGTCCCGCACCCTCCTCCAATGAGTCTCCAGTAGCAGCGCACGGTCGCCTTCCGAGGAGTAGCTCGCGACTACAGCCTGCCGTAGCTCATGGGCACTTGCCATGGTTACACCTTCCTGCGGGATGGTTGCAGCTTCGCCGATGGAGGTTGCAACTTTTCCACTGCTCGGTCGCAGCTCCGCTGACGAGGGTTGCAACTTCTCCCGTGGACGACGACATCACCGTGCCATGCTGGTTCCAACATGTCGTGTCACTGATCATAGCATGCCAATATGTGGGTTGCAACAAACTATTGCAGTACACGGTCCCAAAATTTTCTCGGATTGCAGCTTGTCGTAGGCGCCGTCATAGCGTTGCAACAACAACGGTGTTGGTCCCATCATGTGAACATCGCGGTTATAGCTCACGACCAAGCCGAATCCAGCAGCACCCATCATTGGATGCAGCTTTGGTGGAGCTAGTTACAACATCTTGCATTGGGCGCAACATCTCGGTCACCACCCTTGAAGCTCCCAGCGTGGTCGGTTTCAGCGCTCGTAGAACATTGCCCGCTGTTTGCAACATCACTCTGATCACCGAGCACCGTTGGAAGGTGCCACACTTGCGACTAACTAAAGTCCAATTTCCTTTGCTAAAAGAGGATGAAATGGATCAACCGATTCAGTTTAGCAACTCGTAACTTCAAGCACAACCATCCATCTCAACCCAAAATCTCAGATTGTCTGTGATCCAAATCCAAACTCTCCTTCGGTTTTGGATATATAGACAATGTCTGCTCTCAAACCAACCAAGACAACAACAAGTTCCTATCAAGCCATACAAACGCACCACCATGCCATCGGTTGTCGCGTCACCACCCACCTGTAGCAACATCGACGGCTAGAGGGTCTTTAGCTACACGTCGTGCCCAGGTAGGGGGAGGACATGGTGACCGCGGCATGACTCGGTGGCAAAAAGCACTCCCAGCTCCTTGCTACCCAACTCCGGCCCCTCTCCATTGCCGATTTGGCAGTTGTAGAGAAGAAACAGGAGGAGTGGGTTTCTCTTCCTGATCACCCACATCGACTGTGGCACGCTAGGAGGAGGAGGGAGTCGGAAGACAGTGGCACACAGGGCGGGGAAGGAGGAGTAGGATGTTGCGGCTGGGCCCAACGTCCGTCGCCTTTGACTTGGTCGCTGAGTAGGGAAGAATCGCTCTCAGGAAGAAAAGGAATGGGTATGGGATGAGATAGACCTGGGGAAGAGGGGCGAGAAAAATTTGGAGAAGGTTGCCCACGTGTGTGGGCCCCACGGGTCACTTGACGTTCGTGTGAGTGACCTGCAAAGCACGATTCCGGTCGGCCAGAACAAACATTTTCCCTTTTTATTTTGAATGAAACTATTCTTTAATACAATAAAAGAAGCATTTCAGAATGAAACAAATGAAAGTTTTTTTCTTGACCATCTGTAACCCTTTCCTGTTTATTAGTTTTGTGTAATGATTAATTCAGAGGATTCATCAGAGCCTTTGGATCCCACAGGACTGTCATGAGCCCCAAAGCATGACGTTTGTTGGATTCCTCGGACAATTTATGTGCACGCTTGCCTCGAGCAAAATACTATCCGATGTGCAACTTTGGATACTATATTTTCAGAAAACGCATCGTTCATATGAAAAGGCATAGAGCATCGCCTGGACATTCATAAAAAAAGGACTACACAGAGAGCATTTATCTCTCTCATTCTTTCTCTAAAAAATAAATAAATAAATAATTGCTTGTACTTTTTTTCAGCGTTTCATTGCCTGTGTAGGGTTTTTTATGACATAGTGTAGGTTGTTTTAGGGGTGTGTAGGTTTATTTATTTATTTGAGAAGATGTAGGTTTTTTTTCTTTTGAGCGGGGTTGCCTTCTACTCGTGTACTTTTTTTTCACCGTTTCATTGCCTGTGTAGGTTTTTTCTTTTTTAGGAGTAGGCTTTCTACTCGTCGTGGGCTTTCCTTCCAGTGGGCTTTCGATCTCACACCCACCCACCAGTCGCGCGAGCCCCTGTGTGTATGAGGGAGGAGGGCAGAGATGTCGCCGGCGGCGCCGCTGGACGACGAAAACCTACTCGCCGAGATCCTCCTCCGCCTCCCCCCGCTGCCGTCTACCCTCCCCCGCGCCTCCATCGTCTGCAAGCGCTGGCTCTCCTCCTTGTCTCCGACATCCGCTTTTTCCGCCGCTTCCGCCGCCGCCACCGATGCAGCCCTCCCCTCCTCGGTTTCTTCGTCCCAGACCGGGGAGGCGTCTCCTAGACACCTACCATGGATTCCCCCGACCGTGTCCCAGCCGGGCGCTTCTCCTTGGAGCTCGACCACAGCTGCTACTCCAAGCTCCTCGGCTGCCGCCATGGCCTCGTGCTCATCTCCCCCGATCTATGGAAGCAAGTTCTGCTGTGGTACCCCGTCACCGGCGACCAGCACCACATTTCTTTTCCCCCAGGTTTGGACGGGATTGCAAACTCGATCCACGGGGCGGCGCATCATGCTGCCGGCGAGGTCCACCACTTTCAGGTGATCTTGGTAGGGGTTGTCGAAGTCGACAAACAACATATGGGAGTGCTTGCATGTGTTTACTCCTCAGATACCGGCGTATGGGATAATCTCATCTCGGCAGTGATTCGATTCGATGCGTATACCACGAGAGGTATTTTTGCCGTGTGTTTTACGGGCATGTCGGCTCTGCTGGTTGAGAATTCCCTTTACTGGCGTCTTGGTGGGTGTGTGGATGCAGTTCTCGAGTTCGATTTGGAGAGGCAGAGTCTAGCCGAGATACAACTGCCAGCGGGTATGTCCGAAGAGGAGCTTCTCCAGTTGGCGGTTATGCGGGCTGAGGGTGGTGGACTGGGTTTACTCTACATATCAGGCTTCACCGCCCAATTATGGAAGAGGAAGACCGACTGTGATGGTGCTGCATCGTTGGGGATGGAAAGAACTATTGAACTGGACAAGCTACTTTCCCTGAATCCGGAGAAGGGAGAGAGTTCGCCCTTTGATAGAAGGGCTTGCCGAGTACAATAATGTGGTGTTCCTGACTACAGGTGATGGTGTCATCATGCTGCAGCTTGAGTCATTGCAATTCAAGAAATTTTACTAGATTAGCGATGGTTTTTATCATTATCCATTCGAAAGTGTCTATTCTGCAGGTAATAGCATGCCTTTACGTATACTTAATTGTGCTAGCTGTAGTGTTCTGCTGGATGCTTGTGTGGTGGTGTTTTATGTAATGGTTATGACCTGGAAAAATATTTGTTAGCGTTACCTAGTTTAGGAAGGCATGATGCTGTTTTGATTATTCTGACATTATTATTTTTTAGCGTCATTACACTGTGTGGTATATGGAAACTAGCTTGAACTGATTAAAACATCAAAGACATAGCCCAATAAGTACATTTGGAAGCTTAAAAAGCCTACTTGTGTAATTGAATATTGTTACCGCTGCTAATCTTGCCAACAAGCCTACAGAAACTGAAAGCACATAAATGTGCAGTAGATAATGTTTGGTTGTTCCATGGGGAAAAAATCCAGGAATTTTCTGAAGGGTTTGGTGCCATACTTGTAACCCGTCTGAAGGGAATAAAGTTTCCAAGAGGTTGGAACCACTGGAGATTTTCCGTTGGGATTGCATGCAAAGTAGACAATAGGAAAAGGTCCTATAGTTTCCAACTTTCCATTCCTGTGAGCTTCGCAGGATTCTTTTTAGTAGAATCCTTCAATATTCCTTTAAACCGAAGAGGCCCTTAGTTGTTTTTCTGAATTTACACATGTGAGTTGAACTAAATATCTTCAGTAAAGCCATCTCATATCTATTTCACTATTTGGCTTCCCTTGTGAGTGTCATTGGTAGCTTCAGTGTTTGACTTCTTATGCTTGTAGGAACTAGCATTGGTAGTGGACATGATGGAGCTAAACGTTTGCACAATACATAAGATGATTGTCTGGGCAGATATGCTATTAAGACTTTTGGTTGAGCAGGTAAGCATATCTTCTGCATGTAAGTTGACGTATCTGAAATGTTTGATTGGAAAAATATATTGCTTTATTTTTACTAGCATTTCCCGATTACCAAATAGATTACTTTTGGTAGTGTGGGCTCTTCTCCCTCTAGCATCTTAGCTAACTTTGCCGCCTACTAACCGGGAAGTGAGATTGAGATCGCAGGAGATAAATAGGGACCGGAATAGTGACGAAGGTAGATCACAGAACGGGATTTTTCACTCATTCATTTCTTGCCGGTTTTACTGTTGCAGCTTGCTCTTATAGACCAGACACACATGACACTAACAGCTGGGCCCCACTTCAACACACACTGCGCCATCAGTATTTGCTTCCCTATCTCGATGGCGTCCTAACGCCCTTTCTCTCTATTGTCTTCTCTGTTTTGGCTGTCTCACCACCTTCAGTTGTTACATTTGGTAGTGCTGCTTCAGTACATTGAGATCTTCTCAAGTTGCCAGTTCTTGAGGACTACCAGTCCACTGGCAATTCCAAGTGATATACCACTGAACCAATTCGCTGCCAAAGTATTTGAATGCCAGCCTCTGACAGGGTCTGTTCACCACTGAAGATTAATCATAACATAAGGTTATAGTTTGAGCAATACCTTCTTGCCCACCTGAAAGGTTTTTGTCTGATCGATGTTTGTCAGTGCATTTTCGTTCTGTTCTGCGCAGCTGTCAGATGCTGCTTCAGCCGGTCCAGTCCAGCTGCACTTGACATTCTGCGCCCCGTCACAATTTTTATTTTTAGTAACAAATTATCTGAAGGTGTGGTCGAAGTGTTGTGTTTTAGGCCTTTTCTGGTGCTAGTGATCAGCCTGCTATAGTTTTTCTTCTCTTTGTGCCCCCTCCCCTTCTGTTCTCCCTAGCTAGCCATGTATAATTGTATATATGTCCTCCGTTCCGAAAAAAGTATATAAATCCTGTCTCTTGCAAATAATCTCTTTTTAATTAAATTTATTGCCGGAGCTTCCCCTACAGTTTCTGCTAATTTTTTTGTTTTTATGCTATGAAGTGTAAAAATGATGGCGCGTATTTTGTATATTAGGAAGTACTGTATTAATTAATAAAATGATGTATGATCCCTTGCTTGGATTTTACATGATAAATTATAATAAATCTAACAAGGGACATGGATGTTCAACCCGGTTCACAGACAAGATTGGTTGATCTTTCGGGCACTCCTCACCAGATAAGCAGAGCTGAGCAGTTGATAAGTGATGTTCTTGCAGAGGTACTGTGATATCCTTTTTATGGTCAGGACTTCTAATTTAGTTGTGCATCCATTTATTCAACCATACTTGTCATGTGACCTGCAGGCTGATTGCTGGCTCATTTGGCACTATCTCTAATTGGAAGTACAATGCACCTCAACCTAGTGCTGACTGCTGAGCAATCCCGGATGCAAATTGCTAACAACAAGGTAAACTGTCTGCTTTCTAGAACTGGGTTTGTTTGTCAGACTTTGAAAATCATACCACGCCCCAATATAGCAATGAGGGTTTCTTGTAAGCTTCCCAGCTGATATTATTTCACGAACTTTTTCTTTGGTGGTGAAAAACCTAGCACATTAATTCCATGTCTTAACTATTTTTTGGTGAGACTATAAAATCCATGCAGGCCAAATCTGGAGCTTGTATATAGGTTTGAGAAATTTCTTATTGCAAAGTCTAACATAAATTTGTTGGCTGAACCTGGCCTAACTTACTATTGAATTTCGTTAATAACTCAGCACTGCGTGATGTGTTTTGTTGTTGCATTTTTTCATTTTTTATGATTTACCAAGTAAATTAAAATCCAAGTTCTAATGTTGCTCGTGCTCAACTAGAAGTAGAACTCATGCTCCTTTCATCTTCATAATTATCCGTTTTATTATTCTCCCTTTTCTCGTTAGTTAGTATTATATTTTGTATCATCTTCATCATTACCATTGGTAATAACAATATTAATATTTGATTTGTCCTCAAAAATCCTTCTGCAGGTCATTCCTTTGCATTTGCCTCCTGGTGATACTTCAACTGAAAGAACACTGTATATTGACGGTACTGCAGAGCGAATTGAAATAGCAAAGCAGCTTGAGTGAGGTTACCAGTGAGGTCAGCTTTCTTTCTCTTTTCACGCCACCTCCTAATTGCTGCAGCTATTTGTTATTTATCAGTGTTATTTATCAATTTTTTATATGTTGCTGTATTTTTTGTCTTGATTTATATTTCTCTACTTGACCTTCCTTTTCCATTGCTTCCTTTTGAAATTCTTCTCTTTAGTTATGATATACCCTATATTCTTGTCAAATGTACATGTCCAAAACGTTATCTCAACGGGTTGCCTTGTAAAACAAGGTGGTCAATTGGTCATGGAGCAGCAGCAGTATGGCTTTGACATGATTGTATACTTTATATAATTATATTTGTAATTTGTGCAGTCTCTTTGTTATTAGCTGCTATGCTCTGTGTAGTCTCTCTGATGAAGATACTAGAAATATTTGAACAATCACAGTTAAATACTGGCAAATCCATACTTCCATAGGGAGGTTTATATACCCTATCACAACATCTTCACTACATCATACCGGTGCTTGTGGTGTTATCCATATATCCCAGGCTATATTGTCTGTTGATCATTATCCTGACATAAGGCCAAATTAGTGTCAGTAACTAGTTCTGAGGGCTGCACACATCAATCCTGGAGGCAGATTTGTTACTACCTAATGTTAATATACTTGATGCTTTTTTCGGGAAAACGCAAAGGGACCTTGCGTTTCTTTTCATTGAAAAGGTAGGGTGTCAGTTACAGTCGTCCTAGGACGAATAGATGGTGAACAGGTACAGAGCTCAGTGCACATCCCATGAAGGGGGGAGGACTACTCTAAGGCCTGGAGCTCCGGCCTTAGCCCAGGAGCTGGCTTCCTCCTTGATCCGGTTGACGAGCGTGTCGAGGGAGGGCGTCGCATTGTCGAAGACGCAACTGTTTCTATGTTACCATAGTAGCCATGGAACTAGGAGCGCTATGGATTGCAGGGCCTTGCGTTGTGCTTGCGGCGTGTCGTCCTTGGCGTGTTGCCACCAGTCCATGAGGGTGGGCTCCTGGTTGGGGATCGGCGCTGGTATGCGAAGCCAGGCGAGGGTCTTGTGCCATGCCTGCCTGGAAAAGGGGCAGTCAAGCATGAGGTGCCTGATCGTTTCCGGCGCCTGATCGCACAGGAGGCGGCGTGGATGGTGCTGCAGACTGTGGCGAGCCAGACGGTCGGCCGTCCAGCAGCGATCCAGGTTAGCAAGCCAATGGAAAAACTTGACCCGAGATGGAGCCCAAGCCTTCCAAATCAGCTTCCAGGAGTAGGATTGGGATGAGCCTTGGAAGGTAGCCAAGTAGCAAGACTGCGCTGAATAGATGCCGCTGGTTGTCCACTTCCAAATCAGCTGGTCAGGGGCGTCGATGAGTGTGGCCTGCTGCATGAGTTGCCAAAGCTGCAAATACTGGCCAATCTCGTGTAGGCCGAGGACACCCTGTATATCTTGGGCCCAAGCATTGCCGTTGAGTCCTTTGGCCACCGTTCTAGTCTTGCGCCGCCGCTTGGGGATGCAATTGTAGAGCATGGGCATGAGCTCGCCGGCCGAGCGGCCGTTGAGCCATCGATCCTCCCAGAACAGGGCTTTCATGCCGTTCCCAATGACCATGCAGGTGGAGGCAAAGAATAAGGTGCGCTCGTGGCAGGAGAATTGAAGATCCAGCCCCTGCCAGGCGCCACCGTCTTCTGTGCGTGAGAGCCATAGCCACCGTAGTCTCAGTGCAAGCCCGGTTCGTTCGAGGTCGTGAACCCCGAGGCCACCAAGCGCGAGGGGGCGGGAGACAAGGCGCCAATTGACATGGCAGTGCCCGCCGTTGGCGTCGGCACGCCCGGCCTATAGCAATCCTCGTTGAATCTTCTCGAGCTGCCGCAAGGTTTTCTTCGGAGGAGCAAAAGCAAGCAGCTGGTGCACCGGAATGGCACTGAGAACAGACTTGACGAGAGCAAGCCTGTCGGCTCTGTTCATGAGCCAGGCTTTCCAGGTGGGTAAGCGTCCGGCGACCTTGTCGATGAGGGGCTGCAGCTGGCCAGTGGAAGGACGGCGCGTCGTTAGGGGGATGCCGAGGTAAGTGACTGGGAGCGCGGCGGTCGAACAGCCCAAGCCGGTGATCATGTCGGGGGCGCCCTGTTCCCCATGCAGGACCGTGGCCGAGCTCTTGGGGTAGTTCACTTTGAGGCCGGACGCTTTGCCAAACAGGTCGAGTATTTCCTTGACAGCAGCAATGTCACTCGTCGTGGCATGGCAGAAGAGCATGACGTCGTCGGCATACAAGGATATAGCCGGTATTGGTATCTGCAGATGAAGCGGCTGAAGAATGCATGTGTCATGCGCGCGTGGAATCAGTCGGTCGAGTGTGTCGACCGCGAGCACGAACAGTTGCGGGGACAGAGAGTCGCCCTGCCGCAACCCTTCCTTGTGCCATATCGGTGGGCCTGGCACGCCGTTCAGCAGGACCCGGGTGCTCGCAGAGGACAGGAGGATGGCAATCCATTCGAGGAAGCGATGGCCGAACCCAAATTGGCGTAGGACCTCAAAGAGGAACGGCCCGGAGATGGAGTCGAAGGCGCGCGTGAGGTCGAGCTTGAGCATCACCCTTGGGGCCCCAAGCTGGCTCAAAAGCTTCAGCGATTGCCGGACATGCACGAAGTTGTCGTGTAGGCTCTGTCCGAGGATGAATGCATTTTGATTGCGGCTAACAAGGCGGTCAAGTCTACACCGAGGATGAATGCATTTTGATTGCGGCTGACAAGGCGGTCAAGTTTTGGGGCCAGCCGGAGCGAGAGGGCCTTGGCGAAAACCTTGGCCACGATGTGAATGAGGCATATCGGGCGGTAATCGCGCAACTCCTGGGCATCGGCGTGCTTCGGCAGCAACGTGAGAAGAGCTTGGTTGAGCTTGCAGAAGTCGCGGCCACGCATCTGATAGAGCTGCTGGAATACATCCACAAAATCCTGCTTCACAATGCCCCAGCACGCACGGAGAAATTCAGCGTTGAAGCCATCGAGCCCTGGCGCCTTATGCGCGAGCAGGCGTTTCACTGCCTCCCAGATCTCCTCCGGACAGAAGGCCACGTCAAGGTCGGAGAGGTCGCTCCCCTCGATGAGCTGCGACAGGTCCAGCGAGTGGTCGCGCTCGACCGCCGTACCAAGCAGGGCGTCGAAGTGCCGGAAGGCAGCCTTGGCCATCTCGTCATGGTTGGTGGGCAGCGCGCCGTCCGCGGAGAGGCGGAAGATGCGGTTCTTCTGACATCGAAACGAGCGTTGCCGGTGGAAGAAGGTCGTGTTGGCGCCTCCATCTTTGAGTGTGGCGATGCGGGCTCACTGTCTTGCGATCGTCCGTTCCAAGGATGCGAGTCCTAGGTACGAGACCTTCAGCTGTTTGCTTAGCTAGTCCTCCGGAGGCGAGAGGATACGGTCTTCCTGGGCCTTGTCAAAGCGCGCAATGAGTTCTCTGGCAATGGCCAGCTTGGTCTTGACGTTGCCAACAACTTTGGCGCTCCAACTCGTCAAGCTTCGTGCCGTGGCCTGGAGGCGCAACATCAGGCGACGGAAGGGATCAGGCTCGTGAACAGAATCCCACGCCGCGGCTACTGCCTCATGGAATCCATCCAGGCCCAACCAATGTTCCTCGAAGTGGAATCTGTGGTGCAGCACTGGTACAGGGGCGAAGTCCAGCAGCAAGGG
Organism: Triticum dicoccoides; assembly: GCF_002162155.2. Classification (NCBI taxonomy): domain Eukaryota; kingdom Viridiplantae; phylum Streptophyta; class Magnoliopsida; order Poales; family Poaceae; genus Triticum; species Triticum dicoccoides. Next base: position 33,548,604 of record NC_041390.1, on the reverse strand, counting down.
GGAGTGGTCAGACACGACAGACGCCAGGCACATCAGGTGGCACTCGCCGTGTCCGTCCTCCCAGTCTGATGCGCAGGCACGCGATCAAGATGTACCAGGGTCGGGGGTGACTGCTCATTCGACCACGTGTAGCGGCGCCCGTTGAGATAAACCTCCTTGAGAGCTAGGTTGTTGACGAGGCAGCGGAATTTACCCATCATTTGAGGTTGTCCGTGTTCTTGTCCTCGGGGCGGAGGATGAGGTTGAAGTCGCGGCATAGCATCCACGGACCGTGGCAGTCCGCTCTGATCTCGCGGAGCTCCTCCAAGAAGGCGACCTTGGCGATGTCATCCTGTGGCCCGTAGACGATCGTGATCCACCACGGCGTGTCACCGGCCGTAGCAACGCGGGCTGAGATTGCGTTGTTGGGGAACAGGGGGTCCGAGATGGAAACAACCCTGCTCTTCCAAGCGAGAAGGATGCTGCCACGCGTGCCCTGTGCCGGGAGGTAGGTGTAGTCGTTGAACTCCGAGCCAAGTGTGTCAAGGACAATGGACGAGCAGAGCAACTCAATCTTCGTTTCTTGCAAGCATACAATGGAGGCGCCGGTGGTGCCGAGCAGCGTGCGAATGGCATGGCGCCGCGCTCGTGCGTTGAGACACTCAACCGCGCACATTCCAAACAACGATCTTGAGACCGTGATCCATAGAGGGGATCG
>NC_041390.1:33545232-33547708 GCF_002162155.2 Triticum dicoccoides | reverse complement strand
CGCACACACCGGCTCGATGTGCGCTGGAACAGGCGACTGCCGCATCAGGCAAGTTGGGATTTCACGATCTACCAGCGCTGCTATGGCAGATAGCACGGACAGCGGGATGGGAGCAGCAAATAGATCGTCGTATGCCTTCATCTCCGCGGCCGAGATCTTCTGGTTTGTCCCAACGATGCCGAGTGTGCGGAGAACCTGAACTTGCGCGCGTCTTGCAGCTGTGGGAGGGGCTGCGGTCATGGACGCGGTGGAGGCTGAGCGACCATGTCGGGGGGTGAAGTCGAGGGGATGGCGGGATCTCTTCCCAGGCGTCGGCAGGGTGGCGTTGAGCTCCTTGGTGGCCGCGGCATGGTGTTGCATGGGCGCCTGTGGGTCCCGCTGGTCCCTCAGTTCTAGGGAGGGCGACAGGGATCTGTCTATGTGTGTGCCCTCCGATTCGCGGGCGGCGGCAGCGGCGTGGGGCTCAGGCACAGCGCGGTCCATCCCAACGCGCGGGGCCGGGGAAGCGGCCAGGTCAGCGTCCTTGGGAGGCCCCACCTCGGGATCCGGTGTGGGAGTGGCGCCACTTTGGCCCGACAAGATGGGCGTCATTGGCTGCGCTGCCTGCTGCGAATCAGGGACTTCGCTAAGCACGGCCAGATCCTGACAGGCTGAGGGGGCAGGCGAGGCAGTTGGTGGCCCCGCGAGATCGTCCTCGGGTGCTGGGGAGGCCGCCGGATTCAAAATTCCGGTCGTGTCTGACTCGGCTAGGGCCACTGGCGTGTTGCCAGCTGTCCTAGACTGGCCAGACCGCCCGTCCGCAGGGGCACCATCAGCGCTGGGAGCCTGGCCCATAGGCAAAGCGAGCTTATCTCTCCTTTTACCCTTTCCTTTTCTGTCACGATGACGACGTCGGTGGGCTCCATGCAGCCCGGGCCACAGAAGCATGCCTTTCCGAGGCTGGAGGGCCGTATGCTTCGCCGCGCCTGGCAGGGCAGGCCAGCTCGCCGCCATGGCCACGCCGTCTGCGCGGGAGGAAAGGCTGCCGGTGCGCCAGCACAGGAGTCAACCGCCATCCCATCAGCGCGGCCGGAGGGTTGCGGCTCCGAGCGTCTGCGCTTGCGGCCTCGGCGGTGCGCGCGTCCAAGGCCATGGCCAGGCCCGTTGTCGTGGTCGTTGCCGTTGCCCCGGTCGCGGTCCCTTGCGCGCTAAGGGGGGGGGCAGCACGGATCATCTCGGCGCGGACGATGGCGATGGAGATAGGGAAGGTGAGCGTTCTGATGGAAGGTGCATCAGAGCTAGAGCAGGCGGGAATCTGCTCGACGATCTCCAGGACGGCGTTGCGGCGGATGCCCGCGGGGTCATGCGTGCGGCTGGAGAGGCGGAACGTGGCGAGGTCGTCGCGGGAACGAGTGTGGGGGTGGAGGCGCTCGATCCAGCAACTCCTCCGCAGAATGTGCTCGGCGGTGGAGAGGTGCCAGGCCTGGGAAGGAATGCCGCGGAGTACTAGCTCAACGCGGTATTCGAACTCGCCCGAGCCGGCATGAGCAAGCTTGCTCCACAGGCGCATCAAGAGGGAGAAGCGGGGGGAGCGGATGAAGTGCTCTCCGGCGAGGCGATCCATGGCGGCCTGCGAGCCGAAGAGGATCAGGAAATCCTCCGGATGATGTGCGTGCACGGTGAAGTCCCCGTCGACAAGCCCGAAGGAGTCGTAGAGCGACGCGGCGACCTCGTCGGCGGAGACGAGCGGTCGGTTGCCGGTGACGGAGGCCACCAGTGCGCGGGCTAGGACCCGCTCCGCTTCCTCCATCTCCACGGTGTGCGAGACGATAACACGCTCCGGCTCGAGCGGGCGGGCCGCAGGCGGTAGCACGGCCGGCGCTGCTTGGGAGGGCGTGGGCAGGAGAGGGCCTTGAGGACGGGGAGGAGCCACGGCCGCCGGCCTGGGTTGGCTCGGTGGGGCGCGGGGGCGGTGTTCCTCCTCTTGGATGTGGGCGTCGCAGGAGCGGGAATCATGGCCGGAGGTCAGACAGCGGCGACATTTGATGTCGTTGGTGCAGTCTCGCACGCGGTGGCCAGGGTCCAAGCACCGGAAGCAGAGCCCAGCCACCTCTTCAGGTGAGGGACTGCGCGGGCGGCGCAGAGGAGAGCTGGGCGCGGCGACCTGGCGCGGGCGGCGGCGGCGAAACCGGCGTCGTGGCTGCTGGAACCTGTCCGCGTCAACCGCCCTGGCGTTGGAGACGCGGTGCACCTCAGAGCGGGGGCCGAGGCGGTGTCTAGCAGGCAGCTTGGACGGCGCCGCTGCAGGGGCGGGGGCATGGGGCGCCGGCGTCGGAGATGCGGGAGGGGCCGCAGGACGGCACGCAACCTCGCAGTAGGAGCGCGCGGAGGACTCGCTCCCCGAGTCGAGCCAGCGGTCACCTGAGGACACGCGCTCGTCGGAGAGAGTCACTCCGCGGTCGGCGGGGTCGGCGCTGGAAGACGCCATGGCGAGTCC
>NC_041390.1:33542740-33544832 GCF_002162155.2 Triticum dicoccoides | reverse complement strand
GAGGGCCACCGGCGGGAAGCGGCGGCGGAGGGGCTGAAGGGCAGGAGGAGAGTGGAGGAGGTCGGCTACCGGCGGGGATTCGACGGCGGCAGGGTTGCAGCGAGGCTACGCGGTGCTAGGCGGAGGGGGTGGAGCGGAGCGGGAGCGAGAGCGAGAGCGAGCCATCTCTGATGGATGAAAGATAAAATTATGAACTACTCCCTCTGTTTCCGCATAGAAGTCCCATGTGTACCATTGGAGTATACCATTAGAATATAATACATACATCCAGGAACATGCCTGGTCTTTCTATATCGAAACAGAAGGAACTAATTTGTATTTGGATTATATGATTGGATTTCATATACCTGGTCTTGTCCTGTCAAATTTACGTTTGCTATTTCTGTACATCTTTGGGGATAGTAGGTGCAAAGTCTGCACACTTCAATGATGGATCGTGCACTGTAGTAGCTGGTATTTAGGCTATTGATATTTTTGCTCACTCAGGGGATAATTCTTGATGCTTAATTTTCAGCCCATTCTATCTGTTGCTAACACCACCCTCTGGGAGTAACATGTAACAAATAAGAATGTTACTGTTTATTGACCGGGCGAGAAAGTTTGTATGTGCTATGTATAGTTTGGAAAGATTATGCAGGATATCTCTCATGAATCTATCTTTGGTTTTTTTGTATATATTTTCCCCTTTGTTGACTTTTCAGGTTACCATGACCAAAGCTTCCTTAAAACTTTGCTTAAATATTTCCTTTGACATTCTTCTGTTCACCTATAATATATTTTTGGAGACTTGCTGAAAGAACCGCTGTTGTGTATGTTGTGTCATTTAGCAATATATAAGTAGATGTTGCACATAATTATGGATCACTCTGTCACTATCCATTATTGCTGATTTGTCAACATCTACAAACTGCAAGGCAATCTTTTATTGCATATTCAATATATGCGTGTGTTTATCTAGCTGCCCAATCTTCATTAGCTCCCATAGTTTTGCACATGGTAGACGCTAGATGGGCATCACCAATGTTGCTTGAGAATCTTGCTCGGTGAGTTGATCCCTCCATTTTTCTTGGTGGTTCTGGAATTTCTGTATATTACATTGCTTTGTTTTTGGATATGTTTTGTCTGGTTTGCACTTGTTCTGCATGGTACATTGTATGTTGTGTTCTATACATATTCTGATGTGCAAACTATATTTTTGCAGAATCATGCCAGAAATCCAACAGGGCTACCACCCTCCCCGTCCTCGGGCAAACTGGGGTGTGTCTGATGCACCAGCAACACAACAGCCTGTTTACATGCAGCCTGGAGCTTATCCTGGTGCACCACCATAGTATGGCCAGCAACCTTATGGCAGAGCAGCCCCCTGGCACCAGCAGCAACCCCAACAACAACAGTATGCCACTGGAACTGCTGCACCTGCCGATGCTAGCAGCTACAATTATAGCCAGTCTGCTACTCATGCTTCACAAGGGTATGGTGATTCTACGTACTCTCAGCAGAGTGGCAGGCAGCAAGCTTATGATTACTCTGGTTATCAGACCAAGGGCTGTCTTACTTGCAGCAGCCTGGATATGATCAGCAGGACTATGGGGCATCGATCAGCTGCGAACTCAACTCAGGGTGGTGGTACTGCACCGAGCTATGGTGGTCCAGGTCAGCAAGCTTCAATTCCAGCCACTGGAGGCCAACTGGGTTATCCTAATCAACCACCTATACTACTGCTGCTGCATCAAGCTACATGACGCAAGGTTCTGCCCCTCAAACTGGATACGTTGCTCCAAAGACACAGCCTGGCTATGGTATGCAACCACCACCACAGTCCATGTATGGCCAGAATGCTTATGGACAGCCACCACCACCGCCTTCATCTGCTCCGTATGGACAGGCACCACCTACTCAGGCTGGTTATGGGCAGTATGGATACAGTCAGCCAGGCTATGGTGCACCGCCGCCTTCCCCTGGTGCACCCACTGCTAGCCAGCCAGGCTATGGCCAATAGCAGTCATACTGTGATCGTTATGCTGCTGGTAGCTATGGGCTACCTACAGCGTATTGTATTGAAGTTACAACACCTGTTGCGTCGGGTCAATCC
>NC_041390.1:33505262-33542450 GCF_002162155.2 Triticum dicoccoides | reverse complement strand
AAAAAAACCCTCTCCGAATTAATCTACCTGGTCCTGCTACAGCTGCAATCTGGTTTCCTTGGCTCTGCCACTTGGAAGTAATATCCTCTAGTTTATCCATATTATCTAGTTTGTTATTGGTGATTGTGAACTTTATATATTGCTTGATTATCCTGGTTGTGCTGCTCATGTGTGGCTTGTGTGGTCGCCCCAATGCAGGTTTAAATCGGTGTGTAAGTGAAGCCGTTTTTCTCCTTCACGCCTTCGATGTCGAACCCCCTCCCCCTGTTGCAATGCTATTTAATCAGGTAGACCCGTTCTGGCCCACAATACCATTTCTCTTTTCTAAAATCCAGGGTACTTCCAAAGTTCATCTAAAATTTCTCTCTTTCCAATGGTACTACTTCTGAAAATTTTGGAGCCCTTTGCATATATTATTTATTGATCGTGTGTTAATTTTATTTTTCCAATGAGCGGAAATCATTATCTTTAAGATTCAAGGACGTTCGAGGAGTTTCCAGAACCATTGAAGACTTTGCTGAGCAAGGCAAGCAACCTACTTTGATCATGTTGAACCCATATTTGCATTTACACTTAGAATTCTTTTTCATGCATAAAGTATTGTTTACTAGTATTGCTATGTTAAGTAAATTTGCTAGGGCTTAGCTATGCCCCCTATGTGCTTGATGTTGACACCCCTTTGACATTCTTATGCTAAGTAGAGGGTTTAGCTATGCTCTATGTGCTTGATATTGACACCCTCCTTTGACATTCTTAATACCCCTCCTTTATAACCATGTAGTGGTCACAAATAAATGTGCGTCATATGTGCAAGTTTAATAGTAATACTTAGCCATGGTAGTCGCATGAATCATAGGACTTGGGAAAAATCTTTGTTACTCATAAATGTTCTACAAAAACCCAAGGGTGTCACTAATGCCCATGGGATGATTCTGAAAATAAGGTTTTACAAAATGGAGATGAAGTTGAGATTTAGTTAGGTGATTGTGATTTTGACGAGATAGTCAAAGACATTCGATGGATTATGAAAATTTATGTCTAGCAAATGAGAATGGTGGTTATTATATTGGCGGATAAATGAATCTTCCATAAACTTGAAGCAATTTGGATTTAGTTAGGCGATTATGATCTTGAACTAAAATTTTTTGATGCATTTATTTAGTTCATTGTGATCTTGAGGAGATAGTCAAAGATGTTCGGTGGATTATTAATCTTTGCCAATTTGGATTTAATTAGGTGATTGTGATATTGAACCGTATTTCATGATGGATTACGAGATTTTAGGTGGATTTAGTTATGTGATTTAATCTTAAGAAGATAGTCTAAAATGTTGGTTGATTATGAGAGTTTAGGTATGGTAGATGGCCATGGTGATTTATTGGTGGATAAATAGATCTTCAATTTTTTTGGGAACATTTCGGGTTTCGCTAGGTGATTGTGATCTTAAACCAAATTTCATGATAGCTTATGAGGTTTTGGTTGGATTTAGTTAGGTGATTGTGATCTTAAACCAAATTTCACGGTAGATTATGAGGTTTTGGTTGGATTTAGTTAGGTGATTGTGATCTTGACGAGCTAGTAAAAGATGTTTGGTGGATTATGTGAATTTAGGCCTAGTAGGTGAGCATGGTGGTAATTTTATCGGTTAAGTTAATTTTTAATAAACTTGAGAAAATTTGGATTTAGTTAGGCGATTGTGATCTTGAACCAAATTTCATGGTGGATTACGAGATTTTAGATGAATTTAGTCAGTTGATTGTGATCTCGAGGAGATACTCAATGATATTAGATCAAGTAATTAACCTTGAACAATTTGAATTTAGTTAGGCTATTGTGATATTGAACCGAATTTCATGATGATTTATGTGATTTTAGGTGGATTTAGTTAAGTTATTATGATCTTAAGAAGATGGTCAAAGATGTTCGGTGGATTTTAAGATTTTAGGTCTAGTACGTGAGCATGGCATGGTGACTATTATACTGGTGAATAAACAAACCTTTAATTCAGGTTGAAACAATTTGAATTTAGTTAGATGATTGTGATCTTTTAAGCAAGTTCACTGTGGATTTTGATGTTTGGGTTAGATTTAGTTAGGTGATTGTGTCCCGACGAGATAGTCAAAGATGTTCGATGGATTATGTGAGAATTTATGCCTAGTAAGTAAGTACGGTGGTTATTATCTTAGTGGACAAATGGATTTTAAGTAAACTTGGAGTAATTTGGATTTAGTTAGGCGATTGTGATCTTGAACCAAATTTCATGGTGAATTACAAGATTGTAAATGGACTTAACTAGTTGCTTGAGATCTTGAGGAGATAGTCCAAGATGTTTGGTGAATTAACTAATCTTTTTTAACACAGGATAGACGCAGTCGCTCATATAAACGCGCATACACGCACACCCTATCCCTATGAGCACCTTGAGAGCTGACATATCATCTTGATATTTTACGAAGTTACCGTGGACGCCTCGTAGTCGACGGGAACAATTTCGATTAAGTTCAGTGATTGTGATATTGAACCAAATTTGTCGATGATTTATTTGATTTTAGGTGGATTCAGTTAGGTGATTTTGTCTTGAGAAGATAGTCAAAATATTCGGTGGATTATGAGATTTTAAGTATGGTAAATGAACATGGTGATTATTACATTGGTAGATAAACATATATTTAATTTAGTTTGGATCAGTTTGGATTTAGGTAGGTGATTGTGATCTTTTAATCAAATTTTACGGTGGATTATGAGGTTTTGGTTGGATTTAATTAGGTGATCGGGATCTTGACGAGCTAGTAAAAGATGTATTTGGTAGATTATGTGAACTTAGGTCTGGTAGCTAAGCATGTTGGTTATTATATTAGTGGATAAATGGATTTTTAGTAAATTTGAAAAAATGGATTTAAATAGGAAATTATGATCCTGAACCAAATTTTATGATGGATTATCAGATTTTTGATGAATTAGTTAGTTGATTGTGATGTTGAGGAGATAGTCAAAGATGTTCGATGTATTAATTAGTTTTGACCAATTTGGATATGGTTAGGTGATTGTGATATTGAACTAGATTTCTCTGTGATTTATGATATTTTAGTTGGATTTAGTTAGGTGATTGTGTCTTGAGAAGATAATCGAAGATGTTTGGTGGACTATGAGATTTTATATCTAATAAATGAGCATGGTGATTATTATTGGTGGATAAACATATATTTAATTTAATTTGGAACAATTTGGATTTAGTTAGGTGATTGTGATATTTTAACCTAATTTAAAGTGGATTATAAGGTTTGGGTTGGATTTAGTTAGGTGATTGTGATTTTGACGAGCTAGTAAAAGATGTTCGATGGACTAAGTGGATTTAGGTCTAGTAGGTGAGCATGTTGATTAATATATTGGTGGATAGAGATGAGGGCCACACACGTGACTCAAGGTGATGATGCCACTACTGAAAATAACTGATAAACAAGGCAACAGAGGGGAGACTGGAGTAGTGGCAGCAGATGGACTTTGATCCAGCATCCCATGTGCCTGTTCACTCTTCGTTCCTGGCTGTTCCGGCTTGGTGTCCTTGTCCTGTTTGCGGATTTTGTGTCACGCACTTGATTAAGCATCCCACGTTCTTCTAATGTGCGCCCTTAGCCTTGACGATAGGTAGCGTCGTGTTCTCGGGCACGTCCCGTGGGTAAAATTCAGGTATGCGTCGATTGTCTAAGCTCTTGCTTGCCATTGGTGGTGCTTGAGCGTGCGGTTATGGTGTCGTCCAGCAAGGGAACACGGGATGTGGGATCAAGACAGCACACATGGCAACCCGCCATCGGGCAACGGACGCCTGTCCGGACTTACAGGGAGCGAAGGTGGACACAAAGGTTGATGTTGAGCTCCATAGCAGTCTCAACAGTGTGCTCATCAGTAAGAGAGCACGAGCAAGAAGATCCTATATACTCCTCTTAGGAAATAAAGAAGCCATTAGAGGTAGAAGAAGAAACCTCAATCTCAAGGAAGTAGTTACTTCTTTAATAAACATGGTGCAATTTGGATTTTGTTAAGCGATTTTTATCTTGAACCAATTTCATGGTGAAGTACGAGATTTTTCAATGGATTTAGTCGATTGTAATCCTGAGGAAATAGTTAAAGAGTTAAAGATGTCCGGTGTATTAATTAATCTTGAACAATACGGATTTAGTTGGGTGATTGTGTCATTGAACCAAAGTTCTATGTGATTTATGAGATTTTAGTTGGATTTAGTTAGGTGATTGTGTCTTGAGATGATAATCAAAGGTGTTCGTGGATTATGAGATTTTAGGTCTAGTAGATGAGCATGGTGATTATTATATTGGTGGATAAACAGATATTTAATTTATTTTGGAACAATTTGAATTTAGTCAGGTGATTGTGATCTTTTAACCTAATTTTACGGTGGATTATAAGGTTTGGTTGGATTTAGTTAGGTGATTGTGATTTTGACGAGCTAGTAGAAGATGTTCGATGAATTATGTCAATTTAGGTCTAGTAGGTGAGCATGTTGATTATTATATTGATGCATAAATGTGTCTTTAATAAATTTTGAATAATTTGCATTTAGTTAGGCTATTGTGATATTGAACTGAATTGCATGATAGTTTAGTGAATTTAAGTGGATTTAGTTAAGTTATTATGATCTTGAGAAGATGGTCAAATATGTTCGGTGGATTTTAAGATTTTAGGTCTAGTACATGAGCATGGTGACTATTACACTGGTGGATAAACAGACCTTTAATTTAGTTTGGAACAATTTGAATTTAGTTAGATGATTGTGATCTTTTAAGCAAATTTGCTGTGGATTTTGATGTTCGGGGTTAGATTTAGTTAGTTGATTGTGTACTGACGAGATATTCAAAGATGTTCAATGGATTATGTGAGTATTTATGCTTAGTAAGTAAGGATGGTGGTTATTATATTAGTGGATAAATGGATTTTTAGTGAACTTGGAGTAATTTAGATTTAGTTAGGGGATTGGGATCTTGAACCAAATTTCATGGTGAATTTCGAGATTTTAAATGGATTTAATTAGTTGCTTGAGATCTTAGAGATAGTCCAAGATGTTCGATGGATTAACTAATCTTTTCTTGAACACAATACAGATGCAAGCGCTCATATAAACGCGCTACACTCACCCATATGAATGCATACACGCACACTCTACCCCTATGAGCACCTTTGAGAGACTGAGCGGACATATCATCTTGATATTTTACGAAGTTACCGTAGACGTCTTGTAGTCGATGCAAACAATTTGGATTTAGTTCGGTGATTTATTTGATTGTAGTTGGATTCAGTTAGGTGATTGTATCTTGAGAAGATAGTCAAAATATTCAGTAGATTATGAGATTTTAGGTATGGTAAAAGAACATGGTGATTAATATATTGGTAGATAAACATATATTTAATTTAGTTTGGAATTAGGTAGGTGATTGTGATCTTTTAATCAAATTTTACGGGGGATTATGAGGTTTTGGTTGGATTTAGTTAGGTGATTGGGATCTTGATGAGCTAATAAAAGATGTTTGGTAGATTATGTGAATTTAGGTCTGGTAGGTGAGCATGTTGATTATTATATTGGTGGATAAATGGATTTTAAGTGAGCTTGAAAAAATTGGATTTAGTTAGGCGATTGTGATCTTGAATCAAATTTTATGGTGGATTATCAGATTTTTGATGCATTAGTTAGTTGATTGTGATGTTGAGGAGATGGTCTAAGATGTTCGATATATTAATTAATCTTGACCAATTTGGATATGGTTAGGTGATTGTGATATTGAACTATTTTTTTTGTGATTTATGAGATTTTAGTTGGATTTAGTTAGGTGATTGTGTCTTGAGAAGATAATCGAAGATGTTTGGTGGATTATTAGATTTTAGATCTAATAAATGAGCATGGTGATTATTATATTGGTGGATAAACATATTTAATTTAGTTTGGAACAATTTGGATTTAGATCGGTGATTGTCATATTTTAACCTAATTTAAAGTGGATTATAAGGTTTGGATTGGATTTAGTTAGGTGATTGTGATATTTTAACCTAATTTAAAGTGGATTATAAGGTTTGGGTTGGATTTAGTTAGGTGATTGTGATTTTGACGAGCTAGTAAAAGTTGTTCGATGGACTAAGTGAATTTAGGTCTAGTAGGTGAGCATGTTGATTAATATATTGGTGGATAGAGATGAGGGCCACACAAGTGACTCAATGTGATGATGCCACTACTGAAAATAACTGGTAAACAAGGCAACAGAGGAGAGACTGGGGTAGTGGCAGCAGATGTACTTTGATCCAGCATCCCACGTGCTTGTTCACTCTTCGTTCCCCACTGTTCCGGATTTTGTGTCACGCACTTGATTAAGCATCCCACGTTCTCCTAATGTGCGTCCTTGGCCTTGACGATAGGCAGCGCCGTGTTCTTGGGCACGTCCCGTGGGTAAAATCCAGGTATGCGTCGATTGTCTAAGCTCTTGCTCGCCATTGGTGGTGCTTGAGCGTGCGGTTATGGTGTCGCCCAGATCTCAAGGAAATAGTGACTTCTTTAATAAGCATGGTGCAATTTGGATTTAGTTAGGCGATTGTTATCTTGAAGAAATTTCATGGTGAATTACGAGATTTTTCAATGGATTTAGTTGATTGTGATCCTGAGGAAATAGTTAAAGATATTCGGTGTATTAATTAATCTTGAACAATATGAATTTTGTTGGGTGATTGTGTCATTGAACCAAAGTTCTATGTGATTTATGAGATTTTAGTTGGATTTAGTTAGGTGATCGTGTCTTGAGATGATAATCAAAGGTGCCGGTGGATTATGAGATTTTAGGTATAGTAGATGAGCATATTATTATATTGGTGGATAAATAGATATTTAATTTATTTTGGAACAATTTGAATTTAGTCAGGTGATTGTGATCTTTTAACCTAATTTTACGGTGGATTATAACGTTCTGGTTGGATTTAGTTAGGTGATTGTGATTTTGACGAACTAGTAAAAGATGTTTGGTGAATTATGTGAATTTAGGTCTAGTAGGTGAGCATGTTGATTATTATATTGGTGCATAAATGAATCGTTAACAAATTTAGAACAATTTGGATTTTGTTAGGTGATTGTGACCTTGAACCAAATTTTATGGTGGATTAAGAGATTTTTGATGGATTAGTTGATTGTGATCTTGAGAAGATAGTCAAAGATGTTTGGCGGATTAATTAATCTTGAACACTTTGGATTTAGTTAGGTGGTTGTGATACTCAACCGAATTTCACGCTGGATTATGAGATTTTAGGTGGATTTAGTTAGATGATTGTGTCTTAAGAATATAGTGAAAGATGTTTGCTGGACTATGAGATTTTAGGTTTAGTAGAAGAGAATGGTGATTATTATATTGGTGGATAAATATATCTTTAATTTAGTTTGGGACAATTTTGATTTAGTTAGGTGATTGCTATTTTTCAACAAATTTTACTGTAGATTTTGAGGTTTTGTTGATTTAGTTAGGTGACTGTGATCTCGACGAGTTAGGCAAAGATGTTTGGTGAATTATGTTAATTTAGGTCTAGTAATTAAGTGAGCATGGTGGTTATTAGATCGGTGGATAAATGGGCCTTTAGTAAACATGGAGCAATTTGGATGTAGTTAGGTGATTGTGATCTTGAACAAATTTCACGGTGGATTATGAGATTTTCGATAGATTTAGTTAGTAGATTGTGATCTTGGGAAGATGTCAAAGAAGTTCGGTGGATTAATTAATCTTGAATAATTAGAATTTAGTTAGATGATTGCGATATTGAACCAAATTTCTCTGTGATTTATGAGATTTTAGTTGGATTTAGTTAGGTGATTGTGTTTTGAGATGATAATCAAAGATGTTTTGTGGATTATGAGATTTTAGGTTTAGTAGATGAGCATGATGATTACTATATTGATGGATGAATAGATATTTAATTTAGTTTGCAACAATTTGGATTTAGTTAGGTGATTGTGATCTTTTGACCAAATTTTACGATGGATTGTGAGGTTTTGGTTGGATTTTAGTTAGGTGATTGCAATCTTGACGAGCTAGTAAAAGATGTTCGGTAGATTATGCGAATTTAGATCTAGTAAGTGAGCTTGTTGGTTATTATATTGGTGGATAATTTTTTTTTTAATAAACTTGAATTTTTTTGGATTTAGTTAGGCGATTGTGATCTTGAACCAAATTTTATGTTGGATTATGAGATTTTTAATGGATTAGTTAGTTGATTGTGATCTTGAGGAGATAGTCAAAGATGTCCGGTGTATTAAATAATCTTGAACAATTTGGATTTGGTTAGGTGGATGTGATATTGAACCAAATTTCTCTGTGATTTATGAGATTTTAGTTGGATTTAGTTAGGTGATTATGTCTTGAGAAGATAGTCAAAGGTGTTTGGTGGACTATGAGATTTTAGGTCTAATAGATGAGCATGGTATTATTATATTGGTGCATAAATGGATCTTTAATCAACCAAGGTTCCTTATCTTGCTGTTTTTTAAAGTCAAACAACTGATAATGAAGTTTATCAACATGTAATAAAGGGTATACATGTTTTCTCATACTCATGTAGTCCGTTCATTCCTAAACTATATGTTCTTTTGTTAAAACCTTGAAATATTAAGATGTTAGGGTAAATAAATTCCTTCAGAATTAATAATAGAAAAGTTTTGCTATGCAATAAGATACAGTTGTATGCAAAAAATAATCTTGTCTTATATAGTTATATATATCAAAACTATGGATTTTCTATGCACTTCCTGCAATCATTAATGTTCATCGTCTTTGTTGGGATTTTGTTTGGCACCTGCGGCAACGCGCTGCCGGGCACGAAGGACGCTGCCAGGTCCGCGTCGACATCGTGCTGGCCTCTGCATGATGAACTACACGGTAAAGTTCAGCTGAAGTTCCTCTGTTTTCTTCTACTACAAGAGTTCTGACGATTTGTACTACTTGGCTGCTAACTTATGCCGTTTGCATCACCATACGGATAGTGGTAAGAATGCAGCAGCAAATCCAATAGTACATAATCATGACAGTATTTCAATGCAGCAGCAAATCCAATAGTAGGTAGTCATGACAGTATTTCACCACCGCTAATCTTGCTGTCTTTTATGGTTGCAGGTTTGTTCTTCTGGCATTATTCATGGTTCTCATCATAGCCATACTGAATGATGGAGTGGCATCTCTGAATTTATCATATGAATTATGACTTTATGAGCTCGCCTGGCTACTGACCTGCTGTGTGGGAAGGGCATCCTTTTACCAGAACTAAGGATTTTAATATGCTCCATTTCCTTCAGGTCTTTTATTGCTACATCCTTGATTTATCTGAGTCCATTGGGGTTGCTCATGAATTACAGAATTTAGGCTTACAGTAGGATGAACTTCCCTGAGAATCAATAATAGAAAAGTTTTGGTTAAGACCAATTTCCAACGCCAGAGAGAAAATTTACTTCACTGGTTAATAGGAATCCATCTCACGTTTTCTTATGTTGTGCCTTTCTCAAAGTAAAGAAAAAAGCATAAGTCGGAGAGAGAAATTACTTTACTAGTTAAGACAACTAATTTGCATACAATGGCAGCAATGCACAAGCAGTGTCAGTGTTAGCGTGTACTTATTTCAGAGATGGTTGGAGTGAGCAGCCACCATCTAATCGAATCACAATTAATAGACTAGTAGGTAAAGATATTGGAGGGCTACTTTCAGATCAATTCATGACTATACGTATGGTATGAGCTATTCCTATTGCCGCGAACTTGTTGAACACGTCAATACTGGTGAACAAAAAGCACAAGTGTGTGTGCAGTGCGAGCTAAGAAAGCCGGTTAATCATTCAGCGTTATGCATGGTATTCAGTCATGATTGTCAAGTGTCAAGTTCAGTTTTAAAAGCTGAACCCTCAAGTGTTAAGTTTAGGTAACAGGGGCTGTGGAGTAACTGTAGCTCGTTCAAATCCTGAATGTCAAGTTCAGAATATGACACTCAATTATCATGACAAAATTTACTACTTTGGAATGTGTGGGTGCGCTGGTTTTCGACTAGTTGATCTAATCATCTTGAATTGACATGTTTTCTGAATATACTCGCAAGTCGCAACCATGGCCTTACAGTGCTACACGCCTCTGCTGAAGCCCCAACTGGCCCAAGTCTCGGTTAACCCTTCAATTAACACGATACAGATTCCAGGTTTGTTTTGCCTCGCACGAATATGCTTGTTCCATGACATCTCGCTGGATATACACTGGATAACATGTGTTGATGTGTGGATGCACTGGCTAGCGATTAGTTATTCTAATACTCTTCTGATAATTATCTTCTCTTAATATACACGAAATAATGGCCGAGTCAGTGCTCCGCCCCTCTGCTAAAGCCCTAACTGGCCCAAGTCTCGGCCAACCCTTCTCTAAATCGATGCAGATTGCAGGTTTGCCTCGCACCAATATGCTCCTTGCATAAGCTAGTTATCTCTGGCCATATTTCATTTTTATCCTACTTGCATCCTGCCTGATGACTTTTCTTTTGTGCCACCAATTTTAGTGTATGTTCGAGGAGTAGCAGATTTTACGGATCATTTTTTTTTGTGGTTGCTTCATCAAATGGAAATTTAAGTAACGGGAGATTCGTCAAATGGAAATTTAAACCAGTTTATGATTTGGTAAGGAATCCATATATATTAGTGTGTGTTGTTATGTTGAGCTCTAAATAACGGGGAGCACACAAAATTACATTCAATCCAAATAGGGCTGGTGTTTGCATCTGTATGTTGTATTCAAATAAACTGTTTCTTTTTGGGTGTTCATTTTCGTGTTAATAATGGTGATTGTTATTCATTTGGAACCATCATGTAAACCTAGCTGGACTTGGTTAAACTATAATTTTCCATGTTTCAAAATACTATACGGTTTAGTACTTTGTTCTGAGAGTCTTTCTTCTCAAAATGGATTTTTTCCCCCCAGTATTCTCCTAAATCTTTTTGGTGTCTTGATGTGATCTGATCATCAGAATGCATGAACTGTATTGAATTCTTGTAAGGGAGCATTAGAATGTTGCTTGTCCTGATCTAATTATCTGCAATCCACAGGTTATGCAACTGCACTTGCAATGGTAGCAGGAACGACCTTTGCTTGGGCGACCTTCTCTGTTATGATATTGTTGTCTAAGTTAAAGAACCTAAATCTGCTCCATGGTTTTGTTATGTTGGATGTGCCCCAAGAAACTTCTTTCTTTTGATTTTTGTTGTCAATATATTCTGTGGATGCTCCTCATACTCATTATGAAGTTTGGCAAATATCAATTGTCTGGATGTTCTTCATAACTATGGTGAAAGTTCAAATGTTAGCATAGCCAATAAGTTGTGTGTTCGGCAATGACACAATGCACAGGTCAAGTGTTAGTTTTCTGAAACTATTGTACTGTGAACTGTTGCTAACTTCCTCACTTTTAGTTGTAGTTTGGCCAACGTACCTGGTGTCGGAAAAGAGCTTAGCAGGACTATTGACCGTCTTGAGAATTGTCTTGAGAAGTGTCTCGGCCTCAGACATGACACTTGAGAATTCAGATTTTTTGTAGCGCAGAACCCATTAGCTCCTATCTTTGTGCTAGCTAAACTTGAACTTAAGTTGTAGTGGTGTAGTCAAATTATTTGTGTACTGAATTTTTGTTCTTCTTTTCTTTCAACAGTGATCACGTTTAAATGAGTGGAGACATTGTGCCACGTCGCACCAGACAAAGGTGTACACTGCGGACGCGTCCGCAAGTTTTGACTGCTTGCTATGGCTGGCGGGCACATGCGGACGTCCGCATCTTCATGTTTAGCTGATTTGCCTAATGCTAAGTACAATATGCTACTCCCTCCGTTCGGAATTAGATGTCGCGACTGCTGTACATTATGCATTTTGCAAACATGTCCTTATACTTTTGAATCATTTGAAAAAACGCCCCCGTCTCCTTCCTCACTACTCCACCGTCGCTCGCGCGTCGCCGGCTCCGGCCACCATCCCCCGTCTTCCTCCCCCGTTCTCCTCAGCACCCAGAGAGAGTCTCCGCGCGTCGCAGGACCCAGCCGCCTGTGCAGTAGATGCCCTGCGTCGTCGTGGAGGAGACGCGCAGGACCTTCACGGAGGCGCTTTGCGCCGCCGCCCAGCTGCGCAGCCGCCATGGCTGTGCCCTCGCCTACCTGAGCAGCGGGATTGCTCCTAAAGTTCTTCCTCTTCGTCACCTCCTTCTGAATCGTGCCAAGAAGCAGTAAATCGACGACTAGGTCCTCGGTATGGTCCGCCTTGGCCGCCGTCGCCGCGGACAATTTTGGACGCCGTCGCGGCGCTGGGTCTTCATCGCTGCTCTGGCCCAGGGTCTTCATCGCCGCGTTGGCCCTGCTCAACCTCTCCTCTCCGTGTTGGCCCTCCTCCGAAGGTCGCGCCCGCCCTCACCTCTGTTGCTGCTGGTATTCCCCGCCCCCGCCTCTGTTGTTGCTGCTGCTGAATTAAAGAGAACTTGATTGTAAAGCTGAATACTGGATTAAAGATCATGAATACTAAATACTTGAAAGAGTAGAAGCAAAACTGGATTGCTTAATTGCTGCTTGAAAGATCATGAATACTGAAAGTAGTTTGGTTCTGGAGTACTTGATGTTCTGTACTGAATACTGAATTAAAGAGAACTTAATTGCTGCTGGTATTCCTCCCCCTGTTTGATTGTAAAGCAAAACTGGATTAAACAGAACTTGAATACTGAGTGTTGCTGGTAACACAGTTACACTGAATACCCAATGAAGCTCAATACTGAATGCTGGAGTAGTTGCTGCTGCTGGTATTCACATGCACTTCCAGAAATTATTCAGTACAGAACAGTTTTATTCAGTACAGAACAGTTTTGTTCAGTATAGAATTTGGGAGTAGATGCAGATATGCTGTGAATGCAAAATAAGTGGAACATTTGGTGCCACTGTTCCTAGTCCACTACAATTCCTAGCATTTTGCTTCCAATGATGCAGATATGTTCTGAATGCAAAATAAGTGGAACATTTGATGCTCCTGATCGATGCTCTTGATTTGCTAGGAACAGTTTTATTCGGTGGAACATTTTGCTTCCAATGATGCAGATATGTCCTGAATGCCAAATGTCATTCCACTGTTCCACTTATCTAGGAATTGTAAAAGAAACAAAGCTTTTACATGTGTGAGAAACTTATTCCTGCGATCCAAGAGCGCTGGCCGGACAAAGATGAAGGACGGACAATCTATATCCAACAAGATAATGCCACACCACATATTCTTCCCGATGACCCGGTTTTCCGACAAATCATAGAACAGACTGATTTGGATATTAAGTTGCTTCAACAGCCTCCAAACAGTCCCGACATGAACATTCTTGATCTCTGCATATTCAGGTCTCTCCAGTTCCACACCGATAGCAGAGCACCTCAAAGCATCAGGGAACTGATAGAAGGTGTGGAGGAGGAATATCGAAACTACCCGGTTGATAAGCTAGCTAGAAGCTTCGTGACGCTGCAGTCATGCATCCGAGAGGTAATGAGAAACAAGGGAGCGATAAACTACTCGATCCCTCACATGAACAAGGAACACCGGCAGGCAGAAGGACGGTTCCTGTAGCTCTATCTATCGACCGTGAACTAGTTGAACAGACCATAGCCTTTATACAAGAGGGAGAAGCAATCTTAGCAGCAGAAAAAGAGCAAAAGCAGCAGGAAAAGAGCAGCAAGAAAAGAGCCGCAGCAGCCTTGAAGAAGCAGAAACATCCTTCGAATACCAGCAGCCTCCAAGCAGCAGGAATAGAGAACCAGGAGCCTTCAAGCAGCAGAAACACCCTTCGAGTACCAACAGTCTCCAAGAAGCAGGAAAAGAGCAGCAACAGCCTTCAAGCAGCAGGAATGACATTTGCAGCCAGGTGATTTTGGCAGAAGATTCAGATAAGTGGAACAGTGGAATGGTGGCATTTCTGAACTTTTTTAGACCATGGTTATGTGGCAGGGGGTGTGATTTTAGGTGTTTCTCCCTAGGAGGAGCTTTTTATGGTGAAATTTTTGAGCACTGGAGACACAGACTTCATTCATTTTTTTCTGAATTAAAAGTGTGTTTGTTGTACAGACTGAATTTGTTCATTCATGCACATTATAAACTACCCCCAGGAGTTTTTCTTTTGTCCCTGTGCTTTGTTGTTTGATATTGCTCGTCCCATATCCTCTGTAAGACCATAGCATGCTTGTTCTATTTTCTCAGTTAGCTTCGGGTATACTCCAATAATTTCAGTTAGCTTAGTTAACTCCCATATCCTCTGTAAGACCATAGCATGCACATTATAAAATTATTGGGATATTGCTCGTCCCATATCCTCTGTAAGACCATAGTACTTGGCTGTTATAATTGGGGTGTTATAATTGGCTGTCTAAGTATATGTACTCCAATAATTGGGGTGTCACTAATATAATTGGGGTGTTATAACTGGAGTATCTTGCTAGTTTCATTCTGGAGTAGCTGACTTTTTCCCTACCTTTTTTTGACAAGCTTGTCTGTCAAGAAAAGTACCCAGATATGGACTGGTACAAGGCCTACAAACAAACAACTAATCCCACAAGGCCTATTCTTTCATGCACACTGCATTGCTGAGGCTGGGGTCCAATGCAATGCTCTTGCATTGTTGGGAAAATTTGCTCTCTGCTTGCTTGATCCTGGCTCATTGTCACCCTGTCAGTCACAGACACCAACCAGTGGAACGGCCGAGTGCTGCTGCTGTACTAAGCATGCAGCAACTGAAGCAAAGCGGTTGGTTGCTGGAGGATCCCACAAGGCAGATCTCAGTCAGTCAGATCAGTGCAGCAAAAGTAGGAGCTGGGCAAAGGTTAGCATTGACCCAGGAATTCACGGGGGTTCAGTACTTCAGTTACCACCACCACCACATGGGCAGCAATTAGCAAAGCTTAACAGCAAGGCTAAAAATAATCAAGAACCTGGGCAAATGTATTCTTTCTTTCTTTCTTTTTTCCTAATCATAATCAAGAACCTGAATGCTGAGATCGATGGTTTCATTCAGAACATTGCCAGTTTGAAGACAGGAACATCAAAATTCAGAGTATCTCTTATGGTGCCACAAGATAAAAATTCAGAGTTCAAATAAAAATTCAGAATTCAGAGTATACCTTGACAGAGCAGGGGCATACACTGCTGCTTGCGGCTGAGGAAGAGGCCGAGCCACTTGAGTCGCATATCGACGTCCTCCTTGGTGAGCTTGTCGGTGTCGACCTACTCCATGGGCAGCTTGGTGAGCTGAGGCTGGTGTGGTACTTCTCCTTGAGCACCCAGTACCCGCCCTCCCACTGCAGTGCTGCTCCACCCGCGGCTCCAGCTGGACGGCCGAGGCCGACGGCGAGGCGGCCGCCTCCGACGGGGCGGAAACGCCATGGCCGCCGCTTGTGGGAAGGTTGCTGCCGGCGTCGTGTTGGTAGTGGTCTGGATCTGGCGCCTTCGGCCTCGCATCGACGGAATCCTTCGCCGGCTTGAACTCAAAGGTCCAACCTTTTTGCAAGTTCGCCGCGGGAAGGAGGAGAGGAGCGCGGCGAGGCCACCGAAGGTAGGGGAGGAGAGCGCGGAATCCATGGTGGGGGGGGGGGAGCGCGGCGGCGAGCCGGAGAACAGCACAGAGCGGACCGCGGTGGCCAGCCGGAGAAGAAAGTGAGGGCGAGGACCGCGGGTTTGGTCGGAAATAGATGAAGGGGGTTTTCGCAAAAAAGCAGTCGCGGCATCTAATTCCGAACGGAGGGAGTAGCTAGCTTTGTATATATCCTTTGTTGCGCTAGCTATACACGTTCGGATTTCATTGTGAATTTTGTTCCCAACACAACAGTTCAACCTCATGTACACATACAGGCTCATGAGGGGAAGTCCTATACGACGCTCTTTGCGTCAAAATGTTGGGGCTTCGCACAGAGCGTCTCAGTTTGCGGGCTTTGTGGGCCGGGTTTTTTTGACAATACCGAGTGGCTCCAAAAAAATGTGCACGCTCATGAGGAATCAAACCCACTATTCCGTACTAGAGAGAAGGCGATACAACCAACTGAGCTAGTGAGCATTGGTGATTATTTCACAAGACCAACTATTAAGAACCAAAGTCCAGCACAGATTCGAAGAATTTCTGAAATTATAGAAGCAATTTTTTCTAAGCAGCTACAATCATAAATGCTAAAAAATATTTTCTGAAAATCGTGAACAGTTTTATGAAATGGGAACATATTTTGTAATTCCAAAACAAAATTTAGAAAAGCGAACATTTTCTGAAACTCCAAAAAAATGGAAACATCAACATTTTAAGAAACTTATAAACAATTTCTGAAAATGGGAACAATTTAAGTTCCAAATAATTTTTAAATAAACTTCTGAATAATTTTTAAAATCAAAAACAAAATTTGAAAACATAAACATTTTTATACATTTGCAAACAATTTATGGAACACCTGCAAAGATGGAAACAAGAATATTTTTTAAACAACATGTGAATATTTTTGAAAGCACGAACATTTTTCAAAATTCCGAACAATTTTTGAAAAGTTGTAAACATTTTTAAGAAAAACATACCAAACAATTTTTAAAAACAAATTGTGAATATTTTTGAAAGCATGAACATTTGTCGACATTCTGAACAATTTACTAAAAGGTTGTAAACATTTTAAAGAATAACATAGCAAACAAATTTTTATAAACGAACATGTTTTGAAAATCACGAACAATTTTTGAAACATGAACATTTTTTGAACTCTTGAACATTTTTGAGACAAGGACAATTTTTGAAAATTGAGAACAAGTTTTGTAACATTAACATTTTGTAAAATTGTGAACAATTGTTTATAATGTGAATATTTTTTGAAATTATGAACATTTTTATGAAAGGTACAATCATTTTTTGAAAATCTTGGAAAATTTTCAGATTTATGAACAAAACAAAAAACACAACGATTTTAAAAATAAGTAAAAATAAAATTGAAGAAATAAAAATAAAATGAAAGGAAAGAAAACAAAAAACGAAATAGAAACAAAACAAAAGGAAAGAAAAGGGAAAAGGAGAGAAAAGAAGAAAAAACAGGAAAATGGAAAAAAAGGAAAAAAATACAAAACAAGAAAAAAAAACGATTCAGGAACCTTCTAGAAGTTTCCCAAAACCAGAAAAAAAAACCAGCTGAGAACCTTTAGAAGGTTCCCAAAACCGGGGACGATGAAGCCCTTAAACGGGCTGGCCCAGTTGAACAAATCGCTCGATCTCTTCTGCGCCAAGCCTCCACACCTTGACGCATCATGCGTCAAATAGGAAATTCCGCTCATGAGGACGTACACATTCAGATTATGTAGACAGTCGGGCCAAAGTGGTATTACAAAAGGAGCATGTTCAATCAAAAATTCATTTTGGCAAAAATATACCACATCGGGTCATCACCATGAAAAACCTTAATAACGTATAAGAACCAAAGGCCCGAGTGAGGGCCAACTCACAGTGTACAACATTTTTTTTGCCTGAATTCTTAATCGCGCAGCTGTGCCGGATGGACGTTGCGAGTGCATACGCGAGCTGTCCGATATATGCCCACCTGCTACACGACAAAACTGCTAAGAAAAAGGCCTCCTTCCTCCTCGCTATGTACCTGGCGTTGTCAGGTGGTGGATGGTCACTAAAGATTACCTGCATGCATGTGCTGATGTCTATTTCGTCTCAATTTTTTTAAAAGCTATAACCTTTGAACCGAGTGTCAAAATGAAAATCCGTTTTCACCATTTGGTTTCTTGCGACGAGATTTTCAAAACTAGATTCCATATGTATATGTTTCGATGAATTTTTTTAAAGCAACTTTGGTCTAATCAAGGCAATTTAAGTACTAAACAGAAGCAACTTCCTTGCATCATGTGTACTAGTGAATTTACCTATTAAGTATATCATAGACTACATAAAAACCATGTGGGGCAAATTTTCATCGCATGTAGGCAACTGAGCATCATTCGTAGGCAACTTTAAAATTACATGGAGGCAACCTTCAATACTAAAGAAGCAACTTGCGTTTAACATATATTATGCATATTTTGCATTCAACCTTCAGCGTGTGTGTGTTGGCTAGCCAGTTCGCGAGTGTTGGCTAGTTGAGAAAGTGGGGATAGATGAGAAGTTGCATACGGGGTGATGAGAATTTCATAGAGGACGGATCAGACAATTGCCCACAAAATTAAACAAGTTGTTCATAATTTTGGCACTAGTTGCCAGCAAAAACAATTTGAATCTCTGGATATAATAATGGAAAACACACATGAGTTGCTTGTTGAATACACTGGAGTTGCACAAAACACCCTAAAAGTTGCTAACTTTTTTGTGTGATACTCGAGTGCATAACGATCTTAAAGTTATTGTTCTTGTTTGCCTCCAATAGCCCCGTCAATGGTGAACTTAGACTTTTCCACATGTGGTTGCTTTTTTCTAGATACCAACTCAGAGTACACATGAGTTGTTTGGTGAGTGCACTGTAGTTGTATAAATACACCCCAAAAGTTGCTAACTTTTTTTGTGTACCGCTCGAGCGCATAACAATCTCAAAGTTTTCTACCACAACCAGCAAGTATTCTATCATAACTAGCTTCATCTCCATATTGATAGTGCTATAGGAAACTTACTTTCTGAGGTAGCCTGTCCTAAGTTGCCTATCATGATTAGTGAGTAGTCTAACCTTATCCTATGTTGTATAGAATACTTGTTCGATATGGTAAACAACTTAGTTTCATATATAGGCAACTTAGCAACATTGACAGGCAACTGAAATAATAATGGCAGTCAACTGAGCATCTCTGATAGGCAACTTCATAGTGTTTCTAAGCAACTTAGAAAAAAAGCAATGATAAGCAATGTCATAATATTGTAGTGAACTAATTACAAAGTTAGACAACAAAGAAGCAATGGTAGGTAACTAATTACCAATAGAAGGTAACTAGACATCAATGGTAGGTCAGTTTCATAGTATTGTAGGCAACTGGACATCAATGATAGCCAACTAAACATCCAGGGTAGGCAACTGAGCAGCTATGGTAGCCAAGTTGTGATAATGTTAGCAAAATTCATTGATACACGTAGTGCAATGAAGTTGCTTATATGTAGCACTAAAGGTGCCTCATATTTTGTGTATTTTTCTCATTTTTTACACTAACCAACCTAATAGGTAGTCATACTAGGAAAAAAATGAAGTTGCCTTCCTATAGCACTAAAGTTGCCTCCATCGGACCCAAAGTTGTCTCGAAAAAAAGTTCGACGAAACCTATCGATATGAGATCTAGTTTTGAAGAACTCGTCACGAGAAACCCGGATGTGAAAACGAAACTGAATTTGGACGCTTCAATCAAAAGTTACAGTTTTTTAATTTTTTTGAACACCCAAATAAATGAACATGCGGACAAGATTCCTTTTTTTGGTGGATCACATCAGGCGCGTCGGCTGCTCCTTCCATATTTGGAAGAGCGCTCGTTCCCACCAGCGGGCGCTCGGGCACCCGCTAGCCACGTCCTTTTTTTAGGCATAATTATACGATTCACCGACACTCATATGCACCACTTTGGGGAACTTGTGAAATTTAATACTTCCTCCGTCTCAACATTCTTGTCTTAGATTTGTCTAACTACGGATGTATCAACTCACGTTTTACGGATGTATCAACTCACGTTTTACGGATGTATCAAGTCACGTTTTAGTATTAGATTCATCCGTATTTAGACAAATCTAAGACACGAATTTTGGGACGGAGTGAGTATAAGGGTGAAGTATATGAAGGAAATATGCCCTAGAGGCAATAATAAAGTTATTATTTATTTTCTTATATCATGATAAATGTTTATTATTCATGCTAGAATTGTATTAACCGGAAACATAATACATGTGTGAATACATAGACAAACAGAGTGTCACTAGTATGCCTCTACTTGACTAGCTCGTTGATCAAAGATGGTTATGTTTCCTAACCATAGATATGAGTTGTCATTTGATTAACGGGATCACATCATTAGGAGAATGATGTGATTGACTTGACCCATTCCGTTAGCATAGCACTTGATCGTTTAGTTTGTTGCTATTGCTTTCTTCATGACTTATACATGTTCCTATGGCTATGAGATTATGCAACTCCCGTTTACCAGAGGAACACTTTGTGTGCTACCAAACGTCACAACGTAACTGGGTGATTATAAAGGTGCTCTACAGGTGTCTCTGAAGGTACTTGTTGGATTGACATATTTCGAGATTAGGATTTGTCACTTCGATTATCGGAGAGGTATCTCTGGACCCTTTCGGTAATGCACATCACTTAAGCCTTGCAAGCATTACAACCAATGAGTTAGTTGCGGGATGATGTATTACAGAACGAGTAAAGAGACTTGCCGGTAACGAGATTGAACTAGGTATTGGAATACCGACGATCGAATCTCGGGCAAGTAACATACCGATGACAAAGGGAACAACGGATGTTGTTATGCGGTTTGACCGATAAAGATCTTCGTAAAATATGTAGGAGCCAATATGAGCATCCAGGTTCCGCTATTGGTTATTGATCGGAGACGTGTCTCGCTCATGTCTACATAGTTCTCGAACCCATAGGGTCCGCACGCTTAAAGTTCGATGACGGTTATATTATGAGTTTATGTGTTTTGATGTACCGAAGGAGTTCGGAGTCCCGGATGAGATCGGGGACATGACGAGGAGTCTCGAAATGGTCGAGACGTAAAGATCGATATATTGGACGACTATATTCGGACTTCGGAAAGGTTCCGAGTGATTCGGGTATTTTTCGGAGTACCGGAGAGTTACGGGAATTCGCCGGGGAGTATATGGGCCTTATTGGGCCATACGGGAATAGAGGAGAGAGGCCAAAAGGAAGAAGGCCTGCGCCCCCCTCTGGTCCGAATTGGACTAGGGGTGCAGCCACCTTTTCCTTCTCCCTCTCCTCTTTCCTTCTCTCCTACTCCAACAAGGAAAGGAGGAGTCCTACTCCCGGTAGGAGTAGGACTCCCACCTTGGCGCGCCCTTCTCCTAGGCCGGCCGCCTCCCCCCTTGCTCCTTTATATACAGGGGCAGGGGGGCACCTCTAGACACACAAGTTGATCTTCGTGATCGTTCCTTAGCCGTGTGCGGTGCCCCCCTCCACCATATTCCACCTCGGTCATATCGTAGCGGTGCTTAGGCGAAGCCCAGCGTCGGTAGCAACATCATCACCATCACCATGCCGTCGTGCTGACGGAACTCTCCCATGAAGCTCTGCTCGATCGGAGTTCGCGAGACGTCATCGAGCTGAACGTGTGCTGAACTCGGAGGTGCCGTGCGTTCGGTACTTGGATCGGTCGGATCGTGAAGACGTACGACTACATCAACCCGTTGTGTTAACGCTTCCGCTTTCGGTCTACGAGGATACGTAGACAACACTCTCCCCTCTCGTTGCTATGCATCACCATGATTTTGAGTGTGCATAGGAAATTTTTTGAAATTACTACGTTCCCCATCAATATAGTCAACATTCTTGTGAAGTTATTTCTAGAAGATGAGATGTATAACTGTTGGAGACAACTACATATAAAACTAGTTTGAATCTCATCTAGAAAGAACTTCACAAATTTTTAGGACAGTCGCGTGGTGGTGCTTTATGTAATGGTTATGAACTGTAAAAAGACGCAGGTAATGGTGTGCCTTTGCACTGCCGGTATAACAAAACCAAGTTATTTGTCTGTAATTGGTTGATGGAATGCCTTTCACACATCCTTTCATGTTAAGCCAATAACTGTAAGTAGTGTTGTATCAATTATTCTTTTGCTGCTTGTTCACTTGAACATAGAGCAATGGCGCTCTGTGGTGTTTTCTTCCCATGCTTGTTTGGTGTTTATGTAATTGTTATGATCTGGAAATAAATTTCTCGCGGTGTCTGGTTTAGTTTAGTTTATGTCACAAGCTCTGCTTCTGTATCCAAGGTTGGCAAATTCTTTGTATAATAATTGGACTAAATTTGATTATTGCCTGTCTATTGACATATGCAAGAATGGTAAAACTATAGTGCTAGTGCATAGCTGTAGTGCAGTTCTTTCTCAAGATATAGAAATATAACAGCTGAAACCTAAAAGTTGAACAACTGTAGGCTGTAGCCATGGGTTGTGTACAGTCTAATTTCTTCAATTGGGTCATGATATGAGACTTTGTACCGAACACATAAGCAAAGTTATAAGGCTAGATTTATCATTAAAAGTGCATTCATTATGAATTACTACTTTTATTTTTGGGTTAATTATCCTTTTGCCCTCAGTGGTGTCCATGTGCTCAGTTTTGCCCTCAGATGCGATTTGTCCTCAGTATTGCCCCTAGTCCGAGCACAACAACTATGACGAGGCCAAATGACCATATTTGAGTCCATTCCGTCCGCCAGCGTTAGTGGTTGTGGGTCCGGAGCTTACACGTGGGACCGCGTGGACGTGGGTCCGGAGCTGACATGTAGGCCCGTGCAACTAAATCCCCAAATCATTGGCAACCCATCCGCCCGGTCGGCTGTCCTGCGCCGCCGCCGCCGCCACCTGCGCTGCGGCCAGCACCTGCCCCGCCACCAGCTGCACGGCCTGCTCTGCCGCTACCTCCCTGCGCCTATGCTCCACGGCTACCTGTGACGCCCACCACCTTCCTGCGACGCCACGGGTGGGGCGCCCGCCACCTGCTCGATCCGCGGCGCGGCCTCCTTCCGTGCGCCCGGCCGGAGCGCTCAAAGGTGAGGGGCTGCTGGAGCTATTTAAACTAGGAGGAAGAACCTTAGGGCGAAATGGTGAGCAGCGGCGACCCCGGAGTATTTGGCGAGGCAGGCATCGGGCCGGAGATCCGCCGCGTCCACGACTGGGTTCTCGAGGGGTAAGTCTCGCCTCTTATTTAGATTGAGCTTAGTTGTGCATTTGAACACTCGATTCGAGTAGGTTTGCCCAATTAGTGTGCTGATTGCGTCTTTGTTTTTCGCCGGTTAGGATGGAGTTGCGGTTTGCTTTCATGGTGCACATTAGAAGGGACCGGTACATGTTCGATGCAAAGGATAAGAAGAAATACCAAGGAGGTTTTGATTATCGGTTGCCAATGGCTAGTAATTGGAGTTTCAGACAATTTGGGGAGGTAATTTGTAGCCAATATCCTTGGGGTTTGCTTGATGAAGTGGTATACAAATACTATGATGGGGAAAAGAATTGGGTGACAGTTAGTAATGATGAAGAGCTAGCTACCATGTTTGTTAGGAATAAAGAGAAAGATAATTTTCATGTGAGGCTGCAAGTTGATGTGCTTGAGCAGGCATTTGGACCTAGGATGGCGGGTGCAACATCTCAGGGAGAACCAAGTCGTCGTAATGGCATCTCTAGCCAGAATAGTTCAGTTGGTGCACGGCGACGTGGTGGCTCGACAAGTGTGGGCAACAGCGGTAGGGTCCCCCTTGAAGCGGAGCCTAATGGCTACAATTCTAGGGTTGATGAAGAGAAGCTATATTCTGATGTTATTCGGAATTTACGACGGGCACCTCGAACTGAAAATCAAGATGAGGCTCACAATGCAGTCCATGTGGATGATGATGCGATGGATGAGGACGAAGACCTTGCAGCTGTTGAATGGGACCCTTTGAACCCTCATATGGAAGAAGGTACAATTTTTGCATCCATGAATGAGTGTAGAAATGCACTTGTGACATACTGCATCAAGGTAGAACGTACTTTTAAAGTTGACAAGAGTGATCAAGTACGTTACAGAGTGCACTGTCCGACTGAAGGTTGTCCATGGAGTCTGCTTGCATCTAAAATGCGGAATAACACTAATGTTCAGGTCAAAGTGAACCCTTTTAAGCATACATGCCAGGAATCAACCCTTAGGAAGGATACAATCAGTAGAGCCAAGTCAAGATGGGTGGCAGAAGAAGTCAAGAAGTGGGTGAAAGAAAACCAGCAAGTGGGTCCAAAGGAATTGCAGAAGAACATCAAAGATAAGTTCAAGATAGATTTACCATACATGAGGTTGTTCAATGGTAAACAACATGCTATGGATTCTATTTATGGTAACTGGCAGGAAAGTTTTCAATTGTTGTATTCATTCAAAGGTGAAGTGGGGAGGACAAGCTCAGGTAGTATTGTAGATATTGATCACCACACCGTGGAGTACACATTCAGGGGAGTGACAAAGACCAAGGAATGTTTTAGGAGGGTTTTTGTCTGCTTTGAGGCTTGTCGCCGGGGTTTTTTGGCAGGCTGCAGGCCTTATTTGGCTATTGATGCCACTTTTCTCACAGGGAGGTTTAAAGGACAGTTAGTAGCAGCTTGTGCAGTTGATGCACATAGTTTTGTATTTCCAGTTGCCTATGGTGTGCTGGAGACAGAGTCTGACGAGAGCTGGACTTGGTTTTTGCATAATCTCCGCCGGGCTATTGCACATCCCAATGGGTTGGTCATTCATACAGATGCCTGCAAAGGTTTAGAAGTGGCCGTGGATAATGTGTTCCCTGGAGTAGAGCATAGGGAATGCATGCGTCACCTTGCTGTAAATTTCATGAAGAAATTCAAAGGAAAGGTGTATACCGACAATTTATGGCCAACATCTTTGACATGCAGTGTGAAGAAGCACAACTACCACTTGAGGCAGTTATACATGAATCCCAAAGTGAAAGAATACTTGGAAACACACCACTCCAAGTTATGGACCAGAAGCCAATTCAGTGAAGTGAGCAAAGTTGACTATGTGCACAATAATCTAGCAGAGTCTTTCAACTCAATGATCCGGAAACTAAAGGGTCATTATGTGGTGGATTTGCTTGATAGGATAAGGATAGAATACATGCAGAAATTTCATTATCGTGCAGGAATAGCCGAGGCAAAATTCATGGGCCATATTATCATCCCTGCCGTGATGAATGAACTGAAGCAGAAGACAACAGGCTTGGAAATGAACATGACTCTTTGCTCGGGTACCACAGCAGAGATATCATATTTGGATAAAGAGAAGAGGGAATGGAGATATCCAGTGGATTTAGAAGCTAGAACTTAAAGTTGTAGGCAATGGCAGATAACTGGGTTGCCATGCATTCATGCCTTGTTTTTCATCACTTTTCTCCCAGGTCCAGCAGGGAACATACATCAGTATGTGCATGATTACTACTCTGTTGCAAGGTTCAAAGCCACATATGCTTATGCCTTGCCTGCTATGGAGGGAAAACAACAATGGGACATGATGGACCCTGGATTCAAGCTTTGCGCTCCAATTCTGAAGAGAGCAGCAGGTAGACCAAGGAAGAGTCAAATCAGACCTCGCAGCGAAGGAGCTGGACTTGGAGCGAGGAAGCGTAAGTGCACAAGGTGTGGTGGGTCTGGTCATTTTGCTAAGTATTGTGATAACACAGTAGATCCAGCGTTCAGAGAGAGTTTCGATGAAGGCTTCGATGAAAATGTTGGTCAGCAGCTGGTTGCCTCAACAAATGATGAAAATGATGGTCAATAGCCGGTTGCATCAGATGAGGATTTTGAGAAGGTTACAAATGATGATGGTCAACAACCGCATGATTTTGACGATGATCCAAAATATCCTCCAAATAATGATTCAAGTGAGGCTCCAAATGGTGATCCAAGTGAGGCTCTAAATGGTGATCATGGTGATTCAAGTGAGGCTCCAAATGATGATCCAAGTGAGGCTCTAAATGGTGATCATGGTGATCCAAGTGAGGCTCCAAATGATGATCCAAGTGAGGCTCCAAATGATGACCAACCTTCTGTTGTTGTGAGTTCTGCTAGGTATGTAAATCTTGCAATGGTCAAATACTACTGTACATCTATCACTTGACATGATCTCATTACCGTTTATGTTTTGCACAGCTCTATGGTAGGTTTGAAGAAGACGCGCAACGTATCGACAACCAAGAGAAGAAGAGAAGAAACAATGAGCACAAGGTGCACGAGGAGCAAAGTGATGGCAAGAAGCTCAAGGAACAGACAGAAGCCCCAACGCTATCTATGAATAATTATGAAACATTATGAATAAAGGATGATGTTGTATTATGAAACATTTATCACTTGACATGTTGTATTTCTGTTGGATGATGTTGTGGTGAGCACATGGTTTGACATGATAGAAGTATGTTAGAAGTATGTTAGACATGATGTTTGAATGAGCACATGGTTTTTTCCTTTTTTGATTTTTTTAAAATTTGTTTTGCTCATTTGAATTCTGGCCAAACTTAACTTTGACCAAGATTTAAACAAGTGTAAAACATCAAAATGAAAAACTAAGCCTGGATACTTCTTAGTCAATCCAAAATGAAGTTGTGGTGAGCTTTTTGAAATTTTCATGAAAAATGTGCTAAAAAGAGGGGTCCAAAGGTAGGGTAAACGACCTCATTTCGAAGCAAAAAAAATTTCGACCTTGTTTAAATCAGCCAAATAACTTTCCTACACATATATTCTATATGTACAGACTATGTGCGCTGGTTTTTCCATTTTTTTTGATTTTTTTAAATTTGTTTTGCTCATTTGAATTCTGGTCAAACTTAACTTTGACCAAGATTTAAACAAGTGTAAAACATCAAAATGAAAAACTAAGCCTGGATCTTTCTTAGTCACTCCAAAATGAAGTTGTGGTTAGTTTTTTGAAATTTTCATGTTCATTTTCCTAAAACACTTCTCTTCACTTCAAACAAGAGAGTTTGAGATACTCGAGATATCATATAATACACATGAACTTATCATTTAAATGTATGTAAAGCTTGTTTATCAACTTAAATCGTTAGTATATGACATAAGAAGACTATGTGCGCAGGTTTTTTATTTTTTTGATTTTTATTTAATTTATTATGCTCATTTGAAATCTGGTCAAACATAGCTTTGACTGCTCCAAACCCCTCCCAAACCCCGCTAACCCTAGCGCTGAATAAGGACCGTTCATCTAACCCTAGCGGCGATCAAGGGTCGTCGATCTAACCCTTCTAGAAGGAATCTGCGGGGAGGAGGGGGGCGATCCGCGAGATACAACCTGATTGGCTGGGAGACCCATTGTTTTTTTAACAAATACCGGGCGCGTTGGATGGACTGTTGGGCCGTCTCGTGCTCTGGGCCTGAGACCGCAGTAAATAGCCCGTCTCAGCCTTTTCAGGCCTTGCATGCATGGAGGCGACGACGTGGGTTTGCATGCACGGGAGGCGACGACGTGCATGCATGCGAGCGAGGCGAGCGAGGCGCGCTAGGTGAGCTAGGCTAGCGAGGCGAGCTAGGTGGTTCAGTGCAGTGGTTCAGGGCAGCGATTCACATGCACCGCCCGGTCAAAGAGCTATGCAGTGATTCAGATGCACGCACGCGTCCCATGCATCGTTTTGTGCAAAAATTTAAGTGTGCAAAACGTAACGGATACACACACGCGTCCGGATTCACACACGCACCGTTCTCATCCTTTCTCTCTTCCTCTCCCACGCACAGGCCTATAAATGGGGTGCCTCTCTTCCTCTCCCACCCACAAGCCAGATCCAATCCTCTCCAACTTCAAACACCCAAGCGACCGAGCCCTCCCCAAGCGAGACCAAGTGAAGATGCAGTTCAACGGGCCGACCTTCAACCGTCCGCCTGTCGTGCCGGAGCTGCGCTACCCACCGGGCGTGCTCGTGGAGAGGGAGCTCCGTGTGTGGGCTATTTCAAGGTGGAGGGGTTCCGTCGAACTCACCCGCGCCTTCCTCAGAGCCGGCTATGCCCACCTCCCACGGGGCTCTCCGAGGATGTTCACCCTCAACGAGGTTCGTGACCGCGGCGGCATCCTCCTACTGCTCACGGTCACCTTCACCAACCCGTTTGACGCGCGCGAGCTCCTCGGCCAAGTCTTTTGGTGCGGCTGCGAGGCCATCTTCTTCACCGTCTACAACATCTACACCAACTACGAACGCATCTTCCCCGCTCCAGGCCAGATGCACTCCCTTCCCTACAACGAGGAGGAGGAGGTGTGAAGATGAAGACGGTGTTCAAGGGGCACGCACGGCCAAGGTGGAAGAAGAAGGTCAAGCCCGGAGTCAAGCTCGTCATGTTTCGTTTTTTATTTTGTTGCTTTTCTATGTCGTGTCGTGTCGTGTCATGTTTCATCATGTGTCTGTGAACTGTGAACTTATTTAAGTTATTGCAATGGTACGGTGTGTTCCATCTTATCTTATGTGTGTTAAAAAATGTCCGTGCCCAAACATATCATTTCTTCCCTAAACAAGTCATGAAGTTCGAGAACTTGTGGTTTTCATTAATGAAAATCGGAGGGGGTGAGAAGCCCTCTGTTTCATTCAAACAAAAAGTCATGAACTAACATGCAAATTTATTCCCTTTAAATCCTAAACCAAGTGCCACTCTATCCCTAGACCAAGTGCCACTCTGACCAAAATCATGTGGTAGTGCAACATACATTTTCAACCTTCCAACCCTCCAAAATTTAAGTGCAAAACAATGGAAAAACACTCTCACGCGTGTCCAAACATTCACGGTCTCACTATTTTTTATTTTTTTTCAAAATCTCACTATGTATACCTTCCTTCCCTAACCATGTCAAAGTCTTGCCATCTGTCCTAGCAGTTACCAGCGCAGCCCTAAACACCACAAACCCACGCGGTCCTGGGTTCGAGTCCCTAGCCACACCAATTTTTTGTGCATTTTCCACCCTTCATTTTTTAGACAAATTATGTTTTTCTCAATGTAATGCCCTTAAAAATTGTTCATTTATTTTGGCACCTGGCGTAAACCTCTACCAGAGCTGAGGCACATTTTCCATGACATTTTGGTCTTTGATTTAAATCACGGTGTATTTGAATTGGATTAATTAACAGTTGCAAAAAATTTCTAACCTTAATTGTTTGGCTCCGGAATAATTCAATTAGCTTCCACAAAAAGTTCCAGCATTATGATTTACTGCCTAAATTAAATCAGAATAGAAAACAGAAAAATACGCAAGAGAACCCCCGAATGGGCCTAATTGGATGCAGTTGGCCCATTAGTCTAGCCTGCACTTCGGTCTACGCTCTGAATTTGGCCCAATAGCAACCTTTTTTTGGACAGAAAGGGTTTCTGAATTCCTAATTTCTTCTCTTTTTTCCAACATATTTAAATGTTGGTCACTTCTTCTCTTTTTGTTTCAACATTTAAACAACCTTTAAACAACTACTTTAACCAACATTTAAACTAGGTGAATTTCTCAAACATTTTCAAGATTACAAATTCCTCCATAATTCATGCCTTTCCATACATTTTCAACATTACAACCAGTGCGATTACCATACCTACAAATGCCCAAAAGTATTTGCAAATGGGTATTGGTAGTGCTTGATCTTCAAGCTTCCTAACCTTCTTCTTCAACATCCTAAGCTCAACAATTAGCTCTCTGTCAGTACGTGCTTCGCCCTCCATCCCTTCTTCCGGAGCTCCTGGTGCGGCCACTGCCGTTCGTGGCAGCATGCGCAACCATTCTTCATGCTCTTCTTGCAGTTCATTCATCAGAGTCTTGGCCAGAGCATCGACCCAAAGAAAGAAGCATGTCACCTGCATGAACACCAAACAGATCAACCCATTGCTCAAAGATCCCGACCACGAAAATGGTGCAATTGCCCCGATTCTTACCCCATTCTCGCTGCACACGTAGAACGGACGATTCTGGTTCCTCGGTGTCTGAGAAACCCTCCGATCAACGCCCGCCCGGCACCGCGGACAGACGAAGACAGGCATGTCCACACGCGCCCGGCTCTGCATCCGCGAGGTGGCGCGGGAGCTTGAGGAAGACATGGAGCTCGGAGCCGAAGGGATCTCAACGCCGCCGCGCCCTCCACTGCTAGCTTCCCACCGCCGCGCCCTCCACAGCTAGCTTCCCGCCGCCGTGCTCTCTCTCTCTCTTGCCGTGGTCACTGCCGTGCTCTCTGTCGCCGTGGTCACCGCCGCTGTCGCCCGCTTATATAGCACACCCGCCAACGGCTCTCTGCTCAACGGCTCTCTGCTGGGTCCCACAAGCCACGCGTGCAACGGTCTGAATAAAATTGGCCGTTTCTGTCGCCTGGTCCCACCTGTAAGGGCCGAGTCAAAAGGTTGACCTGACGGAGACGGCGGAGTTCACGGAACGAGTCGGTGCGCACGGACTAGGAGCAAAACTAAGCACAATTCGCATCTGAGGGCAAAACTGAGCACATGGACACCACTGAGGGCAAAAGGATAATTAACCCTTTATTTTTAGTAACATGATGATTGAAGGAGTGCTCAGAGCTTTGTTTTTTATGCCATGCAGTGTAAAAAAGATGACATCTATTTTGTACTGAAGGGGAGTTTTAATTAGTAAGACCCCTTGCTTGAGGATTCTACATGATAGTTTGATTAAATTCAATTAGTTGGTGACTAGCGAGCTCATACATTTCTGAAAGATATGCCTATGAGCTAACCTGATGCTTCTGCTTTTCTACTCCACATGAGCCCATCATATGTCCATGATAATGAAGAATATTTCAAAATTTCAATTAAATTCATAAGCTAAATGGTTTAGCATTTGCCTCTGAAGTAGGGGTTTGAACAATTGGTCTTTTAGCTTCTAGTGAGAGAAGATGGCGAAGATACTCGAGAATGTGCTAACGGTAGAAGTTGAAAGTGTGCCACTATATCACAAATTACCTATTGATAATCTCTGTTTCCATTGCTGTTTTTTCCAACAATATCGAGATGATTCAACTTTGTTTTTTTAGTACAATCTCCTTATGGCGGAGTTAATATTTACTGTTTGAATCATTATAAGTTGTGAGGTTGCATAACTTCAACGTCTTTCCATGGATGAATAGTACAAATGGTTTGACTGATGACACTGATTGTTCCACAGGTACCTAGATTTGTACTCTGGTTGCCGAGATGCAGGAAATGGCTTCTTCCATGTAGGTTCTTCCCTTTTGTATGCTTCACCCGAAGATCAACCCTCTATATTGCGTGCGTGCGTGTGAGTCTGCATGTGCGCGCGCGTGTGTGTACGCGCGCGCGTGTGTGTGTGTGTGCGCGTGCCTGCCTCTTCTCTCTGTTTCCATTTGATTATGTTCCGTGTTGTATTTGGAACACACTTGCCTTCCTGGAGCTATTTGTTACTGCATAGCAAGCGTTTCGACCAGCAATGGCAGCAGTGCTTTATCATGCATGCATGTTTCAAATGTTCTGTACTGATATATTGACCGAACACCAGAGAGGAAAGATAGGGTATGTCGACACAAGTATTGCGAGTTTACTCCATGGAGACCACCGGCTAGGTCCTCCTCTTCCTTCCTCAGTAGTTTATGTCCTTCAATTTCCTCTTCAAATTATTTCTGGTTATACAGTTGCTGACATTATTCATGCTGATCAATTTCTGTATCGGTTGATCAATTGTTAAGTATAAAAAAGATGTGAGTCACCAACATAATCAGCTTCCTCCCTGGCGGCATTCTGACACGATCAGGAGATTGCTTTGTTCGTCCAACTCAAGCTGGCAGCATCTCAGCTTCTCATTCTTACCCGATTTCCATTGGCCACGCTGGGGAGATGTTGCTGACTCAAGCCACGAGCAAGGCATCTTGTTTGGCAGCGCTTCAGGTTATTCTTTCACGCTTGCCCTGGTGTCAACTTGTTTGGACCACGCTTCAGCCAAAAGAGTTAATAGTAAATATTGAAGTTGCTTGTTTGACTCAGGTCAATCCAGCATTAGTTACTGACCGCTCTGTCATCATCAGCATCATAAACTATTGCATTAGAAGATTTCAGATCGGTACAGTCATGTGATATTGTGAAGTGAGTTCAGTAAAGCACTTTGTTCTTCCCAGTTTAGTGGGGGTATTGCTACTTTGGCTGAATTGATTAAAATTTGTCTGCAATACATTTGAAACTCTATCATCTACGGTTAATTTCAAGAAAGTCTCACCTTAGTCCGTTAAATTGTTTAAAGTCACCTTTTGTCTTTCTCTTATATGTAGTAAACAGTGATGAATGGTAATGTAATCTCTGATATGCTGTTTATAGTTTGCAATTAATTAAATAATATTCTCCTATAGGCAATCATGCATCTTACCCTTTTTTTTTGCTGTTCATAATTACTAAGCTAATTTCTCACATGTTTGAGGTAATTTGCTGTAGTAACCTACTATGTCTGCTGTGATCGGTATTAGATTCTGCATAGTACAGTCCGAGCACCTATCACTTCTGAGCTATTTGAGGTTAGTCATCTGCATATCTCAGGAGTAAGAGAAAATGCTTAAAATTGGTGCCCCAAGAACAGTGTCAAGTAGGTAGTACATTGTAGATTGTCAACGCGCCAGAGAAAAAATGAAAAAGGAAATCAGACAGGAAGAATCAAATCCTTCTTTACCAAAAGAAAGGAAGCTGAAGTGTAAAGCTAGCAGCACCCCATTCATATGATGCAGCAACAAGCAAAGAAGGTGCCTTCGCCCTTGCTCCTCTTCATTACCTTTTCTTGTGAGGATGGTACTGGAATAGCAGCAAAGAATCTTGTCCAGTTCTCTTCTTCAATGAAATGAGCTTCGGGTCAGTCGGAGCTTCTCCCAGCTCGTTCTATCCCATCCCCAAAACCCTCCACGTGCTGCTGCCAAACACGCTCTTGTCCCAGTCTAGAGCACAGGCCCCTGTGCGTCCTCCTCATCTCGCCAGAAGAATTGCCGGTGGCGCCTTGTCCACTGCACAGCTTTCTGTGCCTCCTGCACTGGTACGTTGAGCGCTCCTTGTAGTACGCTGTGTTCCTCATGCCTGCTGTGCCGTTTCGTTATTCAGCGAATTCAGCACGTAGGTTAGGTGCACCTGTAGGTACCCTGTTGTCATGTTAGCCATCCAAATGTTTTGGAATATTTATTTTTTGGGATCACCACAACAAGATGTGGATACAAAATAAGTACCAAATCACCCTTTGGGCCCTGTTCGGTTCACAGGTTTCCTATAGGAATAGTACAGTTTTGATTTCCTACGAACACGTTCGGGATAAAGGAATGAACTGTATCCTTTCTTCAGGAAAGGGAAGCTTTCCGACGTTTTTTTATAGGAAACAACACATTCACCAAGATCGGAGGGAAAGCCTAATTCTATGTTTTGGCATCCCGTAGGTTTCCCCTTTCGACTCCACTCTATTCCTATGACTTCTTGCATTCCTTTGTTTTGCTGTCCTACGTTCCGAACAGAGCCTTGAAACTGTTGTTCAGATTTGATTTCTTAGTCTTAATCTTAATCTTAATCTTACCCTTTTACCCCTAAACTCAGGGTACTCCTTGGATTTTTTATGTGGTGCCTCTCTTGGAGTACCGTTTAATATCATACATCAGATTTTACAAAAATGGTGATGCTATCGGCATTCCAGTGTACGGTAAAAGACCTTGTACCAATGAGGAACTTATTAATTTAAACTTGAGCATTCCACTTTCAATACAATGTGATTAATTAGATCGACACTCTCCTGAATATGTTGCAACCAAATAGACAGTGACTAGCGGTTTCCTTTTAGTAGCATCGTGTGCATCCTGTTACACTCGACCCCTTGTTTCATTCGGTCTTGGTGACCATCAGGCAACTTATATATTTTGTTTTGTCAGGCAACCATCACGCTAGTCCAGTCTGAAATCAATCTAATTTGTTTCCATTTCCTTTAGCAGATTCAGTGAGCAAGTATGGAACTGGTACTCAAAATTGCAGCTTTATTTTGCTGAAATATTGAAGAGATACACTGCATGGTGAGAAATGGCGGAGTCTGCTCTGCTTCTTGTCATACAAAAGATCGGCACAGCCCTGGCAGCAGAAACGTTCAACTTCACTATACCATTACTTGCAAGGAAATCTGCTGCCGTGGCAGCACTGCCAAATGACATGAAAATGATAAGGAATCAACTTGAGCTTATACGCGCGTTTCTTGAGGATACTGGCAGGAAAGGCTGCACTGATCGAGTCATAGAAGCATGGACATGGCAAGCACGAAAATTGGCCTATGATATGGAAGACATTGTGGATCAGTTTATCTATGTCGTTGGTAAACACAATGTGCAGGAAGGATCATGGTGGTGTTGTATGAAGAAAATTGCCAAAAAACCTCAATCTTTGTTTACATTAGATCAGATTGCTACTGCAATTGGTGGAATAAAGCAACAGCTTAGAGAGCTCAAAGAAAATAAAGACTGGACTCAGCCAATAGGTGGTGTGCGTAATGATATTCTTGCAACGGAATATGACAGTCATTATGTTCCTGGACAAGATTACTCGATTGCTGATGATGAGCTTGTAGGAATTGATAAAGATCGAAAAATCTGGATCAAGTCATTGCTTCTTGAAGGTGGTCCTGGACGGCGGCTCATTGCTCTGTGGGGTATGGGAGGAATTGGAAAAAGCACTCTAGTCAACAATTTGTACAAAAGTGAGGCATCCAAGTTTGATTGCCATGCATGGGTTTCTGTGTCCCAGTCATATATACTGGAGGATATTTGGAGAAACATGTTGAGAGGACTCCGTAAAAATTTCAAGGAAGAATCTGATGCTTCTAATATGAACAGTACTGTAGAGAAAGTGGAAAAGATGAGCAGTGAAGAACTGCAGGCTGAATTGAAGCAAATCCTGGGGGGAAAGCGGTACTTGATCGTACTGGATGATGTCTGGAGACCTCAACATCTTCAGGAAATTCAACAGGTTCTTATCGATAATGGCTTGGGAAGCAGAGCAATAACCACGACAAGAAGTGAGGAAGTTGCTGAAGTGGCTGAAGTGGCTGAGGCTGGCTGTAAAATCAAAGTAGAGCCTCTAGATGCTGATGATGCATGGCGTCTGTTTTGCAGGAAAGCTTTCCCAAGGTTTGAAAACAACATCTGCCCAACAGAGCTAGTCCAGTGTGGTAAGGACATTGTGAATAAATGTGGCGGTTTGCCGCTAGCGCTAGTGGCAATAGGGAGCATATTGTCCCTTAAAGTGCGCAATGTTAGAGTGTGGAGGCTATTCTATGAGCAGCTTAATTGGGAGCTGCACAACAATGAGAACCTGTCCCATGTGGAGAAAATACTAAACCTCAGCTACAAGTATTTGCCCAACCATTTGAAGAGTTGTTTCTTGTATTGTGCAATGTTCCCAGAAGACTATTGGATCCAAAGAAAAAGATTGATTAGATTGTGGATCTCAGAAGGGTTTGTTCCACAAGCAGGAGCGTTGTTCTTGGAAGAAGTTGCTGAAGGTTATCTGGAAGAACTCGTCCAACGAAGCATGCTTCATGTTGTAGAGAGGAACTCATCTGGTAGGCTTCGGCGTGTCCAGATGCATGATATTGTGCGCGAACTAGCCATTTCCCAGTCTAAAAAGGAGTGTTTCAGTACAACTTATGATGACACTCATGTGAGAGACCAACATGTGGGGTTGGATTCTCGTCGTGTGTCGGTGCTGCGATGCAAAAATGGCCTTGGATCAAGCATACATCCAGCAGCCAGGCTTCGCTCCTTGATAGCATTTGACAGCACCGTGAGATCATCAGCTCCATTGTTTCCCTCGGAATCTAAGTACATTGCTGTGTTGGAATTATCAGGCTTGCCTATTGACACTATTCCAGATTCAGTTGGGGAGCTTTTCAATATCAAGTATTTGGGCCTTGATCGCACCAATGTGAAGAAACTCCCAAGTTCTGTTACCAAGCTTCACAATTTAGAGACATTGAGTATTCGAGATGGACAGTGCCTGAGTTTGCCTCGAGGGTCCCAGAGACTCAAGAGACTGCGACACATACTTATCTACAAAATGCTGGATAAAACATGGAGTAGGTTTAGAAGTCATGAATCTATGGTGCCATTTGAGGGCATGTGGGATTTGCAGGAGTTGCAATCTCTGCATACAGTTGGAGCCAATAAGGTTTTTGTTGCAAAACTAGGGAATTTGTCTCAGATGAGGTTCCTTCTCATTACTGAGGTGAAGAGCAGTTACTGTCCACAATTGTGTGACTCTATATCAAAGCTACGCCACCTTTCAAGATTAGAATTAAGAGCCAGTTACTGTGAGGAAGTGCTACAGCTGGATAATTTGACACTGCCAAAGCGTCTCGACAAGCTCACTTTGGTAGGGGGATTGTCCCAAGGCTTTCTGGAATCTCCATTTTTCTCGAAGCATGGAGATGAACTTGTTCGACTAGAGCTGTATTATTCCCAGCTCGTGGTTGATCCAACGCCATGCCTCTACAGGTTGGCGAAATTGAGCCGTATTGTTCTCCGAAGTGCGTATATTGGACAGGCACGACCCGTGGTTGCAAATGCTTCGGAAATATCTAAACTGAGAGACGAGCTCCCTGCAGACTCGACTTGAGGGAGCTATTGATAAAGATTGACGTCATACCAGATAATGTCCTATCTACCCTTTATGTATTAATATGTCTTTGTTCAGTTATCTCAGCAACCGGTGGCTTGTACAATAATGCATGGGACTGGCATTGATGCTGCTATCCCATCTTGGTTTATCCCTGTTTACATTTGCTGACATACGTTCAGCCACGTACCGTGTGATGTAATAATTTAGTAAGGCAAAAGTGATGCGTGCATTTGAAATTTTGGCTCCTCCAGGGCCATGGAAATTCGGAGTTCCATAGGGATAGTTTTATCTGTCCTGTTATGTGTTGTTGATATTTTCTTAGATCTGATTCTGGCTAATCAATCATGAATCTCGAATTGTATCTCCCTGATGGTGATATGTGTTACTGCACAGAACCCAAGCAGGGTTGGGGCAATGCTAGCTTGCTACAGGGATACTTTTATTTTTAGTTCGAGATGCGGTGAAGGATTTGATTAGTTGGGTACCATTTAAAATGATCTTGTGAGTTTTCTGAAGAATCACTTGTTCCTGGCCAAAAAAAAGAAAAAGAAAGTGGAACTGTTTGGGTGTTGTGATCAGGAGAGGGATAGGGGGTCAGGGACAGACGAGACTTGCCTGCTCCCCCGCCGTGTGCCCATCCGTACTCCCGTCTACATGGCTTGATTTGATTGAAACAAAATAAAGACTGGTCCCACCCCCTTAAAATCAGAGAGAGGGAGGGGGTGATGATTAGATTAGAAAGAAAAAAGGAAAAAAGACAGCCGTAGGATGAAGTGGGAGCACGGATGGGTGCACAGGAAGGGAGCATGCAAGCCGGATCCGT
>NC_041390.1:33497930-33504832 GCF_002162155.2 Triticum dicoccoides | reverse complement strand
GAGGGGGGGGGGGGCTTTTTTTTGCCAGACAACGAGAGCATTGCCTTGATTAAGATCATTTTGCTGTGCTTCAAAGCCATCTCGGGCATGAAAATCAACTTCAGTAAGAGTGAGGTGCTGGCCTTGGGTTTGGACTTTGGACCATGTTGAAGGGGTTCATATCACCAACTTACTGAACTGTAAGTTCATAAATTTCCTTGTTTTGCTCTGGCTGGGACCCCATGGCTCACAAGGTCGAAAAGAGGGTCATTCCTTCCATGGCAAGGAAAATGACGAGGGCGAGGCTAATCCTGACTAATGCATGCCTTTTGGCTATTCCCTGTTACGTAATAATGGGATTATACTTACTAGGTGATGGACCCTTCACCATCTTGATAAAGTTAGATGACAATTCTTTTTTCTTGGAAGGAGATGAGATTAAAAGAAAAATACCATATGGTCCATTGAGAGGACATTTGCATCATTACCAAGTATAGATCATCATGATCAAAATCAGGGGCGTGCAAGCCCGGAGGAAGAACATAAATTAAAGCATCGATCCTCGTCAAGGTCTCGAGGGGCTCAGGGCTACCGCAGAGGCATATATCTTGGAGACCATCAAGGCGACAAGATTAACATCAACATGTTTAGCGAGAGGGTTCCATTGCTGGACAAAGGCATCCATTTGAACAAATAATTAGAAGGACTATTAGGAAACACACGTTCAATAGTGTTTCTATAGTGTCCATAAAGACCAACCAAAAGCAGCAAAAGCAATGCAAAACACGCGAGCGAACTGACCCAAAAGGTTTTTTATGATGTTATAAGAAGATCATCTACACCAGTTGGGTTTCAGGAAACTTTCGACCACGATCGCACACAG
Source organism: Triticum dicoccoides (assembly GCF_002162155.2). Classification (NCBI taxonomy): domain Eukaryota; kingdom Viridiplantae; phylum Streptophyta; class Magnoliopsida; order Poales; family Poaceae; genus Triticum; species Triticum dicoccoides. The sequence goes on along the minus strand of NC_041390.1, from coordinate 33,503,970 downwards.
CTCCATCCAAGATTCGCTAAGACACAGTTAAATATGATGTGCTCAGTGTTCTCACTCTCCCCACAGAGCAAGAAGCACTCTCCCCACATAGCAAGAAGCGGAAGCATGGCCATGCCGTTAAGGATTTGGTCACCTACCAGAAAGCTTGCGTCTGATGGCCTGCAACAGGAAAATTCTAATCTTCAGCAGAATATGTGCCCTCTAGAGGCCCCTGAAATGCGGGGGCCGGTCAGCCCTGAGAGAGCTTGAGGAGTGAATTGCAAAAAACATCGACACTTCAGACTAGGTTTGTAGAAACCACATATTTACGGAATTGTGCCAAAAAGCACTAATTTTTTTTTTGCAAAAAACACTAGTCGCCGGATTAGGCCGTTTTGAGCATAATTATGACAAATGGGTCCCGCCAGAAGGGGTGACGTGGCACAACATAACGTTTCACAAATAGACAGAATAACAGGGACTGATTTGAAAAAGAACCTGAGAGGATAAGGACACGAGTAGGGAGCTCCGCAGCCGCATACGGGGAAAGAGACGATGGCCAGGAGCAGCAGCGAGCTCCACCGCCGGCGCGCTCGAGCTCGCATGCGTTCGGGCCGACGCCGCCTGGCCACGAGCAGCAGTTCCACCGCGGCTCCCCTGCAGCTCCATCCCTTGCCCCTGCACCTCGCTGCGGCGCAGCACGGGGACCCTCGATGATGAGCTCCGCCGTTGCCGGGGCGCTCGAGCTCGCCGGTGTTCGGGCCGAGGCCTCCGGGCCATGAGCTGGACGCGAGCAGCAGGAGCCGCACCGGCCGTGAGCAGCAGCATCCGCGCCGGCCGCGCGCGGGCACGAGCAGCGACGCCGGCGGCCAGGCGGCAAAGCTCCAGGTGAGCTGCTCGGAGTGGGGCACGGCGGAGCTCGTGGCCCGACTGGCGCAGGGGAGCTGCTGCTGGCTTGCACGCCGGCGAGCTCGAGCTCCACTGGCCGGCGCAGGAGTAAATTGCAAAAAACCACCACATTTGGGGACGCGAAATCAAAAAACCACCACCTTTTGTTTTTTTGCAAAAAACCGCCATTTTTGTCCTAACAGTTTGCAAAAAACGCTGATTACTCGACCAGTCCCGTTTGAGGGCAAACCTGACGTCCAGGGCCCGCTGTCAGGTGCCACGTGGCCTGTGCGCACACGGCGCCCGTCAAGCGCCGTTAGACGGCGCAAGAGAAAACCCTACCGGGTCGAACCCGGTCGACCATTCCCCCCACTCCCCCCAAATCCCACCGCGCCGCCTCCTTCCCGCTCACCTCTGTCGTGTTCACCCATGGCCGCCGACGGCGGCGGCGGCGGCTCTGACGGAGATGGCAGGGACGACCGCGGAAACTCCTCTTCCCTCGACGGCGGGGACAAATCTTTCTCCCACGTTCAGTGTGCGCGCACGCTTGTCCCTGGTGCGGCCGCGTGCGACGGTGGAGATGAGCACCCCCAGGAACCCGACAGCTACGACATCGAGATGTCAGCGGCGGCAAGGTTGGCGCAGGTCTGGAAGGCGAATCCGCATAACAGCCACAACTTCACTTCTGGTCTCGGCGGCGTAGAGTGAGTTCTGTGTCGTTGTCTGTACATTTATTTGCATTATGTGTTAGAAATTAGGGTTTCCACTGCTGTTTAGGAACTATGGTTTATAAATTTGTGTTGTCACTACTGTTTAGGAACTATGGTTTATAAATCTGTGTCGCTATTTCTACAGTTTAGGAACTAGGGTTTAGAAATATTGGTTTCAGATGTGAACAAGCTGTCCAAATTTTTTGTTGAGGATAATTACTGTAATTTGGTTCACTAGATTTCAGTTAACTTCACTAAATTTAATCAATTTATTGATTCTGCAATATTGAAAACTTAAATTGGAGAGAAATATAAGTTAACTGATTTGGTATTGCTTCGGTGTACTGTTAACTGCATTTATGTGAATATGGTATATACTGAATTTAGAGTAGATTGAATTGTCAGTTAACTTATTTGGTGTTGATGTAGTGTACTGTTAACTGAATTACAATGAGCTGAATATATTGTTAACGTAATATGATGTGCTCTGTTTTCTGTTTGCAGTCTGGATGATGACATATGGGATGTTCGGTTTCATTTCCATGGTTGTGACAATTTGGAAATGACCTTATGTCAGTCAAATATTACCTACATCAATCTTTTAGCTCTTATTGGGACAGAGGGGTATGATGAGAAGGACTCCATGTACTATGTGAAGGAAGATGGTTTAGGAATTGAAGGAATGCAGCTGATTAAATGTACTGAAGATGTAGAAGAAATGCTGGAATTATATGAGGAGAAAAGGTGTATTACTATCACAGTTATGAAAGGAAGAACATCACTTAGGCCACAGTTGCACATCAATAATGGAGATGAAGTTGAGAAGCAGATACCTATTTCAGAGATTGGTTCACCTAAGGTATTTGATATAGATGATGCAGGTGTGCTCTATCCAAGTTAGTCCAGTGAAAGAGCAGAGTGCTCTATTCCTACTATAAGTATTTATACACAAGATTCTATTGGAGATTACCTTTTCACTCAAGAGAGCTGCAATGTGAGAAAGGGGAAGGACATTGCAGGTGTCAATGAGCTAGATGCATTTCTCAATGAGTTTGCTGATGACATGCCAGTAGTGCAAGAAGTTCAAATGGAGAAGGAGGAAATGTTTGTGGAGAAAGAAGTTACAAATGCTGACAGCTCTGAAGATGATGATGAGAGTTCAGAATCTGATTATATAGCTGGAGAGGAAGTGGATGATGATGCTGATCTCCACCAGAAAATAAAAGATTTGAAGAGGAAAAGAGAATTTGAAGGGGATTCAGAGCCAGAGGACTTGTTCTGTGAGTCCGAGGAGGAAGAGGAATTTGTTCCACCAGAACCTTTGCTTAAATTGCCAGTGAGGAGGGGCCCAACAAGTAGATCTCATTACAGCTCTCAATCTGCACTTGAGGCTGACTATATCCCCTCAAGTGATGAAGATATAGATCAGCCACATCCAGATGATTCTGATGTAGAAGTGGAGGTTTATTTGCCCTCAAGTGGTAGAAAATCCAGGGCAAAGAAGAGGAAGGCCAGACAATGGTATGATGAGAGCAGGTTAACCCCACAGGAGCAAATTTGCTAGCATTTGTGTTTTCTGGATGTGTACCAGTTCAGAAGAGCTTTGGTTAACTTGCATGTGACTCAAAGGAGGAATTTTCATTACCACAGAAACAACAAAGACAGGATTATAGTTGACTGTGTTGAGAAAGGATGCCCCTTTCACATGGTTGCTTCTGTAATTGGTAATGAAAAAACTTTCTGTATTAGGAAATTGCAACTAGAGCACACCTGTGCTCCATCTGGTGAGAACTGCAAGGTACCAACAAGGTTTGTAGCAAAAGCAATTGAGGATAGCATGAGGACAGATCCTAGAGCAGGAGTTGAAACTGTCAAGACAAAGGAGAAATTTGGTGTGGAGGTTGGAAAGAACAAGGCCTATAGGGCAAGGCAGAAAGCTCTTTCAGTTGTCCAAGGTGATCAAGAAGCACAATACACAAGGATCAGAGACTATCTACAAACTGTGTTGGACACCAACCCTGGGAGCAGATGCATTGTCACCACAAGAGTTGTGAGAGAGCACCCTAGTCCCAATCTAACATTTCATAGACTTTTCATGTGTCTTGGAGCACAAATAGAAGGATTTTTGAAAGGGTGTAGACCTTTTATTGGTATGTTCTTGCCAGAATTATTCCACTTCATTTATTCTCTTTAATTGCATTTTTAATTTGTTCTGCTGCATTCTATTAAATCATGTTGATTTCAGGTCTGGATGGATGTTTTGTGAAGCTAAATACAGGACAACAAATATTGGCTGCTACAGGCAGAGATGGAAACAACAACATCTTTCCATTGGCCTTTGGAGTGGTTGAAAAGGAAGACACCGCAAGTTGGTCATGGTTTTTAACTCAACTAAAGATTGCTATTGGTGGAGAATGTGGACAGTTTGGGTACTACACAATAATCTCAGACAGGCAGAAGGTGAGTTGCTCCATTTGCAAATTTACTTAACCTTAGATTGCTATTCTTTGCAACCTTAGTTTGACCACCTAGTTAGCATCTTAACTTAGGTATTAATTGTTTCACCAGGGACTTCTTAATGCCATAACACACATTTTTCCCAACTGCCCACAAAGATATTGTCTAAGGCACATTTATGCAAATTTCCAAAATGCTGGGTTTAGAGGAGATGAACTTAAGAAATATATGGATGCAGCTGCATATTCATACACTGAGGATGGTTTTAATGTTGCAATGGAAGAAATGAGGAAAGAAAGTGAGGATGCTTGGGCTTGGTTAAAGGGAATTCCTGTTGAAACATGGGCTAGGCATGCTATGGACAAGAATTGTAAAACTGACCTAGTAGGTAATAACATTAGTGAGGTATTCAACAAGATGATTTTAGATATTAGAGGAAAACCCATTAAAGCAATGCTTGAAGGAGTAAGGTCTAAGTTGATGGTCAAGTTTAATGAAAAGAGAATTGGGGGAGATATTGCTAGATGGACAATTACCCCTACATATTCAGAAAAACTGGCAGAGTCCAAGGAATGGGCTAGGAACTGCAAAGCTTTGATGGCAGGCCCAGATTTGTATCAAGTCAATAGTGGGGCGAAATCATATGCAGTCAATTTAAAGGATTGGACTTGTGGCTGTGGAAAATGGGACATGACAGCCATACCTTGCAATCATGCTGTCTCTGCAATTTATAAATCCAAACAGCATCCAGAAGATTTTATGCATCAGTTCTTTAAGAAGGAAATGTATTTGGAAGCCTACAAGCCAATGATATACCCTGTTCCTGGACCTGATCTATGGACAAAAACTGCTACAAGAGACATTGACCCCCCTGTTTTCCACAAGAAGAAGGGTAGGAAACAAACAAAGAGGAGGAAGGGCAGGTTTGAAGTGCCTAAACCTAAGGAAACATCAAGGATGGGGACAATTACATGCAGTAACTGCAGCAAGCAGGGCCACAGATACACAAATTGTGGGGATGCTCTGAAGCCAGCACTTGCTGCTAGGAAGAACAAACACAAGGTACCTTGCATTACATGTGACCCTAGATAGATTTCCAAATTGTACCATTAATGCTCTGATCTGCCATTTTATTCTTGTTGCAGGAAAACAGGGGTGCACCATCTTCTGCACCAAGGGCTGCACCATCTTCTCCTGCAGCTCCATCTGCTGGATCACCAGCTGGGAGAGCACCACCAATGGCAGCTACCTCAGCAGCTCCAGCAAGCAGGGCAAGCACCTCAGCAGCTCCAGCAAGCAGGGCAAGCAGCTCAAGACCTCCAGCAAGCAGGGCAAGCAGCTCAAGAGCTCCAGCAGCAAGGGCAAGCACATCTGGTGTAGCAACAAGGAGAGCTTCAACAGCAGCAGCTACCCCAGCAGCACCCTTCTTGCCACCAAGACAGAGGGAAAAACCATCCAGGCTCAGAGATTACTTTTATGCTTTAGGGAACTAATGCTTCCTTGTTGATCATTATTCCTGTTGGCTGATGTTGGTCTGCCTAAACTTGTTATTTTGGAACAACTTATGTTGGTCTGATGTTATGGAGCAAGAAACTCATGTAACGATCTTGCTGTTATGATACTTTATGCACTATTATTATGATCCATATGATGTTATGCACTGTTATTATGATCCATATGATACTTTGTCTTGCTGAAATGACCATGCTGAAATGATCATGGTGTTGCTAGATTTTAGCATGAGTTGATGCCATCCTCGACGATTGTCGAGGGGTAGGGTTAACCCTACATGAGTTGATGCCATCCTCGACGGTTGTCGAGGGGTAGGGTTAACCCTACATGAGTTGATGCCATCCTCGGCGGTTGTCGAGGGGTAGGGTTAACCCTACATGAGTTGATGCCATCCACGACGGTTGTCGAGGGGTAGGGTTAACCCTACATGAGTTGATGCCATCCTCGGCGGTTGTCGAGGGGTAGGGTTAACCCTACATGAGTTGATGCCATCC
>NC_041390.1:33494332-33497855 GCF_002162155.2 Triticum dicoccoides | reverse complement strand
TGATGCCATCCTCGATGGTTGTCGAGGGGTAGGGTTAACCCTACATGAGTTGGTGGCATCCTCGGCGGTTGTCGAGGGGTAGGGTTAACCCTACATGAGTTGGTGGCATCCTCGGCGGTTGTCGAGGGGTAGGGTTAACCCTACATGAGTTGAGGCCATCCTCGGCGGTTGTCGAGGGGTAGGGTTAACCCTACATGAGTTGATGCCATCCTCGACGGTTGTTGAGGGGTAGGGTTAACCCTACATGAGTTGATGCCATCCTCGGCGGTTGTCGAGGGGTAGGGTTAACCCTACATGAGTTGAGGCCATCCTCGACGGTTGTCGAGGGGTAGGGTTAACCCTACATGAGTTGGTGGCATCCTCGACGGTGCCATCAAAATTCATATTAAACTTTAACAAGTACCATCATAATTCATATTAACTTTATCAAGTGCCATCAAATACCAAAACTTGAATTACAACAAGTAGCATCACATGGCAGATTAAAATTTAACCAGTGCCATCAAATACCAAATCTTGGATTACAACAAGTAGCATCACATAGCATATTAAAATGGAACCAGTGCCATCAAATACCAAATCTTAGATTACAACAAGTACCATAAATAAGCACCATACATAATTTTCCAACCCCTCCTTCTATTACAGTAGTGCCATCCTTCTATTATAAATAAGCACCATACATAATTATTGCAATCACTCATCACATATAGCCTTGATTCTCTTCAGCTTAGACTTGTTGGCCTCTTCATCCTTTAAAAGGTCAGATATGGCAAACTCAAGCCTTTTCTTCTGCTGATTGACTTCATCAACATGTGCATCTTTCCTCCATTTGCTAATGAGTTCAGCCTGATTGGCCTGGATCTTCTTCAGTAGCTCTACATCTCCCTTCAGTGACATATTCTCCTTCTCAAGATCAGTCTTGATTTCATTAGCATCAGGTGCAACCTGATCAGCGCCACTTTCCTAAACACTCTTCTGTTTTGCCTGCATCAGACGCTTCTCTTCTTCTAGCAGGGCAATCACATCTTCTTTAACCTTGATCTGCTCTTGGCTCTGCTCATACATATCCCAAAGCTTGCGCAGAGCATTCTTAAGTGGCTCTGGCCATTCTGGGTCAACCCACTCAACAAGACCACAGCTGTAACCTCCCTGATTAACCAAATAAATATTACAACAAAAATTCTAATCATTTATTCAGGATATAAGCAGTTCATATAGTTAACAAACATAATTATGCGTGTACTACTTGCTACAAGCAGCTAGAAACCATGCCAATTAAACATAATTACACAAGATTTGACCATTCATATTTTTTTTAAATAAACCACTTGTAACATCTATTGCTTCAGTTAACAATCCTAATTCTTCAGTTAACAATCCTAATTCATCAGTTAACATCTACTGCTAACAGTAAGGAGTAGAAGGCAAAACAGAGCTGTATACATAATCACTAACAGTTAACAATTACTAACCTGCTCCGAACACCCCAAAAACCTACGTCTGGTGTGGTGCTTTGAAATGCAACTCCCCTCTCCACCGGCGTCTTATGACTGCAGATCGGGCCTCCAGAAACAATGCCACACCATTTGGGATCCACAGTGGTCCGTGGTATCTACATTATTAGAACCAGAGAAGAACGTGACAGTCAAATACAAAATCAAATCGGTGAAATCAAACTTGAATTCGGGAAGAACCCTAACCCTAACTGACAGAGAGGAAAACTCACGTAGGGCTCCGATTCATACGAGGGGAGAGAAATAGACGAGTCACTAGTCTCGCCGTCGTTCCAGGAAACCATGGCTGCTGCGGTCGCCGTCGGCGGCGGGGGCGAGGGGCGACGGCGGGGCGGGAGCGGCGGGGTCCGACAGGCGAGGAGTGGAGAATGGCCGACCCGGTTGGGTTCGACCAATTTGTCTTGCGCCTTCTAATGGCGCTTGACGGGCGCCGTGTGCACACAGGCCACGAGGCACCTGACAGCGGGCCCTGGACGTCAGGTTTGCCCTCAAACGGGACTGATCGAGCAATCAGCGTTTTTTGCAAACTGTTAGCACAAAAGTGGCGGTTTTTTGCAAAAAAACGAAAGGTGGTGGTTTTTTGATTTCGCGTCCCCAAATGTGATGGTTTTTTGCAATTTACTCACCGGCGCAGGGAGGCCTAGCCGACACAGTCAATAGTGGGAGGAGATGGAACCTTATCCACCCTTTTCTTAATAAAAAATAAACTTTATCCTCTTATGCCCTTTCAGAGGTCCTTTTGCAAAATAAAATTGTAGCGGGATGTAATTGACGTTTTTTGGCACGTCACCCCTTCTGGCAGGACCCACCTGTCATAATCGTGCTTAAACCGGCGACTAGTGTTTTTTGCAAAAAATTATGAAAAAAATTAGTGCTTTTTACACAATTCCATAAATGTGTGGTTCCTACAAACCTTGCATGAAGTGTTGATGTTTTTTGCAATTCACTCAGAGTTTGAGGTATAATGACTTGACAGAAAACTTGCCAGAGTGGGTATGAGGCTAAGAAATCTGATCTGGGTTCTCCGAGGGACGGAAGAAGGGCAGTGAGGGCCTGCCAATCAGCAAGCTCTTCAGGAGACAACGTCTGGCGCAGTCCAAGGTCCCAATTGCCGAAAAAGGGTTTCCCCCCGCTTTGTATACAAAGCAACCAACCGGATCATACAGGGATAGGTGCTGGGGCGGAAGCAGCACAGTCACGCCCAAAAGAAACAACAGAGAAAGAGCAAAAGAAACAAATGCCGACAACGGCGGATCAACAAAAACGAAGAAGCCTCACGATCGCTAGGCCCACCGGTCTTATCCACTAGGCTCCAAGACTCCGAAGCGCCGGCACCAATCAACACCTCCAAGAAGGATCGCGACGATGACGACGCTGCTGCCAAGGGTTTCCCCCGGTACACGACGAGGCGATAGGAAGAGTAGCCCCCGACGCCCTCCCGGAAGGTCAGGCGGCACCCACAGGCGCCACCGTGCCGGGGTCGGCCACGCCGACAGGGGTTTCCCCCGATCCCAACCCGCACCTCGGGCGCTCCGGATCCCGCCACCAAACCAACCACCACCCTACGCCAACGCAGTCATGAGGCCTCCACGCCGTCTCACCATGGCACCGCGAAGTGAGAACATCACGACGAAGAATCAGAGCCGGGACTAGGGCATCAGCACCATCGGCACGCGGGAGGGCCCCACCTCCATCATCAGCGACAGTAGCCGTCCGGACGCAATAGCAGGAGCACACCAGGCCCGTAGGCCCACAGGCCCGGCCGAGCCCTCGTGGGCCCGTAAAGCTCCCGCCTTCGCGCTGCTGCCGGCACGCCATCGACGCCGACGCCCCAAGTCCGAGCCGCTCCTCCTCCTCACCGCGCCGCAGACAACGAGACCATGCCGGGGGGCCGGCCCCCAGGGGCCCAGATGGGGCCCGACGTGCCCGGATCTGGGCCGGGGGCGCGTCGACGGCCACCCGGCACCACCACGCCGCCCCGCCGCCAAGGAGCGGCGCCGTCACCA
>NC_041390.1:33484304-33493747 GCF_002162155.2 Triticum dicoccoides | reverse complement strand
TTCTTGGCCGCCTCGCGCCGCCTCCCCGGGAGGTGGCCGGGGCGGAGCTCGCGCCCCTCGCCCAAGGTCCCAATTAGCGGGTGCAAGCTCTGAAATGGAGATTGATTGGTTGGCACAGTAAGGAAACAAGACAGGGAAGGAATGGCAGAGGGGGGCCCTCTCCCGACCACCAGTCCAGCCAGGAACACACAGAGGAGCCATAACCATCAGAAAATTTGACAGGACCAGACTATAATTGCACACTATGTGTTTCTTTTTTTAGATATAAAGGCATCTTGCCCGACTTTATAAATAAAGCCATCATGTCACCATCATCCAACAAACGATAGTAAAGTTTAGAAGGTCCAGGACACGCATGCCACAAATAAGCAAACGGTAGCAGGGCACATAGCAAGGAGACAATAACTAGGAAGTTAGTCAGAGGTAGGAGGGGCCGCCAAGGAGATCGCCATATCATGAATAATCTTGGAGATCATCAGGGCGACGGGGTCAGCATCTGAGGCTTTACTATATTTTGCATGATGGAACAACTAGGATAAACTCGCTGAACATCAGAAATATTTGGTCTAGCTACCTTATACAGCACATCCATTGCAATCAAGGAAGGAAAGTTACCATCTTTTATAATGTCACATGAATTTGAAGTTTGTTTGGGTGTTGCAGGTTTAAAGGAGGAAATGTGGTATCAAGTATTTTCTAAACATGTTTATGTGGTCATATGTTTTCTCAATAGACGAAAAACGGTTTCCCCTGCTTTAGATTATAAAGCAACCGCACCAACAACATCCGACAACAACACCGAGTTCAAGGTTCAGGCAAAAACAAAAGCAAAGCAAAGCCGAAGAGTGCAAATAGGTTCAGCTGGGGGCACAACACAACAAAACCCTAAAAAGAAAGAAGAAGCAGCCAACTAGCTAATCAGGCTCAGGCGATATGTTTTCTCAATAATTGTAAGAGTATTTCTATTTTTCGTCAAAATGGACGGGTGCAACAACGCACACCATCATAGTCGAGTGATTTTAGCTACCGTCACCACATTGAACTAATGTGTAAGAAGTTTTTATAAGATCCACATGTAGAATAGCATTGTTCCATGATCAAGCTGTGCGCCTGTGCTCTGCTTAAACTTTTTCAAAAAACATTCGAACCATCTTTCTACCGTTATTTATTAGACACTTGGTGTTGTCAATAATTAATGTCACCTAACCATGGTAACTAGTCAATCAGAGAGGCTCGACCCATCATCCCATCAACTTCTTGCTTGTATTACAAAATTGACACTCGAGACTGGATCAACTGCTTGCCGGCTGTGTTAATGGACTTTCTAGTCCTTGATGTGACACTGGGTATAAACTGGAGGCTGTTCAGAAGTTGCTGAGCAATTGCTCGACCCAATCAAATCATTTTTCTTGTTTCGACAGCAACTTGTTGGATCCTTCGGAAATATATCCGGGATCTTTCGGACAGAAAATGCCAAGAATGAAACCGACGGGCCCAAGCAAATGACTATCTGAGTTCCCCGCAAAAGAAGAAACGAAAAGGAAAGAATCACTATATATATAAGCACAACAAAGCTTCTAGCCTGCAAACCAGCCATTGTTTGCATCGCCTAAACATGTCGATCATGATAGCCATGGAGTTTTTGGTGTTTGCCTCCCTTTGCCTCCCGTGTTTGGTGTCCACTGCTGACACTGCCACAACAAGCACCACTGACCACCAAGCGCACATGTCACTGAGGGCTCTGATCAATGGAGACCCATTCCAAGCACTGAATGCATGGGGAAACCAGTCGATCCTTATGTGCCAATGGCGCGGAGTGGCATGTGGCATGCGGGGCCGCCGCCGCGGCCGTGTCGTAGCACTGGATCTTGGTGGGCTCAACCTTGTTGGCTCCATTGCCTCTTCCATAGGTAACCTAACTTACCTCAGGCATTTTGGCCTCCAAGAGAACCGCTTCTCCGGTACCATACCTTCAGAGGTTGGACATCTCGTAGAACTCGAGTATATGAACCTCAGCAGGAACTCCATCGGCGGGGAGATCCCACCGACACTGGCCGCTTGTGTCCAGCTTCGAGTTATTGATCTGAGTCACAACATGCATAAAGGCTCGGTGCCGCGGGAGTTGTCATCCCTGCATAATCTAGAGGTGCTGGCTCTTGGGTACAACAACCTTACAGGAAACATTCCCGCGGAGATTGGAAACCTGAAAGGTCTGATCGTTCTTCATCTGGTATCAAACATGCTAGTAGGAGAAATTCCTACAGAGATTGCAAATCTTAGAAACTTGACCAGTTTATACCTTAACATTAATGGTCTGTCAGGTTCTGTTCCTGCCTCTCTTGGTGGCCTCCAAAAATTACAGATTTTGTATCTAGCCACGAACCAGACTCTCAGGACCGATTCCAGCTTCCCTAGGAAATCTATCTAATTTACTAATTCTAGATTTCCAGTCAAATGGCCTAACCGGTAGCATCCCTGAATCATTAGGAAATCTGAATCTCCTTAACGTGCTTTCTCTCACATCTAATAATCTTACAGGCTCAATTCCTCACACTCTCGGGAAACTCAGTTCTGTCGTTGAGTTTTATCTCAACGGGAATCAACTCGAGGGTTCCATACCAGTTTCTGTATATAATCTTTCATCCCTCCAATTTTTCAATGTGCAATACAACAACCTGAGTGGATCCATTTCAGATGACTTGGGTAATAAGTTTACACAACTCCAGCAACTTACCATGGACAATAACAGATTTCATGGGTCCATCCCGGAGTCTTTGTGTAATGCTTCAATGCTTGAACTAGTTCAATTGTCTGACAACTTTTTTTCCGGAGTAATACCAAAATGTCTTGGAGCTACCATGAAGAGCTTATCGAGACTGCTTCTCTCAAATACCCAACTAGAGGCAAGGAATGATGCCGATTGGGATTTCATTTCTAGCTTGACAAACTGTAGTATGCTATCATACCTAGCTCTTGACAATAACAAACTAGAAGGGGTGCTACCAAATTCAATAGCAAATCTTTCCACAAACTTAGAATATTTTAGCGTGACAGGCAACATGCTGCATGGAAATATACCTGAAGGAATTGGAAACCTTGTCAACTTGCAACTCTTGCAGATGGATGGCAATTTCCTACATGGAAAAATTCCTGAATCGATTGGTAACCTTGGGATCCTGGCTGAACTATACTTAAACAACAACAGTTTATCTGGACCAATTCCACCAATGCTTGGAAATCTAACAGCATTAAGTATACTTGCCCTCGCCCAAAATGTGCTTACTGGCCCCATACCATCCAGCCTTGGAAGCTGCCCTCTGATGGTGCTGAGCCTAGCATTCAATCGGCTTGTTGGTCCAATACCAAAAGAGATTTTCCTCATATCGACACTGTCTGTTTCTGTGGAGGTTCAGGGCAACAAGTTAACTGGGAAAATTCCTTTAGAAGTTGGTAATCTGGTGAATATTGGATCTCTGGATGTGTCTGACAACAGGATAACTGGATTAATTCCTGCTTCTCTAGCTCAGTGTGGAAGTATGCAGTATCTCAGTATGGAAGGAAACCAATTTCAGGGCACGATTCCAGCATCAATGTCACAGATGAAAGGCCTTCTAGTTCTTGATGTTTCAAGAAACAACTTGTCCGGTGAGATCCCATTCTTCCTTGGGGACATGCAGGGGCTCGCTACCCTCAATATATCATTCAACAATTTTGTGGGTGAAGTTCCGAAACATGGATTATTTCTGAATGCAAGTGCAGCTCTGATTGAAGGGAACTATGGCTTATGTGGAGGAATCTCCCAATTTAACTTGCATCCCTGCTCAAATCATACATCCAAGAAGTGGTCTCACAAGCTTGTCGTGTTGATCTCAGTAGGCAGTGCAGTTATTTGCATTATCTTAGTAGTACTATTTGCACTATTTGCACAACGGAAATTGAAAAGCAAGTTTACAGAGATAGGACAGGTTCCATCGCTCCATAGTGGACAACATATGAGGGTTACCTATGGTGAATTAGTGAGAGCAACAAGTGGTTTTGCTTCTGAGAATCTCTTAGGCACAGGAAGCTTCGGCTCAGTGTACAAAGGAACAATGATGAATGAAGATCAGGAAGTGATTGTCGCTGTCAAGGTGCTCAACCTCCAGCAGCGAGGGGCATCTCAAAGCTTTGTTGCAGAATGTGAGACTTTAAGATGCATCAGACATCGAAACCTTGTGAAGATATTGACAGTCTGCTCAAGTATTGATTTCAAGGGTCTAGACTTCAAAGCTCTCGTATTTGAGTTCATGCCGAATGGAAATCTTGATCAATGGCTACACAGCCGTCTCGTGGAAGATGGGGGCAATGGGGTGCTCAGTCTTACCCAAAAGGTAGACATTGCCATTGATGTAGCTTCAGCACTAGAATATCTGCACCACAATAAGCCAGTGCCAATAGTTCACTGTGATCTTAAGCCAAGCAATATTCTCCTCGACAATGACATGGTTGCCCATGTGGGTGACTTTGGACTTGCAAGGTTCTTGCATCAGGATGATACTAGCTTCCTAGAGATATCAAGTGGTTGGGTTACAAGAAGGGGAACAACTGGATATGCTGCCCCAGGTTTGCCATTAACCAATCACCACTGCTGCTCATCTTTTATGTACCAATTTCTCATTCGAAACTAATTGCACATGCATTTCTTTTCCAGAGTACGGTCAAGGAAATGAAGTCTCGGTCTATGGTGATACCTATAGCTATGGAATAATGTTGTTAGAGTTGTTCACTGGTAAAAGGCCAACTGATGGTGGGTTTCTGCAAGATCTAAACCTACATAGTTACGTCGAGATAGCACTGAGGGACCAAGCCACCAACCTGGTGGATCTGTGCTTATTATCTTCACCGGGGGAAGGAACAGAAATGCAAGCTTCATGCATCACTTCAGTTCTGCACATTGGGATATTATGTTCGAAGGAACTGCCAACTGATCGCATGCAGATTGGGGATGCTATGAGAGAGCTACTGACGATCAGAGACACGTACCGCACGCACCTATTGAGTAGAGGTGGGTCCATCTAAATGCTTGATGGCCCTCGTTTCATTGTGATTAGTATTCATCATATTAAATCTAAACAGAAGGTGGTACAAACTTTGTTGCTGCAATTCACAAGCCAACTAATATGCCTGTCTTTTAAACGGAATGTCAACACGATATGGTAATGAGTTGTGACTTGTGAGCAATGGGAGCTGCACAATTCAATGTACCTTAGCCATCGGATCACCAAAATTTTAGTTAGAACTTAGTGTAATTGGGGCCTTCTTGACGATGTTAATATATTCTCTATCCAAAAAACCACATCATGTTTTTTTCTCTGCTCCTATCCCGAGGCAAATTTAATTTGTTGTAGTTACTCAAGAAGTAAGAATATGTTTTATCATTAAAATAAGACTTGAAATTTTCTTTGAAATTTTGATACTGTAGCTAGATTTGAAGTATGAGAAATTCTATTTTCAGAACGCCCAATGTGGTGTATCACTAGGCAGAGGCTCCGACCCCATGATCACACGCACTTCAATTATATATCTAAAGAAGAAATTATATCCCGACAACACTTGTAATGATCATCAGCTTGAAGATTACCTTAAAAAACCTTGGAGATTGCCTTAAAAATGTTTGGAGATTTATACCTTCAAAATAAAAAAGCTTGGAGATTTATACACGAGTTTACAACGCACAGCATGCACTAACTGAATCGTGCCGAGTACCGGTGCGGAATGGTTGTAAGGCGAAACAAGTAAACTTGGAGAAAAAACTCTGGCATGATACATGGGTGCCCAGGAGCAGCAACAAAGCCCAGAAAGCCCTCAAACATGATCGAAGAACCGACGCCGAGAAAGAGGCCACCTCACAAAGGAGGTCAGCCATGGACAGAGGCTATGTCATCGCTATCGCTTGGACATCCGGCACACTAACACCAACTTGTTCCATCGCCGAAAGGAGTCCCCTGTTCCTCGCCCTGGCTCGAAGGGTGTCACACCGTCAGACAATGAAATGCTCACCTCCCTAGAGCGCAGCAGGACACTGATGCCAAGACCCCAAATGGAGGCCTTCGAACACAACGACCTCACCGGACCAAGCTCCTCGAGAGAGCACCACCGTCGAAGCACGAAACCATCACACAAAGAGAAGAAGCTGCCATCTATGAACCCACCTTGGCGACTAGCAAAATGGGACCTTGCTCACAAGACGAGGCCTCCAAGAAGGGAATGACGCCACTGCACCGCCACCGCTCGGTCTGGAACAAGCCAGCCAAAGGTTTTCACCTAGAGCCCAATGAGGATGGAGGCCACACACAGTGACAACTCCAAGGAGGGGAACGACGCACAAGAGCCTTGCTATCACTGGCACCGACACCGCCAGGCAAAGCTTTCGCTCGGGACATGGCCACCATCACCTAGGTCCATCCGCCATGGCCGATGAAGAAGAGATGCAGACGATGACCATGTTAGCATCAAGCCATGCCTCGTGATGGTGGCGACCGGTGTCAGTGCACGGTCGAGTCCATGGCGGGTGTTTGCGCGTGTGTGTACGTGTGTGTCTAGTCCAGGTCGGTACGCAGGTGTTTGGCCGAGGCGTGCTCGAGTTAGGAGTCGTATGGATAGTTGGCTCAGGTCGTTAGCGAGACTCACGGGATAGGCTTGTCGATCTGTTGGAGTGCAGCAGCGTGGGCGCGTAGGAGCGCGTCCTGTGCGCAGCAGCACATGCGGATCGTGGCCGGGTGATCCGGAGGAGTTGGGTACGGGGTAGTGCGTGTGCATCCGTATAAACTCCATCCCCCTTATACTGCTTGTAGTGAGAGCCAGCCATGTAGCCATTGAAAAGATAAAGAAGATTGGGGCGTGCGTGCGTCCACGGCGGCATTCGTGCGTCGGCCGGAATTTCTTGTGTCTTCTTCTACCTCTAGCTGATAGTGAGAGAGGACTGCGGTTCCAACAGACCAAAGCAGAGTGGGGTAGTGGCAAAGACCACACACGGTCGACGAACGCCTCCAAATTCCAAAGTGAACCACCTCGCCGGCGAAACAGCCGAGGGGACACGCAAGCACCCGCCCCACAACACCTGCCGGAATTGTGCCGCCACGCCTACCATCCAGAGCCTCCGCTCTGACGGCCGAGGGGATCCACCCTCACCCAGCACCCATGGGTGGTGGACCGCAAGCACGCAGCTAGCCTCCCCTGCTGCCGCACTAGCGCCACTCCACTTACCACGGCCACCCAAAGAGAAACTCGCACCTTTCCCGCATGGAGACGAATCACGACCAAGATCTGTGCTGTTGGATGCCCAAAATAGCAGCCGCAAGGGCCACTGACGAGAAGAGGGCCGTGCCCATGAAGACCAACAAGAAGCACCAAATCCGGCAGCAGCGGGAACCCATCCACGACCGGCGACCCCCACGCTAGGAGCTGCATCACCAGGGCTTGAAGGCCGCAACTCGCACCGTCCCTGCACCCGCCTATGGCCGCGTCACCCCCAGGCAAGGCCACGGAGGACGGGGAGGGAGGGAGGCGAGTCGCTGCTTGTGAGGAAGACGGCACACCCGGGAGCAGCACAGGGAAGAAGAAGGAGGCGGGTGACGGGTCCGAAAATATATAATAGAACACCTGTACCCACGCCTTCCCTATCTAGCCATCCATTCTGCGCTTCACGATTCATGCAAACACATTTCTTTTTCTTTATTTCTCTCGCATAAAACATGTTTTGAAGTTCAAACCTTTACAGCGTGGCAAAGCTTTCTATCCAAAAAATCTGAAAGATCTATGCTAGATTCTAGATAGAAAGCTTTGCCACGCTGCAAAGGTTTGAACTTCAAAACATGTTTTATGTGAGAAAAACAAAAAAGAGAAAATTTCAGATAGAAAGTTAGTTGTGTTGCATAGATCTTAAAGCAATATTGGACAACTAGGATAGCAGGGCCCGGGTGTAGATGTTCTAAAAATCCACGTCCGTGACGGGTCGCCCTACCGCCGCTGGTGGCGACAACGAGGAAGGGGAGCACGATGGAGATGGTTGTTGGGGAGGCAGCGGCTGTCGCCTCGTGAGCCATGGGAGCGACCCACGAAACATGAAGGGAGCTGGTTCCCAAATCTCAGAGGTGTCTCTCACTACCGGAAACTGGCCCTACCCCGACGGCCAAATCAATGCCGACGGCTGCCGTCGGCCTACTTTGCGCTATGCCGACAACCACGTCTTGGCCGTCGGCGTATCTTGGCCGTCGGGCTACCACGAGCTAAGCCGACGGCACCCGTCGGCATACATATGTCGTCGGCCCAGCTGCGAACATGGCGACAGCAACCGTCGGCATACCCAGGCCGTCGGCATACCCGTGGGCCCGGCGACCCCGCCCGTGACCAGCGGTTAACGTCGTCAAATCTATGCCGACGGCCTGGACGGGCGGCCGTCGGCATATATCGTCATGCCACGTCACCGATCCGCGGCGCACTGTCCACGAGCTAAGCCGACGGCTGCCGTCGGCATACCAGCCACGCCAGCGATCCGCGGCACGCCGCCCGCCGCCTAAAACCTGGCCGTCTCTATGCCGACGGCATAGCCGTCGGCATAGGTAGACTTTTTTTTCATATGTAGTTTTTTAAGCTTTTTTATGTATTATTATATAAACTAACATGTAGCATGTTAAATATAAACATACATATGAATATATATGTAGTTTGTATTTTTTTTCATATATTATGAATATATATATATATATAGTTTGTATTTTTTCGAGCACGTTAATAATGTGCGGTCATGTTCTTTTGAATATAGATCATTATATTTTATTAAAATCAAAAACAGCTATGCCGACAAAAGTTTTGTGGCGGTTGCAAACGCCCGACACCCGTCTCCAGAGTGTGACCCCCCTCACGTCCGCGGTGTGCCCCCCTCATGGACGGCGCCGGCACCTTGAGGGGGGAAACGGACGCGTCGGGTCTACACGGTGGATGTAGCTGTGGGTTTGGCCCGGATGTTGCTCCCGGGTGTCCCTACGGGCGACCTGACACAACTGGGTGCAGAGGTCCACTGGTCAAAGCCCGTCCGTGGGAAGTCAAAAGGCTAGATCTCGTGGTCAACCGCTCCACGGTTAGGCGGGACGGGGGCCTTGGGGGGGGGGGTAGCAATGCCACCGGAGCATCGTACCGGACCCTCATACATGCGAGGTGGTGTTGTGGCATGTTCAAAGAGGCGACATGCATCTCAGGGGCGTGGCCCCCCTAACGGACGGCGCCGCCGCCGGCACCTGGAGGGGGAAAACGGACGCATCGGGTCTACACGGAGGGGATGTAGCTGTCGGTTTGGCCCGGATGTTGCTCCCAGGTGTCCCTCTGAGCTGACCTAACACAACCGGGTGGAGAGGTCCACTGTTCAAAGCCTGTCCGTGGAA
The DNA here is from genome assembly GCF_002162155.2 of Triticum dicoccoides. Taxonomy (NCBI): domain Eukaryota; kingdom Viridiplantae; phylum Streptophyta; class Magnoliopsida; order Poales; family Poaceae; genus Triticum; species Triticum dicoccoides. Next base: position 33,484,328 of record NC_041390.1, on the reverse strand, counting down.
AGTCAAAGGGCAAGATCTCGTGGT
>NC_041390.1:33483109-33484030 GCF_002162155.2 Triticum dicoccoides | reverse complement strand
GCGTCTCCGGGGTTTGGCCCCCCTCACGGACGGTGCCACCGCCGGCACTTGGAGGGGGGAAACGGACGCGTCGGGTCTACACGGCGGGGATCTTGCTGTGGGTCTGGCCCGGATGTTGCTCCAAAGTGTTCCTATGGGCTGAACTAACACAACCGGGTGGAGAGGTCCACTGGTCAAATCCCGTCCGTGCAAAGTCAAAGGGCTAGATCCCTTGGTCAAACGCTAAAGGGTTAGGCGGGACACGGGCCCTGGGGTAGCAATGCCACCGGAGCGTCGCACCGGGCCCTCATACATGCGGGGTGGTATGGTGGCATGTTCGAAGAGGCGGCACACATCTCCGGGGCGTGCCCCCCCCTAACGGACGGTGATGACACGGTAGTAGCCATTCTGCGGTAACGATGCAGCGTGAATATTATTAAATACTCGGAGCGCGATAAAATCATGAGTTTTTTTTGCACGACGTGGGCACATGTGCTATAGGAACGATAATATTTTTTTCGTAATTTTTGGTGATGGAGAAGTATCCGAAAATTTCCCTCTACGCGGATTGCCCTTCGCGCGTCTACGGCTGTGGCCGGCGGCCTCCGGGGGCTAGCATGCCGCCAAATCTTGCGTAGGCGGCCTCTCACAAGTTTGGAAGTGTTGTGGTGGTTGCAAACGCCCGGCACGCGTGTCCGGGGTGTGCCCCCCCCCCCCTCACGGACGGCGCTGCCGCCGGCACTTGGAGGGGGGAAACAGACGCGTCGGGTCTACACGGAGGGGATCTTGTTGTGGGTCTGGCCCGGATGTTGCTCCAAAGTGTTCCTATGGGCTGACCTAACACAACCGGGTGGGGAGGTCCGCTGGTCAAATCCCGTCCGTGCAAAGTCAAAGGGCTAGATCCCGTGGTCAAACGCTACAGGGCTAGGCGGGACGGGGGCC
>NC_041390.1:33479081-33482849 GCF_002162155.2 Triticum dicoccoides | reverse complement strand
GGCCCCCCTCACGGACGGCGCCGCCGCCGGCACCTGGAGGGGGGAAACGGACGCGTCGGGTCTACACGAAGGGGATCTTGTTGTGGGTCTGGCCCGGATGTTGCTCCAAAGTGTACCTATGGGATGACCGAACACAACTGGGTGGGGAGGTCCGCTGGTCAAAGCCCGTTCGTGCAAAGTCAAAGGGCTAGATCCCGTGGTCAAACACTACAGGGTCAGGCGGGACGGGGGCCCTGTGGGGGTAGCAATGCCACCGGAGCGTCGCAGCGGGCCCTCATACATGCGGGGTGGTGTGGTGAAATGTCCGAAGAGGTGGCACGCGTCTCCGGAGCGTGGCCTCCCTCACAGATGGCGATGACACGGTAGTAGACGTTTTGCGGTAACGATGCGGCGTGAATATTATTAAATACTCGGAGCATGATAAAATCATGAGTTTTTTGCACGACGTGGGCACATGTGCTATAGGAACGATGGTATTTTTTCATAATTTTTGGTGATGGAGAAGTATCCGAAATATTCCCTCTACGCGGATTGCCCTTCGCGCGTCTACGGCTGTGGCCGGCGGTCTCCGGGGGCTAGCATGCCGCCAAATCTTGCGCCAGCGGCCTCTCACAAGTCTGGAAGTGTTGTGGCGGTTGCAAACGCCCGGCACGCGTGTCCGGGGCGTGCCCCCCTCACGGACGGCGCCACCGCCGCCACCTGGAGGGGGGAAACGAACGCGTGGGGTATATGCGGAGGGGATCTTGCTGTGGGTCTGGCCCGGATGTTGCTCCAAAGTGTTCATATGGGCTGACCTAGCACAACCGGGTGGGGAGGTCCACTGGTCAAATCCCGTCCGTGCAAAGTCAAAGGGCTAGATCCCGTGGTCAAAAGCTACAGGGTTAGGCGGGTCGGGGGCCCTGGGGGGTAGCAATGCCACCGGAGCGTCGCACCGGGCCCTCATACATGCGGGGTGGTGTGGTGGCATGTCCGAAGAGGCGGCACGCGTCTCCGGGGCGTGGCCCCCCCTAACGGACGGCGATGACACGGTAGTAGCCATTCTGCGGTAACGATGCGGCGTGAATATTATTAAATACTCGGAGCGCGATAAAATCATGAGTTTTTTTGCATGACGTGTGCACATGTGCTATAGGAACGATAATATTTTTTTCATAATTTTTGGTGATGGAGAAGTATCCAAAAAATCCCCTCTACGCGGAGTGCCCTTCGTGCGTCTACGGTTGTGGCCGGCGGCCTCCGGGGGCTAGCATGCCGCCAAATCTTGCGTAGGCAGCCTCTCATGTGTTTGGAAGTGTTGTGGTGGTTGCAAACGCCCGGCACGCGTGTCCGGGTGTGCCCCCCCTCATGGACGGCGCCGCCGCCGGCACCTGGAGGGGGGAAACGGACGCATCGGGTCTACACGGAGGGGATGTAGCTGTCGGTTTGGCCCGGATTGCTCTCAGGTGTCCCTCTGGGCTGACCTAACACAACCGGGTGGAGAGGTCCACTGTTCAAAGCCTGTCCGTGGAAAGTCAAAGGGCAAGATCTCGTGGTCAACCGCTCTAGGGTTAGGGAGGACAGGGGCCCTGGGGGGGGTTACAATGCCACCGGAGCGTCGCATCGGGCCCTCATACATGCGGGGTGGTGTGGTGGCATGTCCGAAGAGGCGGCACGCGTCTCCGGGGTTTGGCACCGAAGCGTCAACACGGAGGGGATGTAGCTGTCGGTCTGGCCCGGATGTGCCCTCCTATTGGAAATATGCCCTAGAGGCAATAATAAAAGTGTTATTATTATATTTCTTTCTTCATGATAATAGTCTTTTATTCATGCTATAACTGTATTATCCGGAAATCGTAATACACGTGTGAATACATAGACCACAATATGTCCCTAGTGAGCCTCTAGTTGACTAGCTCGTTGTGATCAACAGATAGTCATGGTTTCCTGGCTATGGACATTGGATGTCGTTGATAACGGGATCACATCATTAGGAGAATGATGTGATGGACAAGACCCAATCCTAAGCCTAGCACAAAGATCGTGTAGTTCGTATGCTAAAGCTTTTCTAATGTCAAGTACCTTTTCCTTAGACCATGAGATTGTGCAACTCCCGGATACCGTAGGAATGCTTTGGGTGTACCAAACGTCACAACGTAACTGGGTGGCTATAAAGGTGCATTACAGGTATCTCCGAAAGTGTCTGTTGGGTTGGCACGAATCGAGACTGGGATTTGTCACTCCGTGTAAACGGAGAGGTAGCTCTGGGCCCACTCGGTAGGACATCATCATAATGTGCACAATGTGACCAAGGGGTTGATCGCGGGATGATGTGTTACGGAACGAGTAAAGAGACTTGCCGGTAACGAGATTGAACAAGGTATCGGTATACCGACGATCGAATCTCGGGCAAGTACAATACCGCTAGACAAAGGGAATTGTATACGGGATCGATTGAGTCCTTGACATCGTGGTTCATCCGATGAGATCATCGTGGAACATGTGGGAGCCAACATGGGTATCCAGATCCCGCTGTTGGTTATTGACCGGAGAACGTCTCGGTCATGTCTACATGTCTACCGAACCCGTAGGGTCTACACACTTAAGGTTCGATGACGCTAGGGTTATAAAGGAAGTTTGTATGTGGTTACCGAATGTTGTTCGGAGTCCCGGATGAGATCCCGGACATCACAAGGAGTTCCGGAATGGTCCGGAGGTAAAGATTTATATATGGAAAGTTGTTGTTCGGGTTCCGGAAAAAGTTCGGGTTTTTTCGGTATTGTACCGGGAAGCTTCCAGAAGGTTCCGGAGGATTCCGGAGGGGTCCGGAAGTCCGGAAACTGTTCCACCACGTCCAATACAGTAGCATGGGCTGTAAGGGGGCGCCCTAGCCTTAATGGGCCAGGGGCACCAGCCCCCCCAAGGCCCATGCGCATGGGAAGGGGGAAACCCTAAGGGGGAGGGCCTCCACTTGACTTGGGAGGCACTCCTCCCTCCCTTGGCCGCACCCCTTGGGGTGGGAAACCCTAAAGGGGGCGCAGCCCCCCTTCCCCCTATATATACTTGAGGTTTTGGGGCTGCCAACACATGAGAGGACATGAGAACTTCTCCTCTTGGTGCAGCCCTACCTCTCTCCCTTCTCCTCATATCTCGCGGTGCTTGGCGAAGCCCTGCAGGACTACCACGCTCCTCCATCACCACCACGCCGTTGTGCTGCTGTTGGATGGAGTCTTCCTCAACCTCTCCCTCTCTCCTTGCTGGATCAAGGCGTGGGAGATGTCACCGGGCTGTACGTGTGTTGAACGCGGAGGTGCCGTCCGTTCGGCACTAGGATCTCCGGTGATTTGAATCACGACGAGTACGACTCCTTCAACACCGTTCTCTTGAACGCTTCCGCTTAGCGATCTACAAGGGTATGTAGATGCACTCTCCTTCCCCTCGTTGCTGGTTTCTCCATAGATAGATCTTGGTGACACGTAGGAAAATTTTGAATTTCTGCTACATTCCCCAACACCTCCCCCCTCACAGACGGCGATGACACGGTAGTAGACGTTCTGCGGCCATAGCGGATTGCCGTTCGCGCGTCTACGGCTGTGGCCGGCGGCCTCCGGGGCCTCCGGGGATGTAGATGTGGCCCCCTGCCGCACTCGCCCCCTGCCGCCGCCGCCACACTCGCCCCCTGCCTCGCCCGTGCCCCCTGCCGCCCCCACCCACATCACCGCCGCCCCATCCCACCGCACCCGCGCCGCCTGCCGCCGCTCCTCCCTCGCTCCAGCCGGCGCCGGCCCCGCT
>NC_041390.1:33469660-33478645 GCF_002162155.2 Triticum dicoccoides | reverse complement strand
CTCCCTCGCTCCAGCCGTCCCTCCCTCCCCCCGGCCTTCCCTGCGTGGACGCCGCCCCGGCCGGCCCACGGCCTAGCCTGGCCGGCCCCCTGCTGGTCCGACCGGCCGGCCCCTCCGGCGACCGCCCCCTGCCGCTCCGGTGGTCGTCCCCTGCCCTGACCGGCCGCCCCCTGCTCCGGTGGTCGCCCCCTCATCCGTAGGTAAGAACTTTTTTTAACTTTTTTTGTGTAGTAATGTTGTAGATGAATGCATATATATATATATAGTAATAGATGATTAGATAGATGGATGTTAGATAGATGAATGAAATGAAAGAGAGTATAAATGTGAAAAAAATTAAGTGCACAATGTGAGATAGATAGATGGTAGATGAATGGATATTTGTGTAGTTTTACTATGTTTTTAGATACATACTCAATATTATAGATATATGTATTGTGAAGATGAGATGAGAGGGAAGAGTAAATTTTTTGACACTTGACGAAACATGATTTTTTTTCATAGTTAAAAGTATCAATGCTTAATGTGAGGTGATGACATAATTTTTTTTCACTCGGTGTAATTAACAGGATTTGTGGTGTTCCATCTTCGTGGAGTGATTGTCGACATTGGAGGTGTTGGTCCATGATCGTCCGTCTCCTTTGATCGACTACATCGGAGGGTGAGCAACAATTCCATGACCTCATCCACTTTTTTTCCATGTCACTAGATTAAATTTTCACATCAAGTCGCGTAACCTAGGTCTCCCGTCCGAAAGGGTTGCATCGATAAATATGCATTCAATTGCATATTTATCACCGCAACTCTTTCGGATTGTCCAGCGCTTTCCACGGACAGCCCGAGGATGTGTAGATTGGGTACGTTGTTCATGCTCTACCCCGTTCCGAGACAGGATTTCGGCGGCGCCTCCCTGTTGTTCTCCGGATGCACATTCTCTCGGCATTATGCCGAGACGTGTATTTGGAGAACAGCGGGGAGGTGCTGCCGAAATTTTGTCTCGGAATGGGGTAGAGCATGGACAACGTACTCAATCTACACATTCTCGGGTGGGATTAGGACCCATCTTTACCTATTAGAGATGTAGGTGGATTAAATGTCGTTTCTCATCAACCTTGTAAAAAATAAAATATTGATGTGAGTAATTTAAATGAATCCTTAATTTTGTTGTGTGGCTTCCAATAAAGCAGAGATGGCAGATAATCAGTGGATGTATAGTGGGTTTTTCCGTCGGAATCAAGTAACAACAGAGTGGGTCGAGAAAATTGATGTGTTTTTGAAAGAGATATTCCGTAGTCCAATGAGGATGGTGCCAGAATGCCCGTGTGCCAGATGTAAGAGGCGTATCCGCAGAGATAAGAGTGAGATGACTAAGCACCTTCGCACGCATGGATTTATGCCCAACTTTAATATGCCGATAAACTTTGCCCAGCGGGACCGTGGTAGAGAGGATGTGATACGACAACGCGTCGCTGGTTATGAGGACGATGGGGTTAGAGATATGCTAGATGATGTCTTTGTTGCACAGCCGACACCTCCGTCACATTCAGCGAATGAACCGGAGGAGCCGGAGGAAACCGCAAAGGCCTTCCTGGAAATCTTGGCCTCGTCAAAGAAACCGAGGAGGAGGCCGAGGAGGAGGGTGAGGAGGAGGAGGAGGCCGAGGAGGAGGGTGAGGAGGAGGCCGAGGAGGGTGGAGGGGAGGTTGATCCCGCGTTGTGGGGTGACTTGCCACTGGGTTCTTCGCAGGGGTGGCTGCGTGGTAATGCTGGACTACCTACACCACCTTCTATCGAGGAGCACAAGTGGCTCATTGAACCTGTGGGGACAGAGTAAGTGCCTCTCAATCATATTTTCAACACATGACAACATTTTCTTATTGTACACATGGCAATCATTTGATTCTTTTGCAGAAACTGGATCCTTCACGGAAGGGCCGTAAACCGAACGGCCTTATCACTGTCCTGTTGAAGGAGTTTTGGCCTGGCCTATTCTGCCCGCGGCCAGATAGGGACCCGCAGCAGCGGGTTTTGGCCACGAGCTGGGCCCACTACGAGGCTTGCAGCAACGCGGAGTACGAGACGACCGCTAAGGCCGTGATCACTAAATTTTGGGTAAGTTCTCTTCTGAGTCACTTGTCTTCAGTTTCGTTCATAGTTTATCATTGAATCACTCAACGCATGCCTTGTTTGCTTCTGGTTTTTGCATGATTGCAGCAACTCTATAGAGTTCTTGACGAGCACAAGGCCAGAGCCGATGTGGTCTTGCTTGCGGCTGCGAAGAAGAAAGCTCGTCAGTTGCAGTACGAGGTGCGCTGGGTTGCCATCTCGCAGTACTACCACTACTACCTGCACCAAAAGATGCCCAAAACTCAAGCGCAGAAGCTACGACTTACCTTGAGCAAGGAGCAGTTCATGATGGTAACTATTACTAACTTTTCATTGTTTCAAGCAGTCAACTATATGTTTCGTGCTCACATGTCATGCTTCCAAAATTTGCATAGGTTGTTCCTCGTTGGTGCTATTGAAGGCATGACGGATGGGCGAGTTTGGTGGATAGGTGGCTCGGCGCCGATGCAGAGTTTGCTGCCAAGAGCATCAAGGCCCGGGCTAACCGTGGAGACGACGGGACACACGGCCAAGGAAACAGGAACCACTGAGGCTTCAAGGCCATGAAGGTATATCTATGTGCATGATGCATTTTTGTTCTTCTTTACGTCATGTTCTTATGTATGGCTGACTTCTATTTGGTGTTGTAGGAGGACAAGTTGAAGAGGCCGCTCTCAGACATGGAGTCGTGGAAGCTGGCCCGCGAGCGGAGTCATCGCAAGGAGGGCGAGAGCCAGTACTACGGCAAGACCGAGGAGCACCTGGGGTCTTACATTCATCATTATCAGGAGTTGCATCCGGATGTTCCTGTTGCTGAGGTCGCCCAGTCTCAGATCGACGACACGGCGGTGGTGGCCATCCATGGGAAGAAGAATGGCCGGTATCCGTGTTTCGATGGCTTGATCACTCCTTCGATCTCGTACACACGGCTTCGGGCTAGCAACCCGAGCCAGTTAGAGAGTACGGGGTGTTCACAGACTCCCTTAGCCTGCCAGCATGCTGTAAGTACTTCCTCCTTATCTTTTTCTATCTTGCATTCTCAGTTTATTTTCAGCATTGCTCACTTAGAAACAACCTAAATTATGTAGGCATATAAGGAGTTTGTCGAGCATAGGAATCTCGAGGTGCGGGAGTACTTGAAACGAGTGAAGGCAAACGATGATTACAACCGTCAGATGATGACGGTTAGTTTTGCCCTCTTAAAACCAACCTAAATTTTTGCACTTTCATTCCTTCTGATCTTCTAGTTTGCTTGTTTAACTAACATTCAGGCTATGTTGGCGTCTTGGACTAACCGCACGGATCCACCACAAATGGGACCCCCACCACCACCTGCGGGAGAACCCCCACACGTGCCCACGTTCGATGAATGGGTGGCACTAGGCAGTGATGGTTCGGTTAGTACATTTGCCTAACTACTAGCAAACTAGTTCTCGTTCATGAAACACTATCATATCATATTTACCGTTAGAATCTTTTCTGAAACATGTAGGGGACCGGTGGCTCGACTCCTGCTCCGTCGATCCCAGTCACTCCGATCTGGCAGAGTGGTGGTGGTCGCGATGACGGTTTTGGCGGAGGTGGTGGTGGTGGTTTTGGCGGAGGTGGTGCTTTTGACGGAGGTGGTGGTGGTTATGGCGGAGGTGGTGCTTTTGGCGGGGGTGCTCTTGCTTCATGATTCCGTGCATGTGGCCATCGTGCCATGCCTTTCATATTCCTACTTTTATCATGTTTCATGTCTTGCACTACTTTTATGTTCATGAACTTCCATCGGTGATGATCTTTAGATGATGTGATGAACTTGAGTATGTTTAGATGAACTTGAGTATGTTCACATGATGACATATTTCTGCATAATTTCATATTGTTCTGTTTTGAAATGCTGTCAAATGAATTGGAAAAGAGAAAACAGGGAAAAAAAACTATGCCTACGGCAAAGCCGTCGGCATATATACGCCCAGGAGTTACCAGGGCTTGCCGCGTGGCAAACTATGCCGACGGCTTTGCCGTAGGCATAGCCCTGCTGCCAGGAGAAACCAGGAGCTGCCACATGGCAGACATATGCCTACGGCAAAGCCGTCGGCATAGATGGAAATCTATGCCGACGGCTTCGCCGTAGGCATAGCCCTGCCGCCAGGAGAAGCCGGGGGACGACACGTGGTGCAGGTATGCCGACGGCTAGGTCGTCGGCCTAGATGGAAATCTATGCCGACGGCCAAGCCGTCGACATACCTGCGCCACGTGTCGTCTCCTGAATCGCGCCACGTGTCGTCTCCTGAATCGCGCTGTTGACGGCGCCGTCCGCTGCCGTCAGACGGAAAACAACGCCGACAGCTAAACTATGCCGACGGCTATCCTGCGGCCGTCGACATAAGCACCTATGCCGACGGCTATACTACGCCGACGGTCTGACACATCTACGCTGACGTGATCTACGCCGATGGTGCTATGCCGACGGCGGCCGTAGGCATAGATCTATGCCGACGGCAAAGGACCTATGCCGACGGCCCTGGGCCGTAGGCATATCCCGCGAGTCCGGTAGTGTCTGGTAGTCTGGTGGACCTTGATCCAAACAATTGAAACTTGGATGTTGAACAGTAAAATTTTGATCTAGGCTGTAGCTATGCATTGTGTGCAGTCTAATTTCTTCATTTTGGCCATAGGAGACTTTAACACATGAGCAAAGTTATAAGACTATATTTGTATTTGAGTAAAATGCATCATAAGTCCTAAAACTATTGAAGGTGTGTTAGTTTAATCATATAACTTTGAAACTGCAGTTTAGATCCTAATATTATTGGATGTGTGTAAGTTTAGTCCTATAACTTCAAAACTGGAGTATTAGGTCCTAAAACTATTGGATGTGTGTCAGTTCAGTCCTATAACTTCGAATTTGTAGGCCATTAGTGGCATGATGGCTTGAGCTCCAGCGAGGAGACTAGATCGATCATCTTAGCCTGACCCCACAGTAGCAGAACGACACATCACACAATGTCCAATTGCTACCCACTTGTGGTTGCTGCTAGGGTTGCGTCACTCTCGTCAACCTTTGCGACAGCTTTACGGTTTCCGTGCACTCCTTCATGTGGTCTGGCAGTAGCGAAAACTCCCCACCTATGGCCATGCTCGTGCCCAAACAACAACCGGTACGACCAGCTCTACGACAAGGGTGTCGGGGCAACGACGTGTGTGTCTGTGTGTGAGAGAGAGGTGGGATGTCATCATCCATCTCGATTGGCTCGGGGTCTTCCCAATGACCGCGCCAAGGTAGAGGGGTGTCGTGCGTCATGCCGACCAACTCCTCCCCGGCGGCCGCGCCAAACCACTAAACGAGGCTGCACTGCAGCTCATGGCCACACAGGTGGTGGGCGTGAAGGTTGCAACACGGCTTCTATCTTGTACTCTTGTTGGTTAGGGGAATGAGTGACCGATTATGGGGTGTCGCACCGCTAGTGGCGAGGGAAATCAATGCTGGTCGGAAACCAAAGACCGAATAGCGCAGAATACCCGAACACCGAATGAGTGCAGGAAACCCGAATTACAAGACCATCTACTAGAGGAGGAAGACGATGTGCCAGCCACTGAATTTCAATCCAACGGTTCATAAACAATCTGCTCAAACTTAGATTTTCTTCTCAGGCAACTGATTAGCAGGCGGGGCCATAAACAAATCACAAGCATCTGCTATGCTGGCTTTGCTTTGCTCATGGCGCACATGCCGTGGAACTGCCGGCCGTCTCAAGGTATCCTGAGGACGCCCCGCTGGCCGTACCCGAACTGTTGCGCGGCCATCTTCATTATCGCCGAGTTGACATTAAAGGCAATTGTAATTGATGGACTTAGATTGATTGAGTCCCTTGATGAGATTATTATACAGTACAAGGAGGTTATATATAAAGAAATAAACGAAACGGAATATAGAAAGTTCTCCTTGATTTTGGCTCACTAGATGTATATGAAGGCCCTGTTCGGATGTCCATCAGATCCGTGGAATTAGAGGAGTTGCGGAGCACCTAATTTCCAACTCCAGTATTTTAGCCTACAACTCCGCCGGCTCCGCGGAGCCGAGTTTGGGAGCGGTGGGACTCCGAACACTCCCGAAATCCATGGTCAATGATGCGCGAAGATGCCAGAGATCCACTTCGCCACATTGAGGTGCGGCTCCCGTGGGTGGTGCATGTACTGGCATTCTTGTTGCATGACATAGGCGACGTTTGGTCTGGTGAAGGACATGTACTAGAGAGCACCCACCAGACTCTGATAGGTGGATGGATCATCGACGGCAGTGCCAGCGGCATCGAGCTTGGACTGTGTGTCGATGGGAGTGGAGTAGTGGTTAAACTCGCTCATGCCCGCACAACCAAGGATGTCGACGACGTACTATCATTGGGAGAGGAACATGGAGGCGGAGGACCGAGTGATGCAACACCGAGGAAGCAGTGTAGTGTTGCAAGGTCTTTGAGAGAGAACTCGCACTTGAGAGCCATGATGGTTTGCCGAACAAGTTGCTCGGATGAGGTCGTCGGGACTATATCATCAATGTATAGTAGCGGGTAGACAATCTCAGTGTTGCGGTTCTAGATGAAGAGCAAGGGTTCCGCACGAGAACTAACGAAGCCGAGCCAAGGAAGATGGCCGGCGAAAGTCGAAACGATTGTACCACGCACGTGGCGCCTATTTAAGCCCATAGAGAGACTATTGAAGCAGTAGACATGGTCGTGGGCTTGGAGACGTCGGCGAACCCCGATGGCTGTGCATAGTAGACCGTCTTGCCGAGGGTACCATGTAGAAAATCATTGTTGATGTCGAGATGGTGAACCGACAAGTCTTGAGAGACGACAATAGAATGGGCGGTCTAAACTGTTGCCGGCTTGACAATGGGGCTGAAAGTCTAGCCATAGTTGACGCCGGTGCGCTCGGTGAAGCTGCGGAGGACCCATCGTGCTTTGTAGCGATCCATGGACCCATCTGGCTTAAGCTTCTGCCGAAAGATCCACTTGACAGAAACGACATTGGCACCGGCCGGACCGGGAATAAGATCACATGTCTGATTTGTTTGTAGGGCACCGAATTTCTCTACCATAACAGAGTGCCAGCGAGTATCTTTTAGAGCACTTCGGTAGCTCTTGGTTAGTAGACTAAGGATATCAGCAAGAAGATTAAGACGATCAATGGGTAAAGACATGCCACGCTTTCCAAGCGTAAACATGGAGTGAGTGTTGTTGGTGACTCGAGGGCCAACAGGAGCTAAAACCACAAGCAGAGTTCAAGGTGTGGATGGAGGAATGGGAGTGGTAGGCGCCACAGGTGTAGGAGGGATGGGTGATTCCTTTCCATATTTAGGTCCTTTTCCCGCGAAAACATAATAACCAAAGGATTTCGTGATCTCTCACATTCCTTTCATTAGTCATAATTATCAACAAAGTGATTTTCTCGAAAATTTTGAGATTATCCAGTTTAAACAACAGTGTGAGGAGAGCAAAATTATCACTCACAACGTGCCCTTCGACGAGGAGGACTAGCGATGGGGTCTAATGAAATTGTTTGCTAAATGGTAAAAAATTAGATATGCTTAGTACTCCGGTGTATGGTTTTGAAGTACCAGGGTACTGTAAAATATACAGTACCCCGAAACTAATATGGGCCGTCTATTTCTCCCGATCCAATGGTGATCGTGATTTGGTACTCCACCACTAGTCAGACGGAGTACTAACTAAAAAAGCAGCAATGCTACACATGCAGGTTTTTACAGGAGTTTACAGGATTGATTTGATGTGGCAGTTTTTGATTGGGTGTAAGGGGAGTACGCGGGCCCACCCCCATGAAAATAGGGGGGGGGGGGTTAATTAAGTTTGAAAGGAGTGTGTAACATTCTGTAAAGTCCTGTACGTGTAGCATTTTTGCTAAAAAAGTCACGGAGTACCTTGATCCAAGGGGAAAAACTGTAATCATAACAAACCTTTTTTGAATCTTTTTTCTCCCACCGGTAACCTCTGAGTATTCAGCATCTAAACAAGTCATTCGTTTTTTACCAAACCCTATTTTATTTATGGCGGCCGGAGCTTGGATTGCCGGCCACCACCACGGCACCACCACCCTGGGGTTGGAGCGACTTGCATGCTGTCCCAAGGCAGCTTTTGCATGTCTGTAGTGGGCGAGGAGCCGGGGATGAGTCTGAAAAAGATCGACGCCGTTCAGGTCCCCATGGCTGATCGTATCCTGGGAGAAATTTAAGTTGGATGTATGAACGAATTAGTAGAAAAATGTCCCGCCTGCTATTTCATCACAGCCATACTCGTTCTACAAATTATTCTATTTAGTTCATCTACATATGAATTAACAACTTCAGTAGTATTCGGGAGCAATCAGTTGAGGACGAATCTGCTGCCCCTGGTTTCATCTGTACTCCTAGTTTTCCTGATCCAGACGTCAGCGCGTGAGAAATCAATCTCAAGCAAGCGTCACGAAGACAAATCAATTGGCACGCCCGGGGCAACACGATATGCCATACGAGCCGCGGAGTTGAGCGATCGGTGCTGGAGGGCAGAGCAGCGTGCGGCGGAGAAGTGTATCCGGCTGAAGGCGGCACCGCCACTCTTCCGGGATTTTCTTCTTTTGGTAGCTGAATGATCGGGACGGTAGCCACCAGAGGATGAAAAAAAAACAAATTACCCTTGAAGAAATGACTAAACAGCCCTTGACCATGGACGGCCAGATATGCTTAGTACTCCGGTGTATGGTTTTGGAGTACCAGGGTACTGTAAAATAGCTCAAAAATTAATTGCTGATGCTCCAGCAAAGTATTAAGGCTACGACGAAGCATACCATCCTCCTCAAGAAAAAAAATCATTGTGGTGTTGTTGTTATAATGAATTGGTTT
>NC_041390.1:33462847-33469449 GCF_002162155.2 Triticum dicoccoides | reverse complement strand
TGTTAGTTGGTCCTCGTGGCATTAGTCGATGATGTAATGATGAATACCATCAATTTGAGCCAATACAATTCATCCTTTATCGGAAAAATGAATACCAGCAATGTAATGTGATGCATGTATTTCAAATGTCAAATCTCTCTCTCTCTCTCAAAGGTTGCTCGTGGCGGGCGCAAAAAAGGTCCTGCCGATGGTAGGCCAATAGACTGTGGCTGGTGGAAGGACTTTCCCGCCACTAGTACCTGACTTACCACTGGCGGGTGCAAAAAATTGCCTGCCACTAATAACTGTATTATGAGTCGCTGGGCGCCAGTGGCGAGCGCCCTTACCACCACTAATGGGCATTTTGCACACGCCACTGCTAGTAACCAATTTTGCAGTAGTGTCATGATACTTCCACCTGTTGACGCAGCGACCACTAGATCCTCTCATGGTAGAGCCGAAGAGGCCCCATTCTTACTTCATGGATTCCCTGAAGAGCCCGGACAAAAACTGGGCGTACCTAAAGGAACTTCTAGATGATTGTTTCTTAGACTAGGGTTCCACCGAAGGGGAAAAACATGAGGATCTACCATATCGATAGACGGATCCCCTTCCAGCACAACACTTAATTCTGTTGCAGGCAACAAATGGATGATACAATGACCCATGGCTTCTATACGTATGCCTCCTCACCGAGGAGTGCATATGACCAAGCGTAACGTTTAATCATCATGATGATGCCATCAAGTGGAGTACATGCCTAGAGCAGGCGTTGTTCGACCCACGCAGAGAGTTTGAATGCATCCATAATACGTTTGTGAATGTCATCAACAAATACGTCCACTCGCAGGGCCGGTCCTGACTTTTCAGAGGCCCGGGACGAACTTAAAAAGTGGGCCCAATAGTGAAAAAAATCAATTATATTGATACAAAGCGCAATGTTTTATTTCTCTTCAAAGTATCTTTTTGTTTCATTACCAAAACTTATCTGCTAGCATTTTCTTTCTTCTTTTATCAAAACGAGATGAATGTTTTTAGGCAACATTTTTACAAGAAAGGAGCGTTAATACCTGAATTTGGCAGAGGAAAAATAGAAGAAATACAGCTATCCAAATCCAAGCATGCCGGATCTTGATAGGCAGCTAGGGTCCTCGTATCCTCAAATGAGCAACCTGTACAGAAAATAGAAGATCGGTCAAGGAATCACTAGGAAACCAAAAAAACAGTACAAAGATCAAGCGGAAAAAGACTCAGAAATTACAAGAAATTAGTAATCCTTTGACCCAAGAAACTGTCAAGTTGCAACTTGTAAAGTGACTGAGCTGATGAAGTCTTGCCTCAGCGTGCTGCTGTCCGCTGGTCAAGCGGAATACTTATAGGCTAATCCATAAGGGAGTGAGATGGAAAGATTGGAAGTGGATAAAAAAACTCAGCTACAACGGCAGTAGCCATTACTAGTAATTTGCTAGGCATGCTGCGTGCTTCGGGAGTAGGAGCAGAATGGGGAACGAAGAGGCAGAGGAAGAAGAAACGACGGCGGCTGGTGTTACGAGATGAATCCATCGAATCAAAATTGGGCTAGTGCCTTCCACAATAAAGAACATAATAGCTGTTTTTTCCAGAAACAGGTGACCTATTAATAATAAGCTAGTTGTTGGGCTAGACACTATTAGGAAGAGGGCTATAGATGGAATTGACACTAATGACGCACCAGCAGATGGTGCGCCATATACTAATGGCGCACCATCTGCTGGTGCGCCATTAGTGTGGAAGACACTAATGGCACACCAGGCACACGGTGCGCCACTAGTAACAATTTTTTTTTTCATTTTTTCAAACATACTAATGACGCATCCGGGCAGAGTGCGCCATTAGTAGTTATTAGTAGTTAGAACTACTAATGGCGCACCAGCCATAGAGTGCGCCACTACTGTATTTTTTTTTACTTTTTTGCAAAACTACTAATGGCGTACCGTTGCATAGTGCGCCATTACTAGTTTAAACTAGTAATGGCGCACTGTGCCACGGTGCGCCATTCGTATAATTTTTTTTTACTTTTTTGCAAAACTACTAATGACGCATGTCTGTGTGGTGCGCCATTAGTATGTTGGGGTACTAATGGCGCATGTCTCTGTGGTGCGCCATTAGTAACCTGGGACCAGCTAGATATTTTTGGACAGCCACACCTACACACTCACTTTCCCGACTTCATTCCCCCCACCTTCTTCTCTAAGCTTGTCGGCTGCCTCCTCCTCCTCACCTCATTTGCACCATAGATTCATCAAAATTAAGTGTTGAAATTACCTTTTTTTGATAGGTAAGTAAGGGGAAAGCTATCTTCATGTTGTAGATCTATTTTTTTTCTCCCTAGCTCGCTCCAACAACGTGCACATGCACTTTGTGTGGCCTAGCTAGATCTATGTATGTTTGTGGTGTTGCATATGTTTGTGGTGTTGCATATATGTTTGTGTTTGCAGGTACCGGTATTTGAAATGCGATAGTTGCCAATATTTTGCCGGAATGTTGATTCATTTCCGTTTCGGCAAGAATTTTGGCACTATGCATTCTTTTTGGTCCTATTTTTAGGGAAAGTCGTGCCAAAAATTTTCTTGGTTCTAAAATATCGTTTTGCTCTACCCCGCAGGCGTCCATGGTCCGCACGATGACCGAAGGCATCGTGGATAGGTTTTTGAGCTCCGCGAAGGCCGAGATGCTTCAAAAGAACGAGACGGAGATAAGATGTCCGTGTCGAAGATGCAAGCTGAAGAGCCTTATTGCGGACCCGGATTCCGGGCAGGTGCGGAACCACCTGCTCTTGCGTGGTTTTATGGATGGCTATCGGTGGCAAGGTGATGAAGATGACTATGAAGTCGTCCATGGGGGCCGGGCAAGAAATGAGGAAGGGCTGCAAGACAACCACCGCGGCTCGGACGGGCGAGAAGACGAAGAATCTCCAGGACATGATCACGACGGTGATGCTGTACACAGTGATCATGTAGAAGATGCCGGACATGATGATGAGGAAGATGCCGGAGCAGATGAAGGGCATGATCATGAAGATCTAGATGCCGGAGGAGCAGACGACGATGGACCATCGATGGGCTGGGTGCAGGACCCTCATATTCAAGAGCTGCTTCTCAAGCAGACGGATAACGCAAGAGCTGCCGCCCGAGAGAAAGCCAAGCTGGATCAACTAAAGATAGACGCGGTTACTCCATTGTATGAAGGATGCAGGCCCGAGGATACCCGCCTGAAAGTAACGCTCATGGCTTTGGAGATGAAGGTAAAACACAAAATGACCGACGCATGCTTCGACGAGAACATGTCATTCTGGCACGAACGTCTTCCCAAGGGGAACAAGTGCCCGACCAGTTTCGAGGAGGCGAAGAAAGTCGTGTGTCCTCTGGATTTACCGCACGTGAAATACCATGTGTGCATGAACAATTGCATCATTTATCGGGGCGAGCACTCGGAGTCTACCATATGTCCGGTGTGCGGCGTCACTCGATACAAGAAGAGGAAGAAAGCTCCTCAAAAAGTGGTGTGGTACTTTCCGATCACTCCTCGTCTGCAGCGGTATTTCGCGGACCCTAAGGTAGCAAAGCTCCTGCGTTGGCACGCGGATAGGGAGGAGAAGAAGCGAGAAGATGACACAAATGATCCGGAGATAAATAAAAAATACAAGATGCTGAGTCACCCTAAGGATGGGGGCCAGTGGCAAGCGTTGAACTTCGAACACCCAGAATTTGGGAAGGATCCAAGGAACATCGTGCTGGGCGCGAGCACCGATGGAGTCAATCCGTTTGGCAGCCAAAGAAGCACACATAGCACCTGGCCTATGTTTGTGTGGATGTACAACCTTCCCCCCTGGTTGTGCATGAAGAGGAAGTACATTCACATGAGTATGCTAATTGAAGGGCCGAAACAACCAGGGAACGACATCAATCTGTATCTGGGTCTGCTGAAAGAGGATCTAGCCACGCTGTGGAAAACGCCAGCCAATACGTGGGACACCGCAGAGAAAGAATATTTCCCTATGATAGCCGCACTGCTCACGATGGTGCACGACTATCTCGGTTACGAATATCTCACAGGGCAGGTGGTCCACGGATTTTCTGAATGCGTCAGGTGCATGGATGACACAACGTATCGCAAGCTAGATAGAGATCCCGGGTCTTCGAAAACCGTGTTCATGGGACATCGAAGGTGGCTTCGCGACGATGACGCGCGGAGGAAACGCAAGGATCTGTTCGATGGTGAAACCAAACTCTGAAGACGCCCGCGTACGAGGAGCGGCGAGGAAATAGACGAGTTGTTGAAAAATTGGAAAGATTGCCCACTGCCGGGAAAGAAGCAAAAGGCGCCAGAGCCGGGAGAGAAGCGAAAGGCGCCAGAGCCGCTGTTGAAGGTATGGAAAACGAGGTCTGTTTTCTGGGACTTGTCGTACTGGAAGATCCACCGTGTGCCTCACAGCCTTGATGCCATGCATATCACGAAGAACGTGTGCGAGAATCTGCTTGGTACCCTGCTCAACATGCCAGAGAGCACCAAAGATGGGCCGAAAGCAAGGGCAGACTTGAAATCAATGGGCATCAGGCAGGAGCTTCACGCTAATGATTATGATGATGATGATGATGATGATGATGATGATGATGATGATGATGATGATGATGATGATGATGATGATGATGAGGCGAAGCAGGACACAGAAAGTCATCGCAAAGGCAAAAAAGCCAAGAAGACCAGAAATGACTACCCTCCTGCGTGCTTCACTCTAAGTCAGGAGGAGATCGAGTAGTTTTTCACCTACCTTGTAGGAGTAAAACTTCCTTACGGTTACACAGGGAAGATAAGAATATACCTAGACCCAGCGAAGCAGAAGTTCAGCGGGATGAAGTCTCACGACTGTCACGTGCTGATGACGCAGATACTTCCAGTTGCACTCCGTGGGATCATGGACACGCACGTCCGTGAAACGCTATTTGGCCTATGCAACTTTTTTGACGTCATCTCTCGGAAGTCGGTTGGCGTGAGGCAACTCAGAAGGCTACAGGAAGAGATCGTGGTGATACTATGCGAGCTTGAGATGTACTTCCCGCCCGCATTCTTTGACGTTATGGTGCATCTGCTGGTCCATATCGTGGAGGATATCATCCAACTCGGGCCGACGTTCCTGCACAGCATGATGCCGTTCGAAAGGATGAATGGTGTCATCAAATGATACATTCGCAACATGTCACGTCCAGAGGGATGTATAGCCAGGGGCTTTCTGACCGAAGAGTGCATCTCCTACTGCACGAATTATCTAGGCATCAAGAACCCCGTTGGTCTGCCCGTCAACAGGCACCTCGGCAGGCTCGCTGGATGGGGTCACCGTGAGGGTCGCCGCGAAATGCATGTCGACTTCGAGGGTCGACTCGCCGACTTTGAAAGAGCAAACCTAGTCGCGCTACAACACATAGACGTGGTCGATCCTTGGGTGGTAGAGCACAAAACCTTTATTGAGAAGACGTATAATGACCGAGGCCAACAGAGGACGGACGGAGATATAATCAAATAGCACAACTCATGTTTCACGCGTTGGTTCAAGCAGAAGCTTCTGTCGTACCCTTTACATTAGGATTCTTCCGCGGAAGAACAACTCATATTCGCCTTGTCACAGGGCGCCGAGCACAACCTGATGACCTATGAGGCGTATGATATCAACGGCTACACATTCTACACCGAGGACCAGGACATGAAGGACATGAAGAGCGATGGTTATCAGAACTCCGGGGTAACGATGGAATCCTACACCGGTAACGACAAGGACAGATACTACGGAAGGATCGAGGAGATCTGGGAGCTGAGCTACGCTGAAGAGAAGGTCCCGATGTTCCGTGTCAGATGGGCCAAGAGCGTCCTAAAAGAAGACCGGTATTTCACCACCATGATTATACCCGAAGCCAAATCCAAGACCGAGGGCGCAAACGTCACCGTGAAAAATGAGCCATGGGTACTGGCTTCCCAAGTGGACCAACGCTTCTTCATTACCGACCCGTCAAAGCCCAGTCGTGTTGTCGTGAGGAGAGGCAAAAGAAAGATCATCGAAATGGATGGAGTAGCCAATGAGCAAGACTTCGACAAGTACGGCGACCCGAAGATCGAACATGACGACGACGATGAAGTAGCAGCATACACCACAAGAAGAAGCAGGACCACCCTACCTAAAGGACGTCCGTTCCACAGAAGAACTCCATTTGCGAAAAAGAAGGGCAAGAAGATTATGAACAGATAGCTAGCTAAGATCGACTGTATTTAAATCGTAGTCTTCATTTCTCGGTTGTATTTCATAGGCACTTTTTGATATCATGAATATTTTTAAATTTCATGGGGACTTTTTGAATTCATGAATATTTTTTAAAATTTGATGATATTTTTTCATATTCAATATGATAAAATATTGAATATTCATGAGGACACTCGATCTCGATCCCCCTCCATCTCAATCTCGATTCCCCCTCCATCTCGATCTCGATCCCACCCGCACCCTCCCCCGCTAGCTCCACCGCCGCCGACGACCCACCGCACCCTCCCCCGCTCCACCACCGCCGCCGCCGACGACCCCCCGCACCCTCCCCCGT
>NC_041390.1:33461939-33462446 GCF_002162155.2 Triticum dicoccoides | reverse complement strand
CTCCTCTCCCCTCTTCATTTTAAAAAAAAAAATAATAAAAGAGTGTAGACTACAATTGTTGTTAAACAACAATTATTACTGTTTTTATAAAAAATATTACTGTTTCATATTCATTTTCTAAAAAATTGTTACATGCAACAAAAAAAAATTACTTATGGCGCACCTCTGGCTGGTGCACCATTGCTATATATAAAAAAAGATTACTAATGGCGCACCTCTGCCTGGTGCGCCATTGCTATGTAAAAAAAAGATTACTAATGGCACACCTCTGCCTGGTGCGCCATTGCTATGTAAAAAAAGATTACTAATGGCGCACCGACCGCGGGTGCGCCATTAGTAAGATTCCCCCTAGCTAATTCCCTCCCTCTCGCCAGATCCACTTTGTCCCTCTCCCTCGCCCCCTAGCTAATTCCCCCCCGCTGCCCCGACCCACGCCGCCGTCGCCCCCGCGCCTCCGTCTCTGTCGCCGCCCTCACGCCGCCGCCGCCCCCGCACCTCCGTCTCCGT
>NC_041390.1:33418296-33461766 GCF_002162155.2 Triticum dicoccoides | reverse complement strand
CCCCGTGCCTCCTCGAGCCGAGCGCCGCCTCCCTCGCCGTCCCCCCTCTGCCCGCGCCTGCGCCCGCGATGTCCTCCCGCCCAAGCGCCCCATCCCCCCGCGGCCCCGCTTGCGTCAACCTCGTGGTCGACGTCCAACACCGCGCGGCCTGCCCAGGAGGACCGCCGTTGTCTTCCTCTTCGACTACAAGGACCCGGACGAGCTCGGACGCCCTCGGACGCCCGCCGATTTCCTCCGCCTTGGCCACCATCGCCACCGCTCGACGCTGAATTCGCGCCGCCTCGACTAGCTCCGGCTACCCCGAGTCGCCCTCGACCTCCCCAGTGAGCACCCGAGCCGCTTCCCCCTCTTCCCCCTCTTGATTTCCTTCTGATGTGTTCTAGGGTTAGGGGTTGGAGAATTTTGGACAAGAAAAGGGGTTGGAGAATTAAGTAGCTAGGGTTGGGGAATTAAGTAGCGAAGAAGATTATGTTTAGAGCATCAATGATGGGTGTTGATATACCTCTGAATAATTTTGATTTTATTCATGTTCTCAAGGAATTGGAATTATCCAGGGAACAAATTAGTAAGAAAACTGAACACTGTTTGGATATTCATGACTCGAATGGAAATGTCGCCTCCCTGTGTCTAAGTTGGCATGATACTATAGTGGAAGAGGAGGAGAAATTTACTGTAGTTTCTAGCAGAAAGAAAAAGTCTCCTGCTAAGAGAAATGTCAATATTTCTTCTCTTACCTCCTCTTCTATACCTTGTACTAGAGGTCAGCAAAAGAATATCAGTTCTACTTTGCCACCTAGTAGATCTGGATACTATTTCTGTTAGGAGATGGTGTTATATTAAGATGCCTTCCCTTTAAGCAGAAAATTCAGTTAGGAGCTACTGTTAGGAGCTACTATCAAAAACTTGAGCTACTGTAAAAAACTTGAGCTACTGTCAAAAAATTCAGTTAGGTACAGTTAGGAGCTACTGTCAAAAACTTGAGCTACTGTCAAAAAAATTAGTTAGGTAGCCATAATGTGCCCTGATAATGATGTATTTTGTCATAAAAATATATAGTGGACTGCCATGATAATGACATGATCCTAGTAGTTACTTCCACCATGAGTTTCATTAACAGCAAGTCAGTTTTGTTTATAGTTGAAAGTAAGTGTGTGGTTTGAAAATCAAACAGAAATGTTTTCTTAACTCAGAAGCCTGTTACTGCACCTGTACTGCACATTACAAAGTCTCCTAGTACTTAACCCACCCAAGCTATGAGGCAAAAATTTCAGTTAACTGTTATGGACAATTGTCAATTATCTATAATGATGATGGAACATTATAAAGCATTGTACTCCAGTGTATATGAAGGATACAAAAAATTTAGCAACTTCTCTGATTTTATAAAGTTGTTCTTATATGGGTGAAACTTCACTTGTTTTTAGGCTAGTGCACGGTGTTGCTTTATTCTGTCATCATTTGTAACTATGTCACAAATAAATTGTTCTTTCTTCTGTATTTGAAGTAATGACTGTTCATCAGCTAAGGCATGGATTAAGCTGTTTCTTTGATGTACCATTATATCTGGATGATTTTTTGTTTGGTGACCTATTATATCTGGAATGGAAGCTCACATAAGTTGAGCTGATTTTTTTCCATATGAAAGCAGAGGACCATATGGTCTGTGGCTGGGTTTTGTCTTCGACCATTGTGTCGTGATGAATTTGCAGGTACCCGGAGAGGCCCTTGAGTTTGCCGGAATGTCGATTAACTTCCGTTCTGGCAAATTCGGGTACTCCATATGTCCTATTTTCAGCAAAGGTCATGCTGAAATTTTTCGTGAATTTTAGCATGACTTTGCTAAAAATAGGACATATGGGGTACTTGCGACTAATGCATGGGCCGGGGTATCGTAGTACTTAGTTAAGTAGGATCAACTGCCCCGCCATTCTTGCTGCATTAAACCATAGGTGGCAATAGAGCCAAGTGATTAGGCCCAACTTAGAATTCTCCTTAGCATCGATAAACCCTAGATGATAAACCCAACATAGGTGGCAATAGAGCCAAGTGATTAGTGCCAAGTGATTAGGCCCAACCTAGGGTGCCTCGGCATCGATAAACCCTAAATGATGAAAACTTAACTTGGCTTCTATAGGGTGCCTCGGTGTCGATGAGAACCTAAATGATGTACGCTTAGGCTTTTAGGGTGCCTCGGCGTCGACAAACCCTAAATGATAAAAGCTTAGCTTTTAGGATGCCTCGACGTCGACAAACCCTAAATGATAAAACCTTGGCTTTTAGGGTGCCTCGGTGTCGATAAGAACCTAAATGATGAAAGCTTAGGCTTTTAGGGTGCCTCAGCGTTGACAAACCCTAAATGATAAAAGCTTAGCTTTTAGGATGCCTCGGTGTCGACAAACCCTAAATGATGTAGTTTTGAATTATGAACATAGGATATGTCGTCATCATCATCGGACGACGAAAGTCTCCCGGGGGAGTGCGACTGGTGCCAGGACGATCGAGGTCTGTGCGACATGCCTCACCTGGACGATGATCGGCGCTTCAGCATTAAGCTCGAGGGGACCTTCGAAGTTGAAACGGTACACAACGACGACAAGTGTTATTTTCATAATTAAGCATGACTTCAACTATTTCAACGTGTAATTTTCATCTTTTACAATTCGAGTATAGCTTATCCCATGCCATGCAAGACGCTATGTCTTGGAGAGGATGGATTTTGAAGACCATGAAATTTCTGAAACAAAGAAAATTCACCTAAGGACTCATCACGATGTGGACTTTGAAGTAATTCTATATAATTCTGAGAGCGTAACCCATTTTGGTTGCAAAAATTGGGAAGCATTTTGCAAGATGTATGGTTTTGACGAGGGTATGCTTATCACCATGGATCTTGGTAATCCTCACATCAACCAAGACAATATGGACATTTGGGTCCTTGTTGATACGCCTCCAGTTCTACCGCTATGTGAGTTTCTCAAACATAGTTATTAGCTAATTTATATTGTTTATTTCAAAATAGTTGACAGCTTATTTCCATTGACAACTTATTTTTATTGTTTAAGGAATGTGCGGGAGATGGTAGACAAAACCCACTACACCGATGGCTCCGAATTAATAACTTACAAGGAGAAAAATTATCTGGTCGGATTTTTTACTGATATTGAGAATTACAATATCCACAATCAAACTCCTCAACATTATGGTAAATACGTGCCACTAGTGCATGTGTTCAACTACGGTAACTACTATGGAGATACCTTGGTAAGTTTTTTACTATTACGACATTCGTGCATCTTTTGCATACTTCTAAAACTAGTACATCATTGCTAACTATGAAGTTATTACTATGTTTTTCAACAGATAATCCCAGAGAATTGTGTGCCTCATATGATGTATCATAGTCTTAATGTTTTGAACATACAGCCAGGTCATCCTACGAATCTCAACTGTCCATACGAGATTTCTAAAAGAAGTGGAGACATGAAAATCAAAGGATGGAAAAATGTATGGACACTCGTAAGGAGCTTCTTGGAAGCAAAAGGAAGCGAAGCGCAAGAATTGGAGAAATGATGTTCTCCATTCTCCATAATGAAGAGTCAGGGTCTATATTGTTTTATGCTATTTTAGCTTAAATAGGGTATTTAGGTCCTGCCTAATACTGATGATCATGTGCTAAGAACAATTAAGTAGGGTTGGTTCGATGACTATCAAGATGATGATCGTATGACTTGTTATGAATAACGAGTAGAAGTTGTATGATGATGATTAGTAGGACTTGTTAGGATTAGTATTACTTCCGACAAACTCGATACTCGCGGTCTCGAGACTTGTAATGTTTTATCTTTGTTCGGTCTTTTGAACTCGGAGACTAATATGATGAATTGTATTCGGAGACTAATCTTCTATTGTCTTCGATGAATCTGCTGTTGCTGTGTGCTACTGTCTATATTCTGTCAAATAATATATTTTGTAGCCTGTGCAAAAATCAGAAAAGTAAAAAAAAACTCTAATATTCATACTAATGGCGCATCACTACAGAGTGCGCCATTAGTATGCTAAGTATACTAATGGCACATCCATCCGCAGTGCGCCATTAGTGTGCCAAAGCACATGGTTAAATATGGCCTTGGGAGGCATACTAATGGCGCATGGTGTTATATACTAATGGCGCACTAGGTGGTGCGCCATTAGTATACCAGATACTAATAGCGCACCAGTGGTGCACCATTAGTAATAAATACTAGTGGCGTGATACTAATGGCGCACCAGTGATGCGCCATTAATAGGCAAAACTGGTACGCCATTAGTAGGCCTTTTCCTAGTAGTGAGAGGCTATGCACAGGGTCGAGGCCCCTCAGCAGGCTGGGCCCTAGGGCATCGCCCTTCTTGCCCCTACCCAGGGCCGGCCCTGTCCACTCGTCAACCGTGTTCTTCCATGCCCAAGTAGGCAGGGGCGGGCCCATGTTGGCCCTGCAGGTAGCCCATGACACCGGGTAAAAAATTATCTCGCCTTATCATATAGAGCCCAGGTAGACTTGGACACCCCTAAATTTCCAAAAGGGACACCCCGTGCAGACGAAAAGGCCACAACTAGCCAACTAGTCCCCATACAGCCCAGCTGACTAGCAACGCGCATTGCCCTGGCAAAGGCCCATCAGGTACATCAATGGATCAATTCATCAATACATACGATGCCGTCGCGTGCCGCCTGTACCTCGTACGTGCTCGCAGTCGCCGCCTATCGCCAGATCGCCCCAATTCGCCCAATCTGTGAAGAAAGAAAGAATAGGTATCTTGGATCAGTTCTTGCTTTATTTCTCTAACCCTAGGAAATTAGGGCTAGTGGATAAGACTATAAATTTTGATTATATTGGATATTGGACTATTTGGCTATTGTAGACTTGTAGTGGTCAGTGGAGAACAATATTGCAATTACTCTAGTAGACAAGGACGGTTGGAAGCAGCGGCAACATGTCAAGTTCTATTTTACAGTGGTGCAATTGCAATTCATGTTATGTATGTACACATGATTCATAGTTTTCCATTTGCGGAAAATATAATCATCTAAATAATTACAAATTAGAGAAGCTCTATGGAAAGGACTCTAAAAAAGAGGAGAACCATGCCACATTAACATAATATTTTTTAGACAAAAGGCCCAAGGCATATTAACATAATCTTTTTAGACAAAAGGCCCAAGGCAAATCGTATTCATATTCACCGTGATATTATATTGTAGGTATATTGTACTTGAGGAACTTTGGTAATCATTTTCATGGTCATATCGTATTCTAGGTATATTGTATTGCTAAATGTGCTACTTTTATGTATATTATGACATCCACGTATATGTGATAGCCATAGGACTCCGGGTCATTTTTGTCTTAGGTCCGCCCCTGCAAGTAGGTGAAGATGAGCCGAACAAACGAGAGACGCGCTTGAAGGCACCTGGCAATGATATGCTGGCCTTGTATGACCCAGTCACTCGCCGCTTGCCCCGATCAAGAGCGCAACTGGCAAGACATGCAACCTTAGATACATTTACTTGAATAAAAAATACACTTGTCCATTGTTGTTTTGCTACACACTTCTCGACTATGTATTGTTTGTTACTCGTTTATGATTACTTGTCTATTTTTTGTTGCTATTTAATTATGTGATGTTCAATATTGAGAAAATCCAAAATTTGTCCAAAAGTACTGCCAGGATAGAAAAATGTTGTTGTACGAGCACTTGTGGTAGTTGCTGGCCCAAATGCTGCCACAACAGTAAAAAGTTGCCATGGCCAAACTTTTAAATAGCAGAGCTCACACCGCTATTGCAGACGCAATAACGGTAGTGCCACCTTGCCACTCTTAGTCTCGGGATGTGCTAGTTCTTTGTCATGATTCAGATGCAAAATCGGTTTACAAAGCACAATATCCCCTGCAATCCGCGAAATATTCGGCTATTAAGTGCTTAATATTCGGCCGTGTAATTTATTTGTCTAATTGTGTCTTGCTTGCATGGTTGTACGATTGAATATTGTTTAGTTATAGTCTATACGCTCATATAAATAATGGTTGCTCAAGTTATATGTCAATGCCAAGAAATATACACAATGATCTCAAATTTAGGAGTGTTTTTACAAATCCTCTATACAGACATAGAGTCCGCAATATCGCATGTAATCTGCATCCCGCATCGCCGATTCCAATCCACAACCAGTCCACAATCCGCTATTTAAAAGCATATCCTTGACATCAAACCATTGTCGTGGCAACATTTTTTCTTTTGCATGCAGAGTTTACTATTGGCAGGTAGGGACATGTGCCAGACATTGGAAAGACATTGACACATACCGGCAACAGTTGTTACCTCTACCCACCACCAGTATTTTAGAAACCAATGGTGGGTGGGAAGGAGCCTGCTACTGGTAACAAGTTACCGGTGGCGGGCAGGACGCCCAGTAGTGGTAACCTGCGTAATTTATTCCCGCCGCTGATAGGCATTCCTGCAATCATGGCCTAGGTAGGCATCTGGGAGATTGCATTTGAAAAGCCGCAATGCGGAGTGCAACCCTTTTTGCGCATCTAGAATGCTTAATATTTGGGCAGAGCTACGCATCGGCCGGCGGATAATGAGAAAAGATCTGTCGCCTCACTGAGCATTGGATGGAAACTCTAATGGTCGTTTGATGTGCCCACGTGAATAGCCACCCTTTTGCAACAATGGTGGTGTTGCAGTATTTTCTGCAAGAGAGGCCTTGTTGTGGAAAATTTCCGTAACAAACATCTTGTTGCAGAAATTTTTCACAATAAAGACCTTGTTGCTGAAAAAATGGAGGAATTTTTTTACGAGGCTAAAACAATGCCCTTTTGCAACAAGAGGCTTGTTGCAGTTGCAACATGCCCTTTGTTGCAAAATAAAACATCTCCGGTCAATCATTTTCTGGGGCGACGACACCCTGCCAATGCCTCATCGCCTCAGTCCGCTCTGCCACCTCACCGAGGCTAGATCCAATGAGGCGGGTGTTGACGTAAGTGCTTGAGGTGGTGGCGGCCAAGGCCGACCATGGCCGAGGAGAGCGTTGGTGTCAGATGGTGTCAGCGGTCATCTGCAGCAGCGCTCCTTGCGACCTTGTATAGTGCCTTGGCAGTGAGTTGGGTACTTGGGTTGTGTGGGAAGAGAGAGATTGAGAAAGTCAAAGGAAAGATAACAACTATGAGAAGACACCTTGTGTTGCTCCACTAGATAAGGCTGAGCAATTGTGTATGGAATATAGGTTGAGGAAGAAATAAGATGATCGAGGGAGAGAGACGTGGGTGGTCCAGGTGGCCATGTGGCGCGCAACCGAGTTGGCGGACGCGAGCGTGATAATCTGTCGACTGATGTGAATCATTTCTCTTAATATTTTCTTGTCACCATCAGGAAATTAATTTTAAAAGAAATCAGATTCCCAATAGTTCATGCACAGACTGGTTAATGTTTTCTTATTCTCATTATAAAATTAATTTTTAAAGAAATCACATTCCAAATAGTTCATGCATATAGTCCAGCCTCCAGTAGGGAAACTTAATCATGCAAAGTAAAATATTTTCCCATTCAAATGACATCAAGCTAAGCATGCGATGATTACAACATATTATTTTTATTGCAAGATATTGATGACATTACTTTTCATCACAACAATCTGGCAGTGTCTTAATGCAGCGGGTGGGCATGAGGGAAGGTTGTATGTAAAGAGGTGCAATTAGGACCACAAATGCATTCGTCGATGGTCCTAAAGCAAACATCTTGCTCAAGTACACAACAAAAACACAAATTATTTGGGCAAGGATGAGATTTCTCTTGACACCCACACACTTGGATCTTGCCACTATCTACTTGATCAGTTGTTTGTCCTGCATGCAAATACGTGTGTTCTCATTCAATTCAGTATTGGGTAAAATTATGTAGAATTTCACATATCTTCATAATGCTTTTCAACGGGATTGCCTAAAATTATGTAGACTAAGAAATATCTAAAGTATAAGTTCTAATTTATGCTGCGTACGTACCCTGAGAAAATAGTAGGATGCATGGAAGGATGACCATTGCAAGCAACAGCACCTTGCTTCTCTCCATGGTAGTATAAGCTTCCTGATATAATGAATCTAATCTCTTGGTGGGGATTGATTGCATATGGACTTTCTAATTGCTATATGCTACTCCAATACTCCATATATATATCCAACCAATATGATCTATATTTAGTTACAAGTAATTGTGCCAAGCTGGTGGCTTATCATCTACAATTAATTACAGGTAATCTACTATTAATTACCAGAAATAAAGTGCTCTATATTTAGCTAGTAAATGTGGCCAGGTCGGCGCTTGGCAGCTTATCCTTCAAATTTCCTATTTCCTACATTCCAAATTTATTAGTGCTCATTTTTTGGGTCCGATTTGTTTTATAAATTTAACTAATAAAATATGAATTGTATATCAAAAAAATTTATCACTGAGAATTTCATTCAAAGACAAATCCAACAATACTATTTTGCAGCATATACCTCATGTTTTATTAATTATAGTTTTTAAATGCAGTATAAACGTAAATGCTTATACAGACGCAAGGTGCTTTTGCTTGCAATGGTCATCCTTCCGTCCACACAAAATGGAAGTAAGAATAGTCTCCTTCCTCCTCCCGCTGGGGACGCCGCCGATCCGCCCCACCTCTGAGGCATAGGGACTCCTCAGAGCTAGGGAATCAGGTGCGTCGGCGACAAATCCGAAACAAGGAAGACTGCGTTCCCGCTGTAATTTGGGGGGTGGCTCGCACAAATTACTTTGGCAGAGGAGGCGAGGGAGGCGTGGCAGAGAAGCTTGACTTGGAGTTGGGGCTTGAGGTTGCCGGTGGGCGTGTGTGCGGGAATGGCGGTGGTGCTGGCTGTAGCACGCGATTCCCGCCGCGAGAGGGTGAGAGAAGGGTGGGAGGGGAAGGAGAGTTGGGCATGTGGGGCGACGTTGTACCACCTCGGTGGGAAGCATCGACGGCCATGGCGGTCGATGAACGACACAGAGGAGAGAGGGAGAGAGGAAGAAGATGACATTTTCTCCCAAAACCACCAAAATAATAACAAAAACGCTCTAGGGTTTGATTTATCTGGTTTTTAGAACGGTTAAAATTGCGCTGGGCTCGACCCGACTGCCTCGTCTCTGATGCCCTGTCTCTGACCTTGGTCATTCTGAAATAAGAACTCTGAATACCCGAAGACTGAAGCAACGACGGCAAGCCTTAACTAATTAATGTAAGAGCTCTGAATCTCTGATGAACTCATTTTGAAGTCAAGCAATCAATATAAAAGAAAAGAGGGCTCAACGCAAGCAAGATAATACCGTTTTGAAATATAAGTCCGTTTAGAGATTTTAATACGAACTATATACAGATGTATATGGACATATTTTAAAGTCTACATTCACTCATCTTGCTCCGTACAGGAAGGGAGTGCATAGAAGCTCCTCGATGAAAGCACACCATCTGCTGTCCATGAGTTATCTGGACTCTCCACAATACGAACTGTTCCTTCTCTGACTAGATATATCGATGTAGAAAACATGCGCATTTGAGGTGATTGTAATTTGTCTACGGGCATCCCTCTTCCAATCTATGTTTCTCCTAGGTGGACGATGTGCAGTAATAATCACTACTTAATACCTATCCTACGTGGCTTTGGTCTTGCTGCACATGGCCGCGACCATTTGGTGAAACTGCTGTGCATCGCAGGGGATCCTGAGGACGCCGGGCTGGCCGTAGCCGAACTGCTGCGCGGCCATCTCCAGCAGCGCCGCCATGCACGGCTCCTTGAGCGCATCGACCCGCACCAGCACCCGCTCGTCGCCGTCCCCATCCTCGCCCACCAGCGCCAGCGGGAGGTACCCCTTGGGGACCTTCTTTCCTCTGTCGCCGGCATCGGCCGCGAGGTAGTATGCTTCGGCTGTCTCCTTCCTTCTCCAGGCGGCCATTGCTGCGGCTCTGTTCTGTTTATGTGTTGCGTAGCTTAGTAGCACGGGAGGTTGTGGCGATGTCCTGATGATTGCTGGGCCATATGCTTTTTATAGCGTGAGAGAGCAAGATCATCCAAACTGACAAGAAAAGCGAGTGAGTTTGGAAAGGGGTTCAGTTCAGAATTCAGATAGGAAACGTAGGCTCTGTGGCAAGGCTTGGTGATGGTGACTGCGGGCGTGGACGATGGGGTTGGGGTCTCTCTGATCCCTGCACAAAACTAGTATTAGTCAAATCGTCCACAATTGTCACTATCAAGAGAAACAACCGTACTAGGTTAATCTGCGGGGTCCATAAGTATAGATCTCGACCTATGGATAAGAGCGACTCTAGCAGATCCCGTAAACTGAGACCATCCGGCAAAAAAACCGCCGGTTTGCGGTGCCCATCTGTGTCTGCGGGCTCGCAGCCTTGTAGCCGGCGGATCCGGTTGGTTCCGGCGCCGGTGAGCCTTGGAAATGGTCGGGGTCGCCCGCGCGCGCCAATGGACGGGATTTCAGCCGGTTTTGCTTTGGCGATTGCGGGAAAAGAAAGGACTGCCGGATTTGCTTCGGCCGACGGGGAAGAAGAAAGGGGCGGCCGACTTTGCTTCGGGGAAGGTATGTTCAACGCCTACCTATGCATTTCCTGGTTATTTTCATTCAATTTTGATAGGTGAGGTCCCGGTGAAATTCACGGGCGTGCATTTTTTAGATGGATTGGAGTTCGTCCTCGTCGGATGATCCAACATAGAAGGGATGATCCTCAACGACGATGCCCACAATCTAGTTTTGTTGCATCTCGTCGAAGAATTTGAGAAGGGCCCAAAGAAAAAGGGATGTGGATCCCCCGTGGCCAGCTATGCATTCCACGCAACCAAGCTCTCGGCGATAAGATGCTCATGAAGGACTACTTCGCCGAGGTACGAACATATCCGACTTAGTTATTTCATAGGCGATATCGAATGTGTAGGTCTCTTTTCGTGCACATCGTGGAAGCTTGCGAGCAAAATTGCATTTCTTTTTACTCGGCGTAGGAATGCCGCCGGTTTGCTTTGCTTTAGTGCATATCAAAAAATGTCGGCGGCGATGAGAGTGATTGCATATAGTGTTCCTGCAGACTACACAGATGAATATCTTCGCATTGGGGAAGATACCATCATCAAGTGCGTCTGTGTCTGTGCGAAGACAGTGATCCGGGTATTTGGACCGGAGTACCTTTGAGCTCCAAACAAGGAAGACACAAAGAAGCTCATGGCAAGGAACGAAGAAAGGGGATGGCCGAGCATGCTAGGTAGTATTGATTACATGCATTAGAGGCGGAAGAACTGTGTGGTGACTTGGGCAGGGCAATATAACAGCCACAAATGCAAACCCACAATTGTGCTTGAAGCCATTGCCTCACAAGTTCTACGGATTTGGAATTGCTTCTTTGGATTTTCGGAATCTCTCAATGATATCAATGTCTTTCACCTATCTCATCTATTTGTTCAGCTAGCTAGTGGCAAAGCTCCCGCTTGCAACTTGACTGTCAATGACCATGACTATACCATGAGGTACTATCTTGTCGACGGTATTTATCCTTCATGGTCAAACATTTGTGAAAGAAACATGAAATTTATTCCGAAGCACAAGATCTTGCCAAAATGATATTGAGAGGGCATTTGGTGTGTTGCAATCTTGGTTTGCCATCGGTCGAGGTCCCGCTCGCTTCTGGGATAAGAAAACCCTCATACACATCATGAGAGTTTGTGTCATTTTACACAATATGATCATTGAGGATGAAAGGGATTTAGATTTAGAGTTTAATTATGACAATGTTGGTAGCCGTGTGAAGCCTGCCAGGGACGAAGATGAGATCAGTGCATTTCTCGAGACCTACAGGAAGATCCAGAACCGTGATCCACACCATCAACTCTAGCATGATCTTATTGAGCATCATTGGAAACTCTACGGGGATAGATCCCCCTTTTTATTCATTTTTATTTGTGTGTGATTTGAACAATTTGGTGTTGTAATAATTCGAATTCAAACATTTGTTGTAATGAGATATCGTGATTTGCTTTTCGGACCATTCATATGTTTAATTTATGTTATGATTCTACTCGGTTCATAATGTTGAAAAACTAGAATTTGCAAAGATGTAAACAATGTTTTGCGGGACGAGTTTACGAGATTTGTTTTGTCGGAGGCTCGTCGTACCACAAAAATGTTTTAGAGGAGCCTGCAAACGATTTTTGCGGGACGTGGGTTTGCCGGATCTGTTAGAGTTGCTCTAAGGTTGGACTAACAAGAAAACCCTATATGATGCATAAGGCGTCATATTGTCGACCTATTGCACAGGAGATTGTTGAACTGGGCCTACCCGTTAACGCGTTCGGCGTTCCCGGTTTTGGGAACCTTCTAGGAGGTTCCTAAACCAGATTTTTCATTTTTCATTTTGATGTTTCTTTTTTCTCCCCTTTTCTTTTTAATGTTTTTATTTCCTTGTTCTTTTTTCCTTTATTATTTTTTTCTTCCATTTTACATAAATTGGATTTCAAAGTTTTGTTCAGGATTTTAAAATTTGTTCATACTTTCAATTTTTTTTGGTTATTTTAAAAAATGTTCAGAATTTCGAATTTTGTTTTATTTCTAAATAAATGATCAAAAATTCAAAAAATGTTCAGATTTTCAACATTTTATGCATGTTTCGGAACTTAGTTCCATTTTTTCAAGAAAATGGCCATGTTTCAAAACTTGTTTGAGTTTTTAAAAAATGTTCACAATTTAAAATAATTCGTAAATTTGCTTCTTCAAAACATGTTCCATTTCTCCAATATTGTTCACAAATCCCAAAATTATTTTTCGTCAAATTTTATTCAGAGTTTTAAAAAATTCCATTTTACAGAAAATGGTCGTTTTTTCCAAAATTGCTAATTTTCTTTAAACAAATTCCGGTGTTTCAAAAATAGTTCACACCTTCAAAATGTTCGAGTTTCCAAATTTTGTTTAAAATTACAAAAAAAACTGAATAACTTTAACGAATTTTCTCAAAACATAAAGAATGTTCGTAAATTCAAAAATGTTTTGCGCTTTTGAAAAACAGTTCAGAATTTTCAAAAAATGTTCCTGTTATAGAATTTCGTTCTCCAAATTAAATAAATGTTTACATTTTAGAATTCATGCTTTTAAAAAAATTAAGAATTTTAAAGCTTGTTCAAGTTATTCAAACAGTTTTCACATTTTCAAACATTACTCATATTTCATAAATTTCTGGGAAAAGATAAAAAAACAAAAAGCACTGTAATTCTTTGTTTTGACATTATTTTTAATCTTACGCACTCCTGTTCAGTCGTTTATGCTTGTTAGGTCAACTGGTTTACCTACTTTCCTTGCGAGAACATGTTTATAGTTCGATTCCCAACTAGGCTATGTTTCTGTTTTTAGACAATCAAATTGTTGCGCTATAGTTCAAACACGATCGTGACACCATGGACCGGCCCAGTCGGGTCTCACTGAGTGCGTCGGGTCGCTATTTGACATAAATTGCGTCAAATAGGAGCTCCCGACTAGCATGCCCAACTTTTGCTCTTGGCTCGACCCGACGAGTATATAGGCCGAATTGAGTCGGTCTTATGGCCTTGTTCATGCCTTCGGGCCCACTCAGTCTCGGCCCCAATCCAGTCAGCTCAGAGAGCAACTAGTTGACTAGCGCTCCTTCGGGTGGGCTCAAAGCGCGCCACCGGGCACACTCTTAGTCGCCGCCAAGTGTCGCACTCTGGACGCTCTTTCCGAATTTTATTTTATTTTTCACACGTGTTTTGGACTTTTTAGATGGGGTTTTTTGGGTTTTCCTATGGTCTTTCTAAGCTTTTGGCAAAAACAAAATTTTGGAAACTTTTTTTTGCGCGAAGGAACTCATTTTTTTTGCTCTCGCGAGATGCACGATTTTGCTTCCATGAGAGGCAAGGTTTCTCTTTCGCGAGCGTGCCTCTCGGAAACGAAAAAAACGCGTTTTCTATTTTTCTCCTTTCGTGAGAGGCACGGTTTGCTTCCACAGGAGGCACGGTCGTGCCTCTCAGAAACTGAAAAAACATGTTTTCTCTTATTGTTTCCTTGTGTGAGCGACAGGGTTTTGCTTCCGCGAGAGGCACGGTCGTGCCTGTCAGAAACGGCTTTCGGAAAGGGGGAAAAAGTGTTCCCGTTAGGTTTTTTCGTTTGGTTTTCTAATGATTTTTTTGTCAAAACCTGCTAACATGAGATTTATTTTTGAAGATCTCGACACAAGGAATCCAACGGTGAAAATGGTTTTGTGATTTGAACACACGGTTTATGAGATAAAACATTTTAAATAAACGAATCTACGAAAAAAGGGAAAACTCCCTGGTTGAGACAAGTGGTACCGCACCACTTGTCGTAACCTGGGGTAGAAGTGATCTTTGGAAGGAATCCAACGGTGAAAATGGTTTTGTGATTTGAACACACGGTTTATGAGATAAAACATTTTAAATAAACGAATCTACGAAAAAAGGGAAAACTCCCTGGTTGAGACAAGTGGTACCGCGCCACTTGTCGTAACCTGGGGTAGAAGTGATCTTTGGAAGGAGTACTCCTTAATTAGTGATTTCTGTCAGCTCGGTGGGACAATTAGATTCCTGGACCAATTGTAGATGTGATGTTCTATGTAGTTTTTTGTCTCCCTGTCTTCTTCGGCGATTTTCTGTTTCTTTGTTGGCTTTCTTCTTTTGTATGTTTCTTCATATTTTTCATCATTTTTTCTTTTTCATTTTTCTCTTTTTCACCTTGTTTCTTGTGTTCTTTTTTTAAATACATGAAAAAAATATAATTTTATAATTTATTAAATTCATGAATATTTTCTTAAATTCATGATCATTTAAAAATGAACGCCTTTAAATTTTGTAAATATTTCGAAATTCATTAATTTTTATTGAATAATAATGAACAATTTTATAATTCGCAGACAGCGTAGAAGTCATTAATATTTTTCAAAATTCATAAAAGATCAATGTTGAGGATATCACTTATCATTAGCGTTTCGATTGGCTAGAGATTATAGATTAATCAGAAATCGATCGATTAATCATTTTTTATCGAGTATTAACCAGCGCATTTTTGCTTGCAAGTCCCAAGTTTGAACCACTAGTGAGGGAAAAATGGAAATAATCATCATTGTGCACTAAGCCTTTAAATAGAACAACACTACAACAATACGTAACTACATATTCACGTCAAATAATGAGCCTATGACAAATAAAATAGGACAACACTACAACACTTGTTGCATCGAACTGGAGATAAAGTGTGGTGTGCGGGAGGCTACTAAAGTGAAGGCCCTGTTTTAGGGTTTCTGACCACACGGTACCGGCTCAATTAACCGCTATATTCCTGATTAATCACTTGTCAGAGTGATAAATCGGCTGAAATGATAAATAGCAAAAGATAAGATATAATCTTAGCGGTCACCCACTGACATGCGATAAATCAGTGAATCAGACGATATGTTGAACATTGCGGGAAAAATTAACAATATTAAAAAATATAAATAAGAATCTGATGAAGACAGGTCAAAAACCAGACACAAGTGGTTCATACACACGCATGAAGCCTAAAATTAAAGGCTGCCCATAATTGCGTGGCTGCATGCTCCTATGCAATTTTCTCTCTCAATTCTTAGCTTATGAAGAAGAATAGGAGCACTCTACTCATGCCTTGATCAGCCTATGTTGCCTCACATGGTCTTGCCCCGCACTCCTCACTAGGGTTGCGGCGCCGCTGCGCCATCACACTGACGCGCCCCCGACCACCCTCGGGCGACACTGATGCTCATGCTCCAGCCCGTACTCCACCACATGTCAACAATGAAAAAAGAATACGGTAGCTTCTGTAGTAGCATAAAAACCAATCCAGACGATTTGTTTATGAACAATGAAAACTTGATACCCCAGGGGGAATAGGAAGAAACATGATTTGTTAAGGGTTAGGTTCCTTTGTGGGGATAAAACGAAAAAGAAATACATCTTGTGGCTTGGCCGGTGGGTTGTCTGCCCAAGGTCTGGGGATACTTGACACTGATATCATGGATATAGCATTGCTCTCAAAATGGCGGTGGAAATTGTTCAATGAGAAAGGGATGTGGAAAGAGTGTATTTGGAATAAATATCTTAGTTCTTCACCTGCGAGAAAAATATCTTAGCTCTTATACTACGGGACATGTTGCGCACAAGGGCGGGGACTCACACTTCTAGCAGTGCCAACTGGAA
Source organism: Triticum dicoccoides (assembly GCF_002162155.2). NCBI lineage: Eukaryota > Viridiplantae > Streptophyta > Magnoliopsida > Poales > Poaceae > Triticum > Triticum dicoccoides. The sequence goes on along the minus strand of NC_041390.1, from coordinate 33,445,498 downwards.
GTGAACGATCTCTTCCTCTCTTGCCGCAAATTTATTATTGCAAAAGAAGATACGTGGTTGTCAAATAAAAGTCTAGCCAATGTTTTTTGAAGCAAGGACCGACAACAATTGTTCTATGATATTTTCATAAATATTAAAATAAAATAAAAATATGTGCATAAAAGAAAAAGAAAAAAGGTTAAAAAAGGGTCCAAATGCTCAACCAATTCCAGCTCTTGTAAACTCCGTGGATCAAAGAATGGTTCTAGATAAGATGCAAATCAATCCAATTCTTGAATGCTGCCTCAAACTTCTTATTAATTATGTGAGTGATGAGCAGCAGATCATTCTTGGCAGAAGCTCTACAAGAAGTGATGTGATGGGCTTCATTTTTACCGACCTTGGAGTTTCTCTGAAGCCAGATGTTCCAACATCCCTTGATAATGATGTCGAAAGCAAAGTTACTACGTAGAGATGCCTTGGTCAACATGATTTCATCTCGAACAGATATGCCTCTATTTCTTGTGAAGTTGATGGAGTCCCAGCAAGCTAATGCCACGGAGCAATCCCAAAAAAGATGGAAAGCAGATTCTTCAATATTCAGGATGCAAAGAGCATTGTTATATGATGGCAGATGAATATTTTTTTGGTGAAGCAAGTTTGTTTTATTGAGCCTATCATGCATCAGCACCACAAGAAAATTTTATATCTAAGAACAGTTGAAGTTTTCCACAATTTCATGACGACACAATGGGCTTGAATATCTTGCCTTAGAACTTTGTCAAGATCTCCATGGGTTGACCACTTATCAGCATGTTCCTTGAGTTGAGCATGTTGTATTAGCAATTGGAGGGCTTGATATTGTTGAAAAGCTTGCATTCACAGGTGTGTATGGAAGTTTTTGACCAAGTTATCACTTCCAAAAACTCTTTGACAGAAATATTCCCATTGAGTGTGAAAGTGAAAAGCTCATGGAAATTATCATTGAGAATGGCATCTCCCCACTTATCCTGCCATAGCATAACATATTTTCCTTGTCCAATCTTGCATTTAGCAACCTTTCTGAGATCAGGGAACAACTTAAGAATACCTTTCCACCAGAAGGAGCCCACAGGTCCTGCACTAACAATCATTTTTCAATTAGTATGATTCACAGATCAAAATAACATGTGGTAGGTGAGAGGATCGATACAGTTAACTATAGGAGGGGTGTTGAATAGGAGACATGTATTTGAAGTTTAATTACCAATTCTATGGATTTTTGTATAAAGTTGGTTCTCTAGATATGCAACTAGATGAACACAACCAATATGGCAAGCAAGCTCAAAGCAATGTAAGTTAGGTAACAAACTAGTTAGGAAGCCCACAAGCATACAAAGCAAAGTAAGGGTGCAGAAAGAATTAACCACAATTGAGTCGGTGACGCGGATTTTATCCCCGAAGTTCACACTTCCTTGGGAAGTGTTAATCTCTCTTGGAGCGGTGCTGGAACCAAGGCTCCAAAACGCCACCAAGTGACTCACCGTATTATCCTTGATTCACCCCCAACGGATGAGCCATGAATCACTCGGGGTTGGTTTTAAAGATGACCACCCTGTTGAAGAATTCGTCAGACTAACCAGTTAACTTGCCGATTAATCCCTACCGGAAGGGTCCGTGGGTAGGCGATAAATGATTCGATTAATTGATTAACTTGATGATTAGCCTACTATTCCCCTACTCGCCAGCCAACCGAGCAGCTACCAGTTAATGATTTCCTCAACAATGTGACCACCACACCTCTAGATATGTCCCCAGAGCACACCAGAAGCAAGGAAGGTTCCGAAGGAATCACTCCAAAAATAACAAGTGTTGGTGAAGAACTAGTTGGGGGAACACAAATCGGTTTTGTGTAAACATAGATTGGGTGAACCTCTTCCAATCCCCAAAAACTCAGTGTTAGGGCGACTTGGGGTAGGAAGGAGGGGCGGCGGAAGCAGCCTCGGGCGGAAGTGTTAGGATCGTAGGAAAAACCAATACCATTAGAAAGGTATTGGATGCAACTCAATTGTATCCATTGGAGTCGTTTACAATATATACAAGAGAAGTCTGGCATGATAAGTCAACTAATCCTACCAAATCTCTAGAAGTTAAGATATATAACGCAGTCACCGCCTGCTCCTCCAAAAAAAGTTAGGGCTCCCGTCTCTCGCCGGCACTGGCGCGGGTCTGCCTCGTCTCCAGTGGCCCTAGGGCCCTGGGGGCGCGATGGATCCTGGCAAGGGCCAGTGGGAGAGCTCCGTTTTTAGACTTTTTTTCTAGTTTTGTTAGGGTTTTCTGTCCTGCTCAGGAAGGCGAGACAGCGGCAACTCGCTGAAGATGTAACGAAGGTCTCCCCGTCTAGCGCCCGTTCAAGCGGTGCATGTAGCATCGATGGTGGGCGTGTGGAGGTGTGTCTCCGGCGAATCTATTTTTGGTGGATTTGCTCGGATCTCGTCATTGTTCTTATACGTTCACGTGTCTTCGGATTGGATCATTCCGATTTACGTTATTCTTCATCGGTGGCAGTTGCTGTTATGGTACGTTGGTTCTATGGGGCTTTAGGACGACGACTTTCCGACTGTCTACTACAACAAGTTGTGCCCGACTTCGGCGATGGAGGGGTGATGACGACGGTGCGCTTCGGTGCTTGTAGTCGTCATTAGGTGGTCTACGGATCTGAATATAATTTTTATTATTTCTAGTGGTCGTTGTACTGCCATGATTGAAGATGAATAGATCGAATGTTTTTTCAAAAAAAAAAGAAGTCTAGAGATAAAATAGGGATCGGGTGGGAGATTTCATACGTGCATGGTATACATGCAATGTATATGTCACCTTTTAACACTATTCACCCGCCCTTTGTATGTCAACTGCAGTTATGCCCTTGTTCATTTAACGTGTATTGCCTCTCATCTATATGCTCTTTGTAAATGTTTTATTATGTACTAGTAGGTCCAAAATGTCAGAGTCGCCCTGTCTGATGGTGCACGCGCCTTCTAGACTAGTCTGCTGTCTCTACCTTCTCTACCGTTGAATGTGAACCACGGACACACCAACATTTGGAATCAAGAACAAAACCAAAGTCAGGCAATTAATGTAAAAATAGTGAGTTCAATTCAAAAAATATAAATGCATATACAACATAGAACCACCTAACCGAAAGACCGAATTCGTTGTCGATCAGCTATATGAGGAACACTACGAACTGTTCCTTCTCTAACTAAATAAACCGGCCCCGAAAGCATATCACTACTAAGTATTCACCTATCGATAAACCGAGAAAACCATAGATTGGAAGATGGGCGCACTAGGTAAAAAAAAACACAATCACTTCGCTATGTGGCTTTGCTCTTTGCTGCACATGGTCGCGACCATCCGTTGGAACTGCTGTGCGTCACAGGGGATCCTCAGGACGCCGGGCTGGCCGTACCCGAACTGCTGCGCGGCCATCTCCAGCAGCGCCGCCATGCACGGCTCCTTGAGCGCGCCGATGCGCACCAGCACCCGCTCGTCGCCGTTCCCCTCCTCGCCCACCAGCGCCAGCGGGATGTACCCCTTGGGGACCTTCTTTCCTCTGTCGCCGGCATCGGCCGCGAGGTAGTATGCTTCGGCCGTCTCCTTCCTTCTCCAGGCGGCCATTGCTGCTGATGTTCAGTGGGTGTTGCGTAGGTAGCTAGCGCGCGCGCAACTGAAGGTGCTAATGGTTTGATGATAGTCGTTGGTGGTGTGGTGATGCTCTGATGATTGCTGGAGAGATCCATTGCATATGCTTTTATAGTGTGAGAGAGGAAGATGGTCCCGGGTTAATTGATCAGGATGTGGTACGGTTGATTTCGGAAGCGCGACGCCAAGAGCAGTAAGCGAGTTTGGGAAGGGGTTCAGTTCAGATAGATAACGTAGGCTATGTGACAAGGGGTGGTGATGGTGAGTGCGTGCGTGGACGATGGGCTCTGATTCCGGCCGTAGTGATTATTAGTCAAACCATTCACAAATGGTCCCTGTCAACAGAAAAAAGGGTATAATACTCCCTCACATCAGTCGTACTAAAACATTGACAATTAATATATGGATTGGAGGGAGTATGTTAATTCGTTGGGGTCATTGGGCTTTGTGCTATTTCATCCGTTCTCAAATGTAAGTGTTTTTAGACATTCTTATATGGACTATATTTTTTTCTTTTTGTTTTATTATTCTTATTTTCTATTTTTCTACTTCTTCTTTAAAATACATGAACACTTAAAATGTGAACACTTTTAAAATTTTAATATATTTTATAATTAACAAATATCTTTAAAAATAAATGATTTCTATGAAAAATATGAACATTTTCAAATATACACAAGTGTATTATTATTTGTAAATCCGCCGACACTAATTCATTTTCTCTGAAAATAAAACTGACGGGGAGACTGGTGGAAAACTAGACATGAGCCTAAAATAGGGTGGCTCGTAATCACACGGGTGCTTGTGCCTATGCAATTTTTCTTAGTATATATTCTTAACTTTTTGCGGGGGTAAAAGAGTTTTATTTCACATGCATAGGGTTACAATCCAGAGGCAGAAGGTCCTTCACACACGGCGGGCCTCTATCGAGCCATACAACAGTAGTACTCTCTGCACGACTATACCGTGCCAATCGATCTGCTATCCTATTTTTTTACGCTTAATTTTCAAGGGAACAAACTCTCTCTCTCTCTCTCTACCATGAGATGTTTAATCTCGTTCACCAGGTGACCATACGCCGATCTTGATAGTCCATCGCCAGTCATCGAGGAGATAGCCACCAAGGAGTCTGATTGGACTATGATGGGAAAATTACAAAGTTGAATAGCTAATGCCATACCTGCATTATTGCATGTAACTCGGCCTCCAAAGCATCGTTACAGTTGAACAAGTACCGGTATGCAGCGAAGATGATAGACCCATCATGACTCCTTAATACCATCCCTGCTGCCGCTGTCCCATCCGCTTGGGAAAAGGCACCGTCGACGGACAGTGCAGCCCTGTCAGTAGGTGGTGGCGGCCATGGTGTAATAACAACTTCCCGGTGTGTAGCAGCAGGAGTAGTCTCCATTGTAGGCATCTTCCCATTGATCATTTCTTCAGTAGTATATGTTCAGGACAGGTTCAAAGAGCGCATATAACTTTGGAGGTAATCAGCCGTCGCAGCTATACTTGGAACCTCCTTCCCATAGGTTAAGTCTGATCTTACTTACCATATCCTCCATACTAGCATGATCACACAATCCCTCATCACATCCCTATAGTTTGCCAGGACATTAAGTAACCATTCCTTCCCTGTATCCACGAGCACCTCTTGACTCGGCAAAGGCCAGATGCTGCCCATCTTTGCCCAGAGAGTACGTGCATACTTGCATGCAACCAGGGCATGGAAACTAGTTTCCTTTTCACATCCACACAAAGGGCAAGTGTCCCGGGTAGATATATGGCGATACTTCTTGCAAGTATTCGTCGCTAGAGCACCCGAAACCGCCTTCCAGACCATGATCTTCATTTTGAGGGGCACTTGGGCACTCCAGATGAGCTGCCATATAGGCCTTCGACCTGACGGATTAGTGTTGGACACACCAGCGATGGGCTGTCGCCCAGATTTTCAGTAGCCAAGCGGTATGCACTCCTTATTGTAAAATGGCCGCTCCTATCCGGGAACCAGGCTAGAAAATCATGCCCATTCCCAGTGGCGAAGCCAGGAGTTCAAAGTTGTGATGTCAATTCAAAAATGTGATGTCAAGTAGTTGTATTTGGATTAATTCTACGATCCCTACTGTTTTTGCCTAATCTTGTGTAGTCAATTGACCACATAGAACACCCCTGGCACCGCCACTGCCCATTCCCTGGAGATGTGCGAATCTTTAGAATTTCATAGACATCCATGTCCCAAAAATGTTCCTGGAGTCTCTGTACATTCCATGCACCATGCTCATTGAAGAAATCGGCCACCCAATTGAATCTGCAGTTTCCTTTATGGGTAATTGGCCTGAAGTTATGACCCCATGGGATCCAAGCATCTCTCCATGTTTTGATCAAAGTACCATCACCCACACGCCAAATTATCCCCTGCTTCAATAATGCTAGCCCATGCATGATCCCCTCCCACACCGCCGAGGAACTAGAAGGAAAAACAGTATCCAATAAATTTCCATGCGGGAAGTATTTGGCACGAAGCAAACGAGCACACAAACTCTCCGGCTATCTAACAACCGCCATGCTTGCTTACCCAGCAAAGCTTGGTTGAAAGCACACACGTCTCTGAATCCCATGCCTCCCATTGCTTTTGGTAACTCCATTTTTTTCAACTTAGCCAGGCCATCTTCCTCTTCCCATGCTCTACCCCCACCAATACTGTCTCATCATTCTTGTTAGGTCATGACAAATCGACGCCAGCAGCCGGAATACACTCATAACATAGGTGGGTATTGCCTGGGCAACAACCTTTATCAAGATTTCCTTGTTACCGGAGGAAACATATTGTTCACTCAAATCCACAAGCCTCTTTCTCAACCATTCTTGGAGAGTCTCAAAATGACCCTTATGTAATCTTCCTTCAGGCACTGGCAGCCCCAAATACTTGGGTTCGAATACATGTTGCGTTACCTCCAAAATACTTTTTACTTCCTCCACCATCACATCGAGACAATTATCAAAAATAAGGATGGAACACTTTTCCGGATTGATGAGTTGACCCATCACTCTGGTGTATGTGTTCAACAAACCTTTGACAATATTTGCCAGTTGATCCGACGCTTCAAACATCAACATAGTATCATCCGCAAACAGGAGATGTGAAATAATTGGTGCCCCTCTACATATGGTGACCCTCCTCAATTCCCATTCGTTCATTGACTTTGAGATGAGAGCAGACAGGGCGTCAGCAACAAAAAGAAAGAGGAACAGGGACAAAGTTGACGGAGACCCCTGGATGGGGTAAAACCATGGAGTAATTTCCCATTAAATTTGATAGAGTATTTGACAGACTTCACACAAGCCATGATCCAAGAAATCCATAGGGCAGAAAAACCCCATTTATATAATGCCTACTCCAAAAATTCCCAATCCACACGATCATATGCCTTCTAGAGATCAAGTTTGTATACACATGTAGCCGGCTCATGGTGCTTCATTGACTGAATATGGTGAAGGCACTCAAACACAATTATATAATTGTCATAAATAAGCCGACCAGGAATAAACATGCTTTATTTTCAGAGATAAGATCTGATAATAATGACCGAAGGCGGTTCACCAAGCATTTTGACACAATTTTATAAACAACATTACACAAACTTATCGGCCTAAAATCCTTTATCTCCTCGGGATGATGAACTTTCGTAATTTGTACTATAGCAGTGTGATTCACTCCATCCGGCATTATTCGGGTCTTACAAAATTCTAAAACAGTAGCAACAATTTTAGTTTTCATCACAGCCCAACTACGTTGCTAGAACCTAGCAGGAAATCCATCGGACCCAGGTGCTTTCAATGGACCGATTTGAAATAGGGCATTAGAAACTTCCTCTTCCGTGAGCTGAGCACACAAACTATCATTCATACCTTGTGTAACCTTTGGCATGATCCCTTCCAGCACAGTTGCAGACTCCCGAGTAGGGTCCTTTGTGTACACTTCCTTGAAGTACGACGTAGCCATCAGCTCCATGTCCATTGGCGTGGTGCATCACGATCCATCCAACCTCCACAGCCGTTGTATATAATTTTTGCGTGCTCGCCACACAGCCTGGCGGTGCAGATACGTCGTATTACGCTCACCCTCCTTAAGCCAAGTAATCCGAGACTTCTGCAGCCATAGCATCTCCTCTCGGTGGAGGAGCTCATCAAGTTGATGCATTTTCTGCCTAATTATCATCCGGTCGGCGTCCCGAAGCTGTAGATCAGCGAGGTCAGCCCGCAACTTCTCTAGTTCAGATGCAACATGGCCGAAGTTTTTCTCACTCCAAGACCAAAGTTCGGGCATCATTTCCTTTAGCGCATCCCGGATTGCACCAAGGTTACCAGATGGTTTACTTCTCTTCCATCTTTCAGCCACCACTGTCGCCAATGCTAGATGCCGCTCCCACATAATTTCGTATCTTGGTGTAGACCTCGCCCGCTGTGGGTCTACATTCGATAATTGTATGAACACTGGACAATGATCTGAGCATGGGGACACTAAGTGCATCACTTGTGTGGATGGAAATAACTCTCTCCAAGCCTCATCTGCACACGCTCCATCCAATCTGACTCTAACATTCTTGTCTCCCAGCTAGCCATTATCATAAGTAAAAGGAATCCCCGTGAAGCCGAGATCCATCAGCTCGCATGCCAATAAACAGTCCATGAACAGCAACATCTGGCTCTCCGACCGTTGAGCCCGTGAGAGGTGTTCATGTTTCCACATTGCCTCGTAGAAATCACCACACACTAACAAAGGTTCCGCCGACACCGCTCGTAAGTTAGAGAGAGAGAGCTCCATATACGATGGCGGTTTTCTACTCTTGGCTCCCCATAAACAAAGGTTGTTCTCCATGACTTATCATTTGCACTGTCGACAATCCGCACATCAATGTACCGTGCACAAGAATCCAGCACCGTTACCTGCAACTTCTCATCCCAATACAGTGCAAGACCCCCACTGAGACCATCACGAGACAGCCCCACAAAACCTTTCAGCTGTAGTCTCCACTTCAACTTCTCCATCTTACATGAGGCTTGTCTTGTTTGGAAAATAAGCCCCATGGAATTGGCCTTTGAGAAGGCCAAAACCTCGCGAACTGTCTGGCGGTCCCGCCGGAAGTTCCATATTAGTGCACTCATTGCGTCCGACAGTCCTCCTTAAGGGAGGCTACCGATCTCTCGCCAGAGTTATCTGAAGTAATTCGAGCTCATTTGCTACCTGTACTACTGGCAGGTGAAATGTCCTCTCTTATGTCCTCACCCATCCCTTGGGTCAGAACCAACACACCCACCAGTGACTCAGCAGCCACCTTATCCTTCTCCGAGTTCTGAACCTCAATTGCCAATCTCTTTCTAACCGATGGATCCACATGCATAATGGTATTCCCGTTTTTCACCGGGCTTGAATCAATATCCATAACCTCAGGATCCACCACACTCTTCCCCGTCATATTCACTTGTTGGGGAAAGCGCTCCGCCTGCTTGGAGCCCCCACTTCTACCTATCGGTTCATTCATATGTTGATTGTTCGGACCATCAGCACACAACTAGGCCTGTACTTGTTATCTTTCTCACCATGCACTCTTGTACCACACTCTTTAAAATCATGCCAAATAAGGCTACACACACTACAAAATCTTGCTAACTTCTCATATCGGACCAAAATACCTGACGTTTTCCTCCTCTGACGATACTGACAAACTTGGTTAGGGGCTGACGAACATCGTGACGAACCCTAATCCTGACATAGTCACCCCGGGCATTTCCACTTAGCCTCATCTCCAGGATCTTACCCGAGTTCTTGAGTAATTGTTCAACTATTCCCTTCTTACAAAAGCCATCCAACAACTTGTGTATTTGGAGCCATATTGGCATATACATCATAGGCACCTCATCAGCCTTTGTAAAACCATCGTACGGGCACATCAGTACCAGCCAATTCCTGAACAGCCAGGGATCCTTGGTCCACCATGCGCTCCCAGTCCCCAAGGCAGGAAGCTTGAGCAATGAAGACATTGGGGCCAACTGGCCAAAACCTAACTTGATGCGTCGTGTTCCACACCGCTCGCATATCCTTGTAGAAGGCAGTCTGGCTGAAAGATTTATCTGTATGAACCCTGGCTAGGGCCAGCCACATTGTCATTGATTTCTGGGTCATCTTCATCAATCACTACTAGGGAAAACCCTAGAAGTAGCGCTGGTTTTGTGCTCACTAGTAGCACGGGTAGGCGCGCTACTAATAAGGTGCTACAGCTATTACTTAGCAGTAACGCGTGCCGCACGCGCTACTGCTAGGACAAATAGCTGCAGCGCTTGTTCACTCCCACGCTGCTACTAATGTAACTACTGGCAGCATGTTTTCTTTCCATCGCTACTAGTATTGTTTTTTAATTTTTTTTAATTTTAGTGTATTTATGCGCCATCGTACAAATATTGGTACAATATCAGTTATGAGGTTTACATCATTATGTTCATAACGGTGTGTCAAATGAAGGTGGATTAGGTTCAAGTGGAGGCAATATGTGGTGCATGTCAAAAGTATACTACTAATCCAAACTTGATCTAGTTTGGACTAGTAGTATTTTCGATGTGCACCACATGTTGCCTCCACTTGAATCTAATCCGCCAGCACAAGCTATTTAATCATCATCATAATCATTAGCACCAATAATATTTATTTAATTACCACTAACACTAGCTAATAATAATCATCAGTCATTACCACCAACACTAGCTATTTTATCATCATAGTAATACTGTAGCACATCATCATCCTCAAACTCATTTCTAGCTAATCACTCCTGCTGCTCTCTCTTAGGTAAAACAACATAAAACATGTGTAGCTCTCCTCCATGCACTAGTAGAAAACAGGGCTATGGTCCAGGCCGGCTCATCCCATTAGTCCCGGTTCAGTCTAGAACCGGGACGAATGTGAGCATTGGTCCCGGTTCGTGCGGCTAAGGCATTAGTCCCGGTTCATCTAGACCTTTTGGTCCCGGTTGGTGGGATGAACCGGGACCAATGGGCCTCGCTCCTGGCCCACAACCATTGGTCCCGGTTCGTGCCACAAACCGGGACTAAAGATTAGACCTTTAGTCCCGGTTTGAGGCACGAACCGGGACTAATGGGGATGAGACCTTTAGTCCCGGTTCGTGCCACGAACTGGTACTAAAGGTCCCATTTTCAAACTATACCCCCCCGGTGGATCGCCTTTTCAGTTTTTAAAAAAATAAAAGAAAATGATGGAAATGTCAAAAAAAAAATAAGTTTCACATGTGATATGTGGTCTAGTTGTTGGGAAAATTTACAAATATGAATTTCGACTTTATTTACAAAATCTCTCTGGAATTTGTAAAATGGGCATAACTTTTGCATACAAACTCGGATGAAAAAGTTTTTTATATGAAAAATCATCTACTCGAAAAGTTACATCCGATGGAGACGGCCTATGGCCTGTTTGCAAATTTATAGAATCCTCAAATTCCAAAAGGAAAAAAAGTTATGCTCAAATTTCAGTTTTTTTTAAATTTTCAGTAAATCTGGTCAAACTATGGTCAAAATACTTATTCAAGAAGTATTAGTGTTACTAAATAATTATTCAAGAATATTAGTGTTATTAAATAATTATTTCACCTTTTTTGAATTTTGGTCAAATCTGGTCAAACTATGGTCAAACTGTGGTCAAACAATGGTCAAACTACTTATTCAAAAATATTAGTGTTACTAAAAAATTATTGTTTTTTAGAACAATAGTTTTAAACTCAAACAGTGAAATATGTGACTTCATGCTCAAGCTAAATTCCTGAGGGTTAATAGGATTGACATCTTACTATTGTTAGGAAAACAACAAGTGCAGACTTGGAAACGAGGGAGAATAGAACCCGGAAGTTAAGCGTGCTCAGGCTGGAGTAGTGGGAGGATGGGTGACCGTTCGGGAAGTGAGATGATTTGGAATGATGAGGGGTGATTAGAGATTAAATTGAGCAGTGATGAGGGGTGATTAGAGATTAGAGGTTAAAATAATTCAGAAATTTGAAAATAAAAACAATTCAAAAAAAATTCAAAAAAAATCAGGAAGTTTCCTTTAGTACCAGTTGGTGTTACCAACCGGGACTAAAGGTGGACCGGCCACGTGGAGGGCCTAGTGTTGATCAAGTTGGAGCATGCAGATGAACATGTCTCCTAATTTTGGGTAGCACATCTGTTTGCTGCCCCATAGTACTTGTCTGCGCTCCCCTATCACATATCTGGTCCAGTCTTGCACTATTAAGCATTCATCGCTGATCTTGAATGCACTAAAGTAACATGTAGGATATCTTAGCCGTAAGCTAATAATACTCATGGTACCTTTAGTCTCGATCCCATAAGGCACAACATTCATCGGGAGTCTCTGTTGAAGAACATCGTATGGTCACATACTTAGCAATGAAGTTTAGCTTCACAAATAATGTATGGAAAAGATGCACTGAGGATAAATAGTAAAAATCTTACCATCCTTCCTAAATAGACGTGAACATAGTTCATGACGAACACTATTGATCGCACGTTTTCAGTACTAAGATTTCTAAGTCCAGGAAGAAAATTTGTCTTGACGGTATCAAGATCCTCAAGCCATGAAACATAATGACTTAGCTCCTCGCAGTTTAGTTCAGCCCCGGGACAGTAGTAGGTCTTGTCTACCAAGCGCTGGACATGTTTGCTTGCACCGAAATAAGCTGACAATACAAATTAGTTATCAACTATTTTTAAATAAACAATATCAAAGACATAAATATGGTTGAGAAACTTACATTTTGGTGTAACTGGAGGCGTCTGCACATCGACCCAGATGTCTGTTGGGGAACATAGTAATTTCAAAAAAATTCCTACGCACATGCAAGATCATGGTGATGCATAGCAACGAGATGGGAGAGTGTTGTCTACGTACCCTCGTAGACCAAAGTGGAAGCGTTGATGCAACGTAGAGGAAGTAGTCGTACGTCTTCCCGGTCCAACCGATCCAAGCACCGTTACTCCGGTACCTCCGAGTTCTTGGCACACGTTCAGCTCGATGACGCTCCCCGGACTCCGATCCAGCAAAGTGTCGGGGAAGAGTTCCGTCAGCACGATGGCGTGGTGACGATCTTGATGTACTAATGTCGCAGGGCTTCGCCTAAGCACTGCTACAATATTATCGAGGACTATGGTGGAAGGGGGCACCGCACACGGCTAAGGAACGATCACGAAGATCAACTTGTGTGTCTATGGGGTGCCCCCTGCCCCCGTATATAAAGGCTCAAAGGGGGGGGTGCGGCCGGCCAGGAGAGGCGCGCCAGGAGGAGTCCTACTCCCTTTGGGAGTAGGACTCCCCCCTTTCCTAGTTGGAATAGGATTCGCGGAGGGGGGGAAAAGAGGAAGGGGGGTCGGCCCCCTATCCTTGTCCTATTCGGACCAAGGGAGGGGAGGGGCGCGCGGCCCATCTCTGGCCACCTCTCCTCTCTTCCACTAAGGCCCACTAAGGCCCATATACCTCCCGGGGGGTTCCGGTAACCTCGCGGTACTCCGGTAAAATCCCGATTTCACCCAGAACACTTCCGATATCCAAATATAGGCTTCCAATATATCATTCTTTATGTCTCGACCATTTTGAGACTCCTCGTCATGTCTGTGATCACATCCGGGACTCCGAACTCCTTCGGTACATCAAAACTCATAAACTCATAATATAACTATCATCGAAACCTTAAGCGTGTGACCCTACGGGTTCAAGAACAATGTAGACATGACTGAGACTCGTCTCTGGTCAATAACCAATAGCGGAACCTGGATGCTCATATTGGCTCCTACATATTCTACGAAGATCTTTATCGGTCAGACCGCATAACAACATACGTTGTTCCCTTTGTCATCGGTATGTTACTTGCCCGAGATTCGATCGTCGGTATCCAATACCTAGTTCAATCTCGTTACCGGCAAGTCTCTTTACTCATTCCGTAATACATCATATCGCAACTAACTCATTAGTTGCAATGCTTGCAAGGCTTATGTGATGTGCATTACCGAGAGGGCCCAGAGATACCTCTCCGACAATCGGAGTGACAAATCCTAATCTCGAAATACACCAACCCAACATGTACCTTTGGAGACACCTGTAGAGCACCTTTATAATCACCCAGTTACGTTGTGACGTTTGGTAGCACACAAAGTGTTCCTTTGGCACACGGGAGTTGCATAATCTCATAGTCATAGGAACATGTATAAGTCATGAAGAAAGCAATAGCAACATACTAAACGATCGGGTGCTAAGCTAATGGAATGGGTCATGTCAATCAGATCATTCACCTAATGATGTGATCCCGTTAATCAAATAACAACTCTTTGTCCATGGTTAGGAAACATAAACATCTTTGATTAACGAGCTAGTCAAGTAGAGGCATACTAGTGACACTCTGTTTGTCTATGTATTCACACATGTATTATGTTTCCGGTTAATACAATTCTAGCATGAATAATAAACATTTATCATGAAATAAGGAAATAAATAATAACTTTATTATTGCCTCTAGGGCATATTTCCTTCAGGTATTACCTTCAATATCATCTTCCGGACAAATATCAAAGATGATAACCATATCAGGCTGAAATGCATAAGTCTTGCATAGTGCTCGCCATGTTTTGCATCCAAAATAGGTGTAGTCGTCTGAATTGTATAATTTTGCGTGGAAAATATAACCATGCTCGGTATTCAAATAAACTTTCTTTACCTCCGTAGTATGACTGAAACCTATCTTATCCAATACAAAAACTCTTGCATGGCAGGGGATACGCTAGTAGAATAGTAAAAAAAATATAAGTTGAAGCAAATGAAGCAGATGTTATGCTTAATTACGAAAAAAGACTTGTCGTTGTGACTTACTGTATCCACTTCGAACTTCTCGTCCAGCTTGATGCTGAAGCACCTATCATCATCTAGGAAGATTCCGTCGCACATGCCGCGCTCGTCTTCGCAGTATTTGCAAATATCGAAATCCTTTTTGTCGTCAGACATTTCCTATGTTCATAGTTAAAACATTAATTGAAAATCGATAGAAGACAACTACCAGGATACTCAACACACAAATCCGAGGCACTCGATATTTCCTACATATTCTGGCAAAAGTCATGCCAAAATTCACGGAAAAATCCGGCATGACCTTTGCTAAAATAGGATATATCGAGCGCCTGAAATTTGCCGGACCGGAAATGAATCAACACTCCGGCAAAACATAGGCCACTCGGAGGTGTAACCTGCAAACATGACCGGCCACTTGGATATTGAGCAACACAAGATATACATTTCAAAATATCTTATAAGACTCAAATTAGCATGCATTCAAATAAGCAAAAGTAAATCATCTCATGCGTCCGTACATCGTCGAATATTATCACTAATACATCCCAAATAGTGTCATACATATAACATCACTAGTACAACTAAAACCCTAGCACACGACGGGTATCGGTGCGGGCGGTGGACACCCACAGAGAAGGAACCATCACGGGATCATAGCTCCAGTGAGATCCCTGGAGAACCTGCCAGGTATTGGAGAACCTGTGCTCCAACGCAAACAAGTAGCGACGGACGTGCGCGTCCTCCTCACTGACACGGTGACACACCACCTCCGCGGAGTCCTCGATCCTCTGGACCGTCACTGGCCCACGCGACCGCCACCAAAGAAGGTTCGGGTCAACGATAGGCTGGCTCCTCACCAACCTGCGCCTTCCGGTAGGTAGCGCCTCCCAGTACCACCCCGGCGGAGCCCAGTCCCGGACATGGCCCATCTGGTCAAGCAGGTGTCGTCCTCCGCCGACTCGACGACGAGGATGCGGGATAGGCATCGTCCATGTCGATGCGGGAAAATTGCTTTAACTAAAAAAAGAGCAACAAGTTCTTACTAACTAGTTCTATTAATTCAACTAGTTATTACTAAAAATAAACTGACTATAAATAAAAATATTCTAGTACCTAATTAGTACCTAGTTCTTACTAACTAATTAGTACCTAAGAACTACTACCCTAATTACCCTAACTAATTTGATGGAGGTAGAAACCCTAGGAAGAGGTAGGGGAGAGGGAGGAGCAGGCGTGCTCACCTCGGGTGCCTGCGACGAGGGAGGGGCAGGCGGCGTCGAGGTCGTGGTCGGGGCTCCGGGGCGGCGTTGAGGTCGGGGGGGGGCGGGGGCGGTGTCCGAGGCGGCGTTGAGGTCGGGGTCGGGGGTGGCGTTGAGGTCGGGGGCGGGGCCGGCGTTGAATCTGGGGTCGGGGCGGCGTGGCGAGAGCGCGCGGCGGCCGAGGGGCGGCGGCGGTGAGGAGACGGAGGCGAGGGCGAGGGACGATTTGGGGAAGAATTGGTGGCCGGGGGGCGGGGTGGGGGGAAACCGCTGTTTAAGTGAAACGTAACGGCAGCGCATTTCCGGAAACGCGCTATAGCTAAGTTAGCTATACCGCGTTTACTGAAACCCGCTACTGCTATTCCTTTCTCCTTTTTTCCCTTTTTTCTTTTATTTTTCTTTACATTTTATTTTTTCCCTTTCTCCTTTTTCTATTTCTTTCATTTTCATTTACTTTTCTACTTGTTTTTCACTTTATTTTATTTCCGTTAGCAGCAGCGCTTTACACGTAAGCGCGCTGCAGCTAAGGAGATTAGCAGTAGCGTTGGGCCATTATACGCACTACTGCTAGGTTGGGCTAGCCATGTGCGCCCAGTTCAAACGTAGCAGCAGTGCTTTTCGCTAGTACGCGCTACTGCTAAAGTCATAGCAGTAGCGCGGTTTATTTACGCGCGTTGCTACTAAGTAGCAGCAGCGCTTGATTTTGTACAGCGCTACTGGTAAAATTCTATGTATAGGCTTTTCCCTAGTAGTGAATTACCAGGTCTTCAAAGACCTCATCATCCAGATTGAGTTGCTCAAAAAACTCGCCTAGATCGGACTTCATGGTGTGGCGCCGCCACCGCCTCCACTTGTACCAGACTAGGCATCCGCTGCATGATCCATCGCGTAGGGCGAGGGAGATGAGGGCCAGCGAGATCGCACGAACCCTACGGGAGGGAAGAAAGATCTGATGAGTCAGGGAACTCACTAGCGAGGAGTCGTCAGAGAGGACATGAAACCCTAGCCGCGGTTTAGGGGAAAACTGCTCCTTAGTATATATTCTTAACCTAATTAAGGTAGAGAATAGGATCACTTTGCTCACGCCGTGCTAAGCGTGAGCCGCCTCGCATGTTCTTCCCCGCACTCCCCACACCCGTCCTCCTCGCTAGGGTTGTGGCAACATTGCACCGTCACATCAACGCGTGGCCGATATTCTTCACCCCTTAAGCCAATGTGGGCAAGTCCTCATGATTCACGCCACCTGTGCTCTGCCACACATTGCCCACGCCGCGCACTGTCATCCTCACCACGCACACACCATGCACCGGAACATGCCCAACACAGTGACACCTGTTTTGCTTCTTCTTTTGGCAAAGTGCTAGTGCACTGGCTCTGCGCATTTTCCTTCATGATGAGATATAAACTGGAAATTGAATACGACATGAAAAACTAGTTTGAACCACCTAAAAAATCAAATATAATCCTTCCATTCCTAAATATAAGCCTTTTAAGAGATTCCATTACAGACTACATACGGAGCAAAATGAGTGAACCTATACTCTAAAAGGCGTTTATATACTCAGAGACTACATTCGAATGTTGTCTCTATTTTGGAATCGCTAAAAATACATATATTTTGGAACGAAGGCTCAAGAAGAGCCCGACTTTGAATTAACAAAGTCATCAGCCGGCCAGGGATTACACAAGGCCACCAATACAACCAATTGCGAACAGAAAACAAAAACAAACTGCAGATACACGGTGATGCCGAAGCAGCTTACAAGCACCAAAGACTACATGCCCTATAGGAGTAAACAGGATAAAAACTAGCTGGTAGTCGACGGAGTCCTCCGTGTGAACTTAAACCAGAAGGGCAAACAGAGAGGAACTTCGAGCGGAGCCAATGCCCAGCGTCGATGAACCGTGCACTCGTCTACCCTGGAAGGTGCACATCGAAAAACATGCCACTCCTTTCCAAATCCGGAGCGGACCCCTGCCCCTCGCCTTGGCTCGAAAGGCGCCGGATCACCAGAAGATGGAATTGTCCCCCCCTAGAGCAAGGAATGGACATGATTCTCGACACCAAGGGAGATACTCAGCTCGACACGCCACTGCACGAAGAATACCAGACGAAAGTCCACACCGCGACCCACTGATAGAAGCACGAAGAGGAAAAACTGCACAAGGAAGCTCACACTGAACAAACAAACAGAGAGGAGAAAATGGAGCATCCATAACTGAAATCAGATCAGCCCGCAGGAATCAGCTCCGTGACCTTGCTACTGCATCTGGTTGCTGCAAACAAAAAAAGAGGGGATCCCTATCCCCTACCTGCCCAAGGCACAGCTGTTGAGCAAGCAAGCACAGATCGGCCAACGACCAAATGAAGAGGACAGCGGACCTACACTAATTCAGAGACAAAGAACCATGCTCCAAATCCCTTTCCAAAGATGCAGCAAACCCAACCACCACCGCTCAGCACCACAACACTCTCCCACCTTGCCAAAGCCGGCACCTTCAAGAAGGAGGCGACGCACGACACACCGTTGCCGACCTGTCTCAGCAAGACAAGGGATTTCTCCCGGGAATGAAGCGGGCGGGAGAGGGCACGAACCTCGATGACGCCTTCGAGGAGGGAAAGGCACCGGCCAGTGTCGCCACCGTCGTGGCTAGAGAACACCGGCCGAGGATTTCCCTCGATTGGGTCCGCACCTCCAGGCAACCCAACTGTTAGAGTATACGAGTAGGGCTCGTATTAGACTTGTACTCCAAGTTGGTTTAGCCTAGGTCGGTTATCCTATGCACTATATAAACATTGTAATCCGGCTGTATCCAATCAAGCAATATACGAGTTTACACAACTTTACATGGTATCAGCTATTCGGTCCTAGGGCATGGCCGTCCCACCTCGGCCGCCGCCGCCGCCGCGCGGCTACTTCGAGTGGCGCGCCGCCATGGCCGCTGCTCCACCGCCACCCAAACAGCTTCCTCTACCTCTCTAACCCTAGCCCCTACAATCCCCACTACAATTTCTTTAGCCGATACAATCTCAGATGTTACCTCTCTTATCCCAATTACCCTAGACCTTGCAGCCCACAATTACTACCATTGGTGCCACCTCTTCGACATACACCTTTGCCGCTGCAATCTGCGCGCCCACATCGCCGCTGACTCTGTCCCGCGCCTCGATGATCCTCGCTGGGTCAAAGATGACCTCTCCGTCATCCAATGGATCTACACGCGCGTGTCTACCGAGATCTTCAATCTTGTCTTCCGCGAGGCCTCTACCGCAGCCGCTCTCTGGGCTGCTCTTCGTCGTCTCTTCCAGGACAACGCTAACGCTCACATCAACACCCTCAACACCGAGATTCGCAACACCGTCCAGGGAGCATCTTCTCTCAGCAACTACTGTCAGCGCCTCCAAACAATGGCCGATGAGCTTCGCGAGTTGGGTGATCCCGTGGGTGATCATCAGCTCGTCAACATCTTACTCCAAGGGCTCGGTGATGAGTTCAGGACGCAAGCTGCCTTCATACCTCTTATACGGCCTTATCCCTCCTTTGCCGATGTGCTTTCCCTACTTCAGTCCGCCGCCGACGCGATTGCG
The DNA here is from genome assembly GCF_002162155.2 of Triticum dicoccoides. Lineage (NCBI taxonomy): Eukaryota > Viridiplantae > Streptophyta > Magnoliopsida > Poales > Poaceae > Triticum > Triticum dicoccoides. The sequence continues at coordinate 33,426,090 of NC_041390.1, read as the reverse complement.
CGCAAGGAATCTCGGCCCCAGCTCTTCACTGCCTCGCCACGGCCTCTTCACCCTCCTGCCGCGGCAGCGCAAACTGGCCAAATCTCTGCCACGGCGGCGCCACTTGGCCAAAACTCTGCCGCGGCAGCCCCTGCGACACCACCACCACCCGTGCACCCACCCCCTGGATGGCGCCCGAGTCTGAACTACCGCGGGAAGAACCCCATGTACTTCCCCCCGCGGCTTACCTCAGCGCCTCGACCTGCAGCACCGCCTCCAGCTCCTCCCACTGGTGCCTCGACATCAACATCGGCCTCTCCAGCCTGGTGTCCTCCTCATGATCCATGGACAGGTCTGGTCCAGGCGTGGTCCATGCCGTGGTCTGCACCCTCTCCCGTCGGCGCCCCTCCCGCATATTCAGGTGCATGGCAGCCGGGGATGCGCCCACACACTGGCACTCCTGGTTTTCTCGGCGTTCGTCCACCTGCTCAGGCCTATTATGCTGCCCCCACTATGGCTCCTTTTGCTGCTGCCCCGCCTATACAGTACGGTGCTCCCATGTCAACTCCAGTCTACCATACTGATCATTCAGGAGTCTACTACCAGCCGATGCAGCTCCCCACGTATGTGGCAACAACACCTGCGCCCGCACCTGCACCACCACCAGCGTCGCCCTCTACCAAAGTCACGAGCTGGGATCAAGCTGCGTTTCTCCAGGCCATGAACAATTTTGCTGCACAAGGTAACACAGGTATTGCTTGGATCTTTGATTCTGGTGCATCTAGTCATATGTCTTCATCCAATAATATGCTGTCAAATTGCACTCCATCCTATTTCTCTTCTATAACGCTTGGTGATGGTTCCTCCACTCCTATTTCATGTGTCGGTCACACTCAACTCCCATCTACCACCAAGCCACTTCTTCTTAGTGATGTCTTAGTTGCACCAGCACTTATCAAAAATTTAATTTCTTTTTCGTCGCTTCACCACTGATAATCATGTCTCTGTCGAGTTTGATCCCTTTGGTCTCTCTGTGAAGGATTTCAACACCAAGACGGAGATCGCACGCTTCGATAGCTCCGGCGACCTCTACTCCATCCACGGTGCTCCCACTACTGCGCTTCCTTCTACCATGCTTGCTACGGTGGATCTTTGGCATCAGCGTTTAGGTCATCCCAATAGTGCCACACTGTCGTCCATACTTAGTGATTTTTCTATTCGATGTAATAAAGAACCTCATAATTCCTCTCTATGTATTTCATGTCAACAAGGAAAACATGTTAGGTTACCTTTTAGTTCTTCTAGCTCTTCTAGTACGTTTCCCTTTGAGCTTCTTCATTGTGATCTGTGGACCTCTCCAATTTTAAGCATTTCTGGTTTTAAATATTATCTTGTTATTCTAGATGATTACACACATTTTATATGGACTTTTCCTCTAAGAAATAAATCTGACACACATACTGTTTTTACTAACTTTCAACGTTATGTAGCTACTCATTTCCTTCTTCGTATTCGTTTTATACAATGTGATAATGGTAAAGAATTTAATAATATTGCAAATCGAAACCTTTTCCTCAAACACGACATTCTCCTTCGGTTCTCATGTCCATACACCTCACCACAAAATGGCAAAGCTGAACGCTCTCTTCGCACAATTAATGATATTATTAGAACACTTCTTATCCAGGCCTCAATGCCACCCAATTTCTGGGCTGAAGCACTGCGTACTGCCACTTATCTTTTGAATATTCGCCCATCCAGTGTAAATCCTAAAACAACTCCCTTTTACTCTCCTTTTCTTTCTCACCCTAACTATAATGAGCTACGAGTCTTCGGTTGTCTTTGCTTTCCCAATATCTACGCGACAACAACTAATAAGCTGTCCCCACGATCTCTTCCGTGTGTTTTCTTAGGATACTCTGATGAACACAAAGGCTATAGGTGTCTTGATCTTGTTTCTCGTCGCGTACATATATCTGGTCATGTAACTTTCGATGAAACGATTTTTCCTTTCTCTACTACCTCAATAGACAACAAACCCAAATATGCATCCAAACCATCTCATTCTCCCTCTAAATCCCCTATTTTTACTCATCTCATACCTGATAATCTTGCCGCGGCAGCCAATCTGCCTCTTTCCTCTGCCGCGGCAGCGCCTCCACCTTCTACTGTCGCCACGCCGACCTCTCCCGCGGCAGCGGATTTGCCGTTTTACTCTGCCACGGCAGCGCCCCCATCACCCCCATCTCCCGCCATCGCCACACCACTCTCTGTCACGACAGATTTCTCTGCCGCGGCAGACTCGCCCATGTCCGCACCCTCCGCTGCGCCGGACAACTCTCCCTCTCCGCCACCACCAATTCTACCACCCAATGTCGTCCCTGTTCCTGCTCCTATCAATGACCACACTATGCGCACCCGTGCCAAATCAGGTTTTTCTCAACCAATTAAGAAGCTTAATTTGCATGTAACCACTAATCTCTCTCCTATTCCTAAAACTTACAAATCTGCTCTTCTCGATCCTAACTGGGCCGCTGCCATGCATGATGAATACAATGCTCTTCTCTCCAACAACACCTGGCATCTGGTTCCCCGTCCTCCTAATGCAAATATTGTCTCTGATAAATGGGTCTTTCGTAAAAAATTTAACTCTGACGGTAGTCTTTCTAGGTATAAAGCTCGTTGGGTTTGTCGTGGCTTCTCTCAACAACACGGTATAGATTATGATGAGACGTTTTCTCCTGTCGTAAAACCTAGCACTATTCGAACTATTCTTAGCATAGCAGTCTCATCAACATGGCCAATCCATCAATTAGACGTTAAAAATGCTTTTCTTCACGGCTCTCTTCATGAAACTGTATATTGTCAACAACCCTTAGGTTTCGAGGATTCTACATCTCCCAATCATGTTTGTCTTCTTCAAAAGTCTCTCTATGGCCTTAAACAAGCTCCCCGTGCATGGTTTCAACGCTTCTCTACCTTCCTTCAAACTATACGTTTTTCTCCTTCTCGTTCAGAATATTCTCTTTTTGTTTATCATTCTAACAGCCACGTTGCATATCTTCTTCTTTATGTAGATGATATTGTTCTTACAGCCTCTTCTACTAACTTTCTTCAACACATTATCTCACTTCTCCAGCACGAATTTTCCATGACTGATTTAGGTTCTCTCCATTTTTTGGGTATTGCTGTCACACGTGATCATAAGGGTCTTTTTCTTTCTCAACATCAGTATTCTATTGAACTTTTAAACAAGGCCGGTATGTTAGATTGTCAACCCTCTCGCACACCTGTAGATACCAATTCTAAGCTCTCCTCCGATGGTGAAACTTTTTCTGATCCCACACTTTATCGTAGTAACTGGTGCTCTTCAGTATCTCACACTTACTCGTCCTGAACTATCCTATGCTGTACAACAAGCCTGTCTTTTTATGCATGATCCTCGTGTCCCACATTATAATCATGTCAAACGAATCCTTTGGTATGTCAAAGGAACTCTCGATCACGGTCTCCATATAAATTCATCTTCACCTGCATCATTGACAGCTTATTCGGATGCTGACTGGGCTGGTTGTCCAGACACTCATCGATCCACTTCAGGATACTATGTTTATCTTGGTAACAATCTTATTTCTTGGTCCTCAAAGCGCCAGCTTGCGGTCTTTCGTTCGTCGGCTGAGGCAGAGTACAGGGCTGTTGCACATGCAGTTGCGGAGACAGTTTGGTTGCGCCAATTACTCGAGGAACTTCATCAACCTCTTCATCAGGCCACGGTGGTTTACTGTGATAATATTTCTGTAGTCTATATGTCAGGCAATCCAGTGCAGCATCGACGCACCAAGCATATTGAGATCGACATTCACTTTGTTCGTGAGAAAGTTGCTTTGGGACAAGTCCGTGTTCTTCATGTTCCTACCACGGCACAGTTCACTGATATCTTCACCAAGGGGCTTGCAACCGCGCCATTTACAGATATTCGATCCAGTCTCAACGTCATCGAGCCTCCCGTTGACACTGCAGGGGATGTTAGAGTATACGAGTAGGACTCGTATTAGACTTGTACTCCAAGTTGGTTTAGCCTAGGTCGGTTATCCTATGCACTATATAAACATTGTAATCCGGCTGTATCCAATCAAGCAATATACGAGTTTACATAACTTTACACCAACGACAGGCCCGGCGGCCAGAGGCCACCGACGACCAGATCCAGTGGGACAAAGTGCTGCGTGGGGGAGGGAGGCCGCCTTCAAATCCAGACACGAGCGAGGAGGGCGCAACACCCGCTGCGACCGGCGACAGCTCCCGCCGTCCCTCACCACCCTCACGGCCGAGGAAACGGAGGGCCACCACCTGCGACGCCGCTTGCAGCAGCAGACACTGCAGCCTCGGCGTCTGGAGCCCTCCGGTCGGGAGCAACAGATCCTAGGAGGGAGTATAACTTATTATCTTAGTACGTACATTTGGAAGCTTCAAGAAATGTATGTCTGCTAATGCAATGGTATTGGATAACGCAATGCTATGTGAGCTTCAACGGGCTAGTTTTGAGGTTTGGAGAGCCGGAAAGCCAAGTCAATTTTTCCAGCCCAGGAGTTCAGGAGTTTTGAGGTTGCGAAGGACTATAGAAGAGGAAACATAAACGTATTCGATTAGAATCTTAGAGATAAAGAGAAACAGAGATGGAATTTGGTTTAAACCAACAAAAACTTGCGTACTGCATCCAAGTATCTCCCCACATTGCATGTATTCAAAGAGAGGGCCTGTTTGCTGCTCAAAGCAACGCAAAGGATGGCGATGCTGCCGGAGGAGATGATTACGGAGGTGCTCGTGCGTCTGCCCGTGAAAGCCATCCGGTAAAGTTGTTGTGTAGCTGGAGCTCCCAGGTACCCTCTATCCACCCCGTCCAATATCTTTGAGATTCGTGCTTGTGACAGATCTTTTTGGAGATATGCAAGGTAATTTGCAGTAGTAGTACGCTGCACAAACAGTACCACTATACACTCCTAGCTGCTTTTACAGAATGCACTGTTGTCATGTGAGTGGAACCACACATGATTGAGCCAGCGGGTCCGAAGAGGAAGGTCAGATATTTAAGTATTTTTTCGCTCAAACTCTGCACAGTCAGGGTGGATAAAAGAAATCTAAGGGAACAGTAGAGGAACACTAGACAACAATATATGTGCTCGTACGCTCCTGTGATTTATTTCCGAGATACGTTGCATTCCGTCAACGACAATCACACGAAGACAAAAGGAGAAGACCCTTCGTTCGGGGTGAGAATTTTTTATCTGGGACGTACTGTAGGCTCTAGGCTGTAGCCATGCAATGCCTCCAATGTGTCAGAACCAACACCGAGCTACACGCCGATTCAATTCTTTATCAGCTGTAGTTACTATTTAAGTAGGCCTGCAATCCTTGTGGCAGCTCTTGTGCCTGGCACAAATCTCAACGTGAATGCACGGCCTAGATAGAGGGTCCTGTGGAGCTCGGGCTAGGAAAAACCAGACTCCTCAGATCCCGCGCCGTCTGCTGCCGCTGGGCGGCGCTAGTATCCTCCGAGGAGTTCTATGCTACAAAGGAGGCCACCAGCGCTGGGTCGGCAACAGAGCCCGTTAAGCTGATGTTCCTCTCATGGACCGCGAGATTCGACTCCACCGAGGTGCGCGCCAGCGACAATGACGGCGGCATGCCGCTGATCATCCTCACGGGCACGCGCGGCGACAGCGCGCGCATAACGTCCACGCCGTGCCGCGGCCTCACCCTCCTGCACGACCCTGACAGGTGACAGCGGGTTCTACGTCCTAAACGCCACCACGCGAGCGGTCACCATGCTGCCGCCCTACCAAGACAAGACCCTACCAAGGTCGTGCGGCTGTTCACCGGCGACAGCGGGAGACCCAGTGAAGCATTTACCAGGGCCAGGTGCGAGGTGCACACCCTTGGGCGAGACCGCTGGAGGCCCATCTCCGTCGAAGGCGTGCCATGCAAGTTCGCCAGGGCCGCGCTATTCGGGGGTGTGTGCCACAAACTGCCGGCGGTGATCGCCGAGGGGTGTCTGCACTGTTGGCGCCGCCTCCTCTCGCAGCGCCGCTTCTTCTTTTACCTCTTGCTGCCTCTCACCGCTCAACTCTTTTTGTCTCACACAAGAACACACACACATGGTGAAACTCAGAAAACACACACGCACACAGCCAAGGAAGAAACCCAACGAGGCTTTGCCCAGAACACTCTTCCTTGGTGCACACAAAGACTACATTTCTCCTACAGCCCTCGTGACCTACTTTTCATTCATCTGATCAACACACACACACACACACACACACACACACACACACACACACATATATATATATATATATATATATATATATATATATATATATATATATATATATATATATACCGGGCTGGCTCACGACGCCCTAACCCAGCCTCCACTCGGGCCACTAAACCCACTAACCCATGCACACGCACAAAGCTAGCTAACCAACTACTTGCATGCAACCAGTTTGTTTCCTTGATTCACTCCAACGTCCCAAGACTAGGACTTGCATGCAGCTCACATCCGGATCAACCCAGCCGGCTAAACATGCTCATAGAGCCCCACACTCCAGCCTTCGTCGCACTTTGCCGCATCACACGGCCACGCTGCCTCACGCAGCACTGCAGCCTCACGCTGCCATTGGCATCTCGCCATCATCGTCGTATCACACGACGCCTTGGCATCTCGCCTTCTCCGCACGCCTCCGCTGAAGTTTCGTTGGACAACTACTCCCTAGACAAACTAAGCTACATGCATAATGAAAAACAAATTATGCAGATACACGAATCAAGATTAAGTCTAACATGCACTGGCTCATCCACCCAAAGTTTCACTTCGCCACAAGGCCGGCAGCCGCGGTGCTGTCTTTCTCCGTCGCGGACGAAACGTTCAGCTGGGTCCGGGCACCGCCCTTCGACTGGGAAGGAGCGCATCTGACAGAGCTCGACGGCCGGCTGTGCATGGTCCGGGAGGACCTCCTCCCTCGTGCTTCTCTTCTTAGTTCGTTGGAGATCTGGAAGGTCAGGGAAGATAATGGTGACTGGTCGCTGGAGCATCGCGTGGACTTGGTACGGCTTGGTTATAAAACAGGACATCTGCTGACTGTGCCACAGTATATCAGAGTTGTTGGCAAACAAGGAAAGAAGATGATCCTTGCCTCGTCCTTTGGCAGGGTTTTTCGCCTATGATCTCATGTCTCAATCCCTAGAACTAATCCTTCGACTCGGGGGGATTTCTCGTTATGAAACTGAGCGACCTGTTGCAAGAATCTCTTTGTTTAAAGAGCGCCTTACTCCAGTGCAGAGGCACGGTGCTCAACATCGATGAACAGTGCACAACATGAACAATCAACAAAGGATACCTCACCGAGCCGGGTGACACGGGAGGTGATGGCCATCCGGTTTCTTAGCTCTACGCTGGCTTCACCCCCTCGCCTGTTGGAACTAATAATCTTGCTTTTTTTGGGGATAAACTAATGAAATATGTATTTGGCAACCCTGTGCCCGATTGCAAAACTGCCACACCACTCGGTGTCCCTTCGATAACTCTCCCCCAATCTTCTTCCTCCTCGGCCCTCGCCTTATCCTCGGCCGCGATTGCGTTGGCATCGTCGTTCTTCCCGAGCCATTCGAACTCTCCCCCGCAGTCGCAATGCCGATGCAGTTCCTCTCGCTGCCCACCGCCCCCGCCGCCGCCGCCTCCCCGGCGCCCCACCTCCTCCCTCCCAAGCCCTTCTTCCTCAAGCCCCTCTCCTCCTCCGCCGCCGCCTCCTTCCG
>NC_041390.1:33392592-33417688 GCF_002162155.2 Triticum dicoccoides | reverse complement strand
CGCTCTCCTCCAAGCTATGGCTCTCCAGCAAGCTCTCCCCGCCCCCGCCCCCTCCTCCTCCACCCCGAACGCGGCAACACCACCCTCCTCCCCTGCCTCCGCCAGTGGAGCCGGAGCCGGAGGAAGAGGAGGACGCGGATGCAGACGAGGGTTTCCGGCAGAAGGGGAAGGTGTTCGTCGGGAACCTGCCGCCGCGGGCTCGGAAGGCGGAGGTGGCCGACTTCTTCCGCCAGTTCGGGCCGCTTGACAAGGTGGAGCTCGTGCGCGCCCACGACGACCCCCGAGCGCAACGGCGGCTTCTGCTTCCTCTACCACGCGGACACCGAGGGCCAGGGCGCGGAGGCTGTGGCGGAGCGCGCGGTGGAGGTCGACAGGATGGACTTCCGGGGCAGGTCGCTCATGGTGCGGCTCGACGACGGGAGGAAGGGGCGGGCCAGGGCAGAGGACCGAGCGCGCTGGGTGGACCACGGCCAAGGGAAGGAGGCGCCGTCGCCGTGGCACCACGGAAGGGACGAGGTTTGCCACGAGTTCCGAAGGGTGGTGGAGTCGCGGCCTGAGGACTGGCAGGCCGTCGTCTCCGCCTTCGAGAGGGTCCTCAAGGTGGGCAGCTCCCCGTACCACCTCGGCCTTGTTTTCTGCTACTCCTAGTTGTAGTGCTCCTCCACTTAACATGCCAATTGCATATATCACATCATCTTAACATGTGGTGATACTGATATGGTACTGAATAGTAACTCTAGGATGCTAATTGCATGATAACACGAGGATGGTCTAGTAGTTGTCCATTTAATGGCAGATGATTTGTGATTGCACACACTCAAAATTTACCTTATGTAAATCTCATTAGCCTAATGCAGTTGGTGCACAGCTTGCCTCTGCTGTTTACTTTGATGTCATCTGCAATTCAATCACAATTGAAGTTCCCAAATATTTGGCTAGTTGACTGTTGAAAATTAGCTGCTCCACAAGCTGTTCTTCATTTACATGAACAATTACTGTACTCATTCTGCATTTTCTGTATATTTTGTAAGCTGTAACCATGTACAGGAATAGATATTATATGAGTTGATTAAGATTTGATAACTTACGTAGAAACACCGTGATAACATTTTGTGTATGTTTCTTAATTGAGAACTTTTTTTATGTGTAAATAGCATGGTAATATATGTACCGCAGATTCGATAACTTAAACAAAAATCCCACGGTATTTTTGGCCCGGAAATTTCTTTATTGAAAAAGATAACGTCACTAACTTATGTGTAAATAACATAATAATTTACGCTCCGCGGATTTTATAACTTACATACAAACATCATGATAACTTTAACATGGAGGGTGGAGGGAGTTATTGAAAACATACCCCGGTAATTTTTGTATAAATAACACAGTATTATAAGTCCCACATAACTGATAATTTACATATAAACACCATGGTAACTTTTGGTATGGCAAAAAAGTTGTTGAGAAATATAACCCCGGTAACTTTTTTTGTAAATACTATGTTAATATACATTCCATAGACATGATAACTTAAGTAGAAACACCGCGATAAAATTAAACAAGGAGGGGAGTTGTTAAAAAATATACCCCAATAACTTTACGTGAAAAGAACATCATAATATGTAAACCGTGTACATGATAATTTACATACAAACATCGCAATAACATGACCAAGGGACAAATTTTATTGACAAATATACTCCTGGTAACTTGTGTGTGAATAGCTTGGTAAAACAGGAAACACCGACTTGATAACTTGAGTGCAAACACAATGGTAACTTTGTCCAAAGAAGGAAAAACTGTTGAAAAATATACCTCGATAATTTACGAGAAAATAGAACGGCGATATATGAATCGTATACCCGATAACTTACGTACAAACACCGCGATAACTTTGACTAAAGGGCAAAAAACTGGTCGAAAAACATACCCGCGATAACTTAAGTGAAAATAGCACGGTTATATATGAACTGCAAAACCCGATAACTTACGTACAAATACCATGATAAGTTTGATTGATGTGGATGAATTGTTGAAAATATATCTCGGGAACTCATGTGTAAATAGCACGGTAATAGTCTTGATTTAGGGAAGAGTAGTAAAAAGTGGTCGAAAAATACACATGGTAACTTTTTGTATGTAAATAACATATAAATTACGCACCACAACCTTGATAATTTAGGTTCAAACACCGCGGTAAATTTGATCTGGAGAAAAAAATTGTTGAAAAGATACCCCCGGTAACTTCTGTGTAAATAGCATAGTAATATACCCATCGCATACCTGATAATTTACGTACAAATACCATGGTAATATTTGACTCGGTTGGGAAATTGTTGAAAACATACTCCCATAAATTTTGTGTAAATAACATGGTTACATACGCATCACATACCTACGTACAAACACCATGGTAACCTTGATCAAGCGGAAAAAACATTAGAAACATACCCCCCCCTCCTCGCGGTAACTTATATGAAAACATCATGGTAATATACAAACCACAGACATAAAAACAATATGGTAATATAAGGGCAGCATGCCCGATAACTTATATGAATAAAGCATGGTAATATATGAACTGTAGGGTCGACGAACCTTTTTTATGCCTTCGATAACTTATGTGGAAATAGCAGGGTAACTTGCATATAAAGGGCATGGTAACTTATGTAGCCTAGGCGTGATAAATTTTGGCTGAAAAAAGTCATCGGAACATGCCAACATGGGATCTAGTTTCGAAGATCTCATCGCGACGAACCTTTTATATAAAAACGGTTTTTACATCGAACCAATGGTTTGAGCTACAAAACATTTTAAATGTTTGGAATAAAGAGAATCTAGAATGACATCAACTTTTTTGTCCTCTAGTGTATGCATATAATTAGAAGGAGAAACGCACCTGAAAGGAGAAAGAATGCTAATTTATGCATGTATTTAAAGTGAAGGAAGTAGAGGTGTGGCAGTTTTGCTTATATGGCACACATGTGCCAAATATCACAGTCCATAAACTAATAATCTTGTTGTCGTATATTAGTCCATAAACTAATAATCATGTGCCATATATAGGACAACAGTTTGGGACACCTAGATGCCCAGGCACCTTGTCTAGATACCGTTGGATCGTATCCTGATTTGTTGTTGTGATGACTCCATGCATACCTATAAGGGCAACAAAAAGACTTTCCATACTTTGTATATCCACATACAAGCATTGATGGCATTCCAAAAAATTAATGCGTGCTAATTGTTGACCTTCCATAGATTGGTGTATATGGCTTATGCTATGGAAAGGGTTAAATTTAGTAATTGATGCATGCCATTAATTGGCTCTTGCGTGAGACAGTCACAATTAATTAGTTTTTCATACCCATTGCCATGTATGGTCGTTAGTGATTATAAAAAACTAATGCAAAAAGTGAGGACGATTTTAGGTACTCCCTCCGTTCCTAAATCACTAGTAGAAAAGGGGGGCTTTGGTCCAGGCCGGGTAAGCCCATTAGTCCCGGTTCAGTCCAGAACCGGGACCAATGGGTGCATTTATCCCGGTTCGTGCGGCTAAGGCATTAGTCTCGGTTCACCTGGGCCCTTTAGTCCCGGTTCGTGCCATGAACCGGGACTAAAGGGTGCGATGCCCATTGGTCCCGGTTGGTGGCACCAACCGGTACTAAAGGTTGCACCAACCGGGACTAATGGGCTTTGAGGCATTAGTACCGGTTCATGGCACGAACCGGTACTAAAGGTCCCATTTTCAAACGCCCCCCCCTGGACCGCCTTTTCAGTTTTAGAAAAAACAAAAGAAAATGATGGAAATGTCAATAAAAATAAAATAAAATAAGTTTCACATGTGATATGTGGTCTAGTTGTTGGGAAAATTTACAAATATGAATTTCGACTTTATTTACAAAATCTCTCTGGAATTTGTAAAATGGGCATAACTTTTGCATACGAACTCGGATTAAAAAGTTTTTTATATGAAAAATAATCTACTCGAAAAGTTACATCCGATGGAGACGGCCTACGGCCTGTTTGCAAATTTATAGAATCCTCAAATTCCAAAAGGAAAAAAAGTTATGCTCAAATTTCAGTTTTTTTAAATTTTCAGTAAATCTGGTCAAACTATGGTCAAACTACTTATTTAAGAAGTATTAGTGTTACTAAATAATTATTCAAGAATATTAGTGTTATTAAATAATTATTTCAGTTTTTTTGAATTTTGGTCAAATCTGGTCAAACTATGGTCAAACTGTGGTCAAACTACTTATTCAAGAAATATTTGTTGGGGAACGTAGCAGAAATTCAAAATTTTCCTACGTGTCACCAAGATCTATCTATGGAGAAACCAGCAACGAGTGGAAGGAGAGTGCATCTACATACCCTTGTAGATCGTTAAGCGGAAGCGTTCAAGAGAACGGGGTTGAAGGAGTCGTACTCGTCGTGATTCAAATCACCGGAGATCCTAGTGCCGAACGGACGGCACCTCCGCGTTCAACACACGTACAGCCCGATGACGTCTTCCACGCCTCGATAAGAGACATCATGGTACGCACCATATCCAATAGGGTGCAACTATGATGTTCGGACACACCATCACACTATGGTGTTCCAGGCGGTATTAATTGTGAAACAATTTCCACAATGTCTTAATTTGTGTGCCAAAACTCGTAACTCAGATATTCATCTCTATGATCATATCATAGACATCTTATCCTCCTGTCACAATGATCTTCTACTTCACTCTGAAATTACTTGAACCATTCAATAATTCAGACTTGTGTTTCATCAAGTAAATATTCTCAACATCTACTCGAATCATCTGTGAAGTAAGAACATAACGATATTCACTGCATGCCTCAGCACTCATTGGACTGCACACATCAAAATGTGTTACTTCCAACAAGTTGCTATCTTGTTCCATCTTACTGAAAACGAGGCTTTTCAGTCATCTTGCCCATGTGGTATGATTTGCATATCTCAAGTGATTCAAAATCAAGTGAGTCCAAACGATCCATCTGCATGGAGTTTCTTCATGCGTATACACCAATAGACATGGTTCGCATGTCTCAAACTTTTCAAAAACGAGTGAGTCCAAAGATCCATCAACATGGAGCTTCTTCATGCGTTTTATACCATATGACTTACATGGCAGTGCCACAAGTAAGTGGTACTATCATTACTATCTTACATCTTTTGGCATGAAAATGTGTATCCCTACGATCGAGATTCAATAAACCATTCCTATAGGTGCAAGAGCACTTATTCAGGTTTAATACTAATCTTGATGGTAGAGGGAGCGTGCGATGTTTGATCACATCAAACTTGGAAACACTTCCAACACATATCGTCAGCTCACCTTTAGCTAGTCTCCGTTTATTCCGTAGCTTTTATTTCGAGTTACTAACACTTAGCAACTGAACCGGTATCTAATACCCTGGTGCTACTAGGAGTACTAGTAAAGTACACATTAACATAATGTATATCCAATATACTTCTATCGACCTTGCCAGCCTTCTTATCTACCAAGTATCTAGGGTAATTCCGCTCTAGTGACCATTCCCCTTATCACAGAAGCACTTAGTTTCGGGTTTGGGTTCAACCATGGGTTTCTTCACTAGAGCAGCAGCTGATTTGCCGTTTCATAAAGTATCCCTTCTTGCCCTTGCCCTTCTTGAAACTAGTGGTTTCACCAACCATCAACAATTGATGCTCCTTCTTGATTTCTACTTTCGCGGTGTCAAACATCACGAATATGTCAAGGATCATCACGAATATCTATCCCTGATTTGTTATAGTTCATCACGAAGCTCTAGCAGCTTGGTGGGAATGACTTTGGAGAAATATCACTATCTCATCTGGAAGATCAACTCCCACTCGATTCAAGTGATTTGTCGGACTCAGACAATCTAAGCACAAGCTCAACGATTGAGCTTTTCTCCCTTAGTTTGCAGGCTAAGAAAATCGTGGAGGTCTCATACCTCTTGACGTGGGCACGAGCCTGAAATCATAATTTCAGCCCTCGAAACATCTCATATGTTCCGCGACGTTTCAAAAACGTCTTTGGTGCCTCAACTCTAAACCGTTTAATTGAACTATCACGTAGTTATCAAAACATGTATGTCTGATGTTCGCAACATCCACAGACGACGTTTGGGGTTCAGCACACTGAGCGGTGCATTAAGGACATAAGCTTTCTACTGTCCGCATAATCGCTACTGTCAACTTTCAACTATATTTTCTCTAGGAACATATCTAAACAGTGGAACTAAAGCGCGAGCTTACGACATAATTTGCAAAAGGCCTTTTGACTATGTTCAAGATAATTAAGTTCATCTTATGAACTCCCACTCAGATAGACATCCCTCTGGTCATCTAAGTGATTACATGATCCGAGTCAACTAGGCCGTGTCCGATCATCACGTGAGACGGACTAGTCATCATCGGTGAACATCTTCATGTTGATCATATCTACTATACGACTCATGCTCGACCTTTCGGTCTCCGTGTTCCGAGGCCATGTCTGTACATGGTAGGCTCGTCAAGTTAACCCTAAGTGTTTTCACTGTGTAAAACTGTCTTACACCCGTTGTATGTGAACGTAAGAATCCATCACACCCGATCATCACGTGGTGCTTAGAAGCGACGAACTGTAGCAACGGTGCACAGTTAGGGGAGAACACTTCTTGAAATTTTGTAAGGGATCATCTTATTTACCACCGTCGTCCTAAGTAAACAAGATGCATAAACATGATAAACATCACATGCAATCAAATAGTGACATGATATGGCCAATATCATTTTGCTCCTTTTGATCTCCATCTTCGGGGCTCCATGATCATCATCGTCACCGGTATGACACCATGATCTCCATCATCATGATCTCCATCATCGTGTCTTCATGAAGTTGTCTCGCCAACTATTACTTCTACTACTACGGCTACCATTTAGCAATAAAGTAAAGTAATTAACATGGCATTCTTCAATGACACGCAGGTCATACAATAAATAAAGACAACTCTTATGGCTCTTGCCGGTTGTCATACTCATAGACATGCAAGTCGTGATTCCTATTAGAAGAACATGATCAATCTCATACATCACATATCATTCATCACATTCTTCTTGGCCATATCACATCACATAGCATACCCTGCAAAAACAAGTTAGACGTCCTCTAATTGTTGTTGCATGTTTTACGTGGCTGCTATGGGTTTCTAGCAAGAACGTTTCTTACCTACGCAAAACCACAACGTGATATGCCAATTGCTATTTACCCTTCATAAGGACCCTTTTCATCGAATCCGTTCCGACTAAAGTGGGAGAGACTGGCACCCGCTAGCCACCTTATGCACCAAGTGCATGTCAGTCGGTGGAACCTGTCTCACGTAAGAGTACGTGTAAGGTCGGTCCGGGCCGCTTCATCCCACAATACCGTCGAAACAAGATTGGACTAGTAACGGTAGGCATATTGAACAACATCAACGCCCACAACTACTTTGTGTTCTACTCGTGCAAAGAATCTACGCAATAAACCTGGCTCTGATACCACTGTTGGGGAACGTAGCAGAAATTCAAAATTTTCCTACGTGTCACCAAGATCTATCTATGGAGAAACCAGCAACGAGGGAAAGGAGAGTGCATCTACATACCCTTGTAGATCGTTAAGCGGAAGCGTTCAAGAGAACGGGGTTGAAGGAGTCGTACTCGTCGTGATTCAAATCACCGGAGATCCTAGTGCCGAACGGACGGCACCTCCGTGTTCAACACACGTACAGCCCGGTGACGTCTCCCACGCCTTGATCCAGCAAGGAGAGAGGGAGAGGTTGAGGAAGACTCCATCCAACAGCAGCACAATGGCGTGGTGGTGATAGAGGAGCGTGGTAGTCCTGCAGGGCTTCACCAAGCACCGCGAGATATGAGGAGAAGGGAGAGAGGTAGGGCTGCACCAAGAGGAGAAGTTCTCATCCGTTGGCAGCCCCAAAACCTCAAGTATATATAGGGGGAAGGGGGGCTGCGCCCCCTTTAGGGTTTCCCACCCCAAGGGGTGCGGCCAAGGGGGGAGGAGTGCCTCCCAAGTCAAGTGGAGGCCCTCCCCCTTAGGGTTTCCCCCTTCCCATGCGCATGGGCCTTGGGGGGGGGGGGCTGGTGCCCCTGGCCCATTAAGGCTAGGGCGCCCCCTTACAGCCCATGCTACTGTATTGGACGTGGCGGAACAGTTTCCGGACTTCCGGACCCCTCCGGAATCCTCCGGAACCTTCTGGAAGCTTCCCGGTACAATACCGAAAAAACCCGAACTTTTTCCGGAACCCGAACAACAACTTTCCATATATAAATCTTTACCTCCGGACCATTCCGGAACTCCTCGTGACGTCCGGGATCTCATCCGAGACTCCGAACAACATTCGGTAACCACATACAAAACTTCCTTTATAACCCTAGCGTCATCGAACCTTAAGTGTGTAGACCCTACGGGTTCGGGAGACATGTAGACATGACCGAGACGTTCTCCGGTCAATAACCAACAGCGGGATCTGGATACCCATGTTGGCTCCCATATGTTCCACGATGATCTCATCGGATGAACCACGATGTTAAGGACTCAATCGATCCCGTATACAATTCTCTTTGTCTAGCGGTATTGTACTTGCCCGAGATTCGATCGTCGGTATACCGATACCTTGTTCAATCTCGTTACCGGCAAGTCTCTTTACTCGTTCCGTAACACATCATCCCGTGATCAACCCCTTGGTCACATTGTGCACATTATGATGATGTCCTACCGAGTGGGCCCAGAGATACCTCTCCGTTTACACGGAGTGACAAATCCCAGTCTCGATTCATGCCAACCCAACATACACTTTCGGAGATACTTGTAATGCACCTTTATAGCCACCCAGTTACGTTGTGACGTTTGGTACACCCAAAGCATTCCTACGGTATCCGGAAGTTGCACAATCTCATGGTCTAAGGAAAAGATACTTGACATTAGAAAAGCTTTAGCATACGAACTACACGATCTTTGTGCTAGGCTTAGGATTGGGTCTTGTCCATCACATCATTCTCCTAATGATGTGATCCCGTTATCAACGACATCCAATGTCCATAGCCAGGAAACCATGACTATCTGTTGATCACAACGAGCTAGTCAACTAGAGGCTCACTAGGGACATATTGTGGTCTATGTATTCACACGTGTATTACGATTTCCGGATAATACAGTTATAGCATGAATAAAAGACTATTATCATGAACAAAGAAATATAATAATAACACTTTTATTATTGCCTCTAGGGCATATTTCCAACAGTCTCCCACTTGCACTAGAGTCAATAATCTAGTTCACATCACCATGTGATTAACACTGACAGGTCACATTACCATGTGACCAACATCCAAAGAGTTTACTAGTGTCACTAAACTAGTTCACACCATCATGTGATTAAGACTCAATGAGATCTGGGGTTTGGTCATGTTCTGCTTGTGAGAGAGGTTTTAGTCAATGGGTCTGAACCTTTCAGATCCGTGTGTGCTTTACAAATCTCTATGTCATCTGCTAGATGTAGCTGCCACGTTCTATTTGGAGCTATTCCAAATAACTTCTACTTGGAGCTATTCTAAATTGTTGCTCCGTTATACGTATCCGGTATCTCTACTCAGAGCTATCCGGATAGGTGTTAAGCTTGCATCGACGTAACCCTTTACGATGAACTCTTTTACCACCTCCATAATCGAGAAAATTCCTTAGTCCACTAGTTACTAAGGATAACTATGACCGCTGTCTTGTGATCCATTCATGGATCACTTTTGTACCCCTTGATTGACTCATGGCAAGGCACACTTCAGGTGCGGTACACAGCATAGCATACTGCAGAGCCTACGTCTAAAGCATAGGGGACGACCTTCGTCCTTTCTCTCTTTTCTGCTGTGGTCGAGCTTTAAGTCTTAACTTCATACCTTACATTTCAGGCAAGAACTCCTTCTTTGACTGATCCATCTTAAACACCTTCAAGATCATGTCAAGGTATATGCTCATTTGAAAGTACCATTAAGCATTTTTGATCTATCCTCATAGATCTTGATGCTCAATGTTCAAGTAGCTTAATCCAGGTTTTCTATTGAAAAACACTTTCCAATAACCCTATATGCTTTCCAGAAATTCTACATCATTTCTGATCAATAATATGTCAACAACATATACTCATCAGAAATTCTATAGTGCTCCCACTCACTTCTTTGGAAACACAAGTTTCTCATAAATTTGTATAAACCCAAAATCTTTGATCATCTTATCAAAGCGTACATTCCAACTCCGAGATGCTTACTCCAGTCCTTGGAAGGATCGCTGGAGCCAGCATACCTTTTAGCATCCTTAGGATCGACAAAACCTTTTTGATTGTATCGCATACAACCTTTCCTTATGACTGGGAAGGAAACTCGTTTTGACATCCATCTGCCCGATTTCATAAATGCAGCTTGTGCTAACGTGATTCCGACGGACTTTAAGCATCGCTACGGATGAGAAAATCTCATCGTAGTCAACTCCTTGAACTTGTGAAAAACTCTTCGCCACAAGTCGAGCTTCATGGACGGTGACATTATCGTCCATGTTCGTCTTCTTCTTAAAGATCCATTTATCTCAATGGCTTGCCGATCATCGGGCAAGTCCACCAAAGTCCATGCTTTGTTCTGATACATGGATCCTATCTCGGATTTCATGGTTTCTTAACCATTTGTTGGAATTTGGGCCCACAATCGCTTCTCCATAGCTCGTAGGTTCATTGTTGTCTAGCAACATGACCTTCAAGACAGGATTACTGTACCACTCTGAAGTAGTACGTATCCTTGTCACCCTACGAGGTACGGCAGTGATTTGATCCGAAACTTCATGATCACTATCATAAGCTTCCACTTCAATTGGTGTAGGTGCCACAGGAACAACTTCCTGTGCCCTGATACACACTGGTTGAAGTGATGGTTCAATAACCTCATCAAGTCTCCACCATCCTCCCACTCAGCTTTCCGAGACAAACTTTTCCTCGAGAAAGGACCTGATTCAAGAAACAATCCATATTGCTTTCGGATCTAAATTAGGAGGTATACCCAACTGTTTTGGGTGTCCTATGAAGATGCATTTTATTCGCTTTGGGTTCAAGCTTATCAACCTGAAACTTTTTCACATAAGCGTCGCAGCCCTAAACTTTTAAGAAATGACAACTTAGGTTTCTCCAAACGGTGTCGTCTCAACGGAATTTCGTGGTTCCCTATTAAAGTGAGTGCAGTTGTCTCTAATGCCTAACCCATGAACGACAGTGGTAATTCGATAAGAGACATCATGGTATGCACCATATCCAATAGGGTGCAACTATGATGTTCGGACACACCATCACACTATGGTGTTCCAGGCGGTATTAATTGTGAAACAATTTCCACAATGTCTTAATTTGTGTGCCAAAACTCGTAACTCAGATATTCATCTCTATGATCATATCATAGACATCTTATCCTCCTGTCACAATGATCTTCTACTTCACTCTGAAATTACTTGAACCATTCAATAATTCAGACTTGTGTTTCATCAAGTAAATATTCTCAACATCTACTCGAATCATCTGTGAAGTAAGAACATAACGATATTCACTGCATGCCTCAGCACTCATTGGACTGCACACATCAAAATGTGTTACTTCCAACAAGTTGCTATCTTGTTCCATCTTACTGAAAATGAGGCTTTTCAGTCATCTTGCCCATGTGGTATGATTTGCATATCTCAAGTGATTCAAAATCAAGTGAGTCCAAACGATCCATCTGCATGGAGTTTCTTCATGCGTATACACCAATAGACATGGTTCACATGTCTCAAACTTTTCAAAAACGAGTGAGTCCAAAGATCCATCAACATGGAGCTTCTTCATGCGTTTTATACCATTATGACTTACATGGCAGTGCCACAAGTAAGTGGTACTATCATTACTATCTTACATCTTTTGGCATGAAAATGTGTATCCCTACGATCGAGATTCAATAAACCATTCCTATAGGTGCAAGAGCACTTATTCAGGTTTAATACTAATCTTGATGGTAGAGGGAGCGTGCGATGTTTGATCACATCAAACTTGGAAACACTTCCAACACATATCGTCAGCTCACCTTTAGCTAGTCTTCGTTTATTCCGTAGCTTTTATTTCGAGTTACTAACACTTAGCAACTGAACCGGTATCTAATACCCTGGTGCTACTAGGAGTACTAGTAAAGTACACATTAACATAATGTATATCCAATATACTTCTATCGACCTTGCCAGCCTTCTTATCTACCAAGTATCTAGGGTAATTCCGCTCTAGTGACCATTCCCCTTATCACAGAAGCACTTAGTTTCGGGTTTGGGTTCAACCATGGGTTTCTTCACTAGAGCAGCAGCTGATTTGCCGTTTCATGAAGTATCCCTTCTTGCCCTTGCCCTTCTTGAAACTAGTGGTTTCACCAACCATCAACAATTGATGCTCCTTCTTGATTTCTACTTTCGCGGTGTCAAACATCACGAATATCTCAAGGATCATCACGAATATCTATCCCTGATTTGTTATAGTTCATCACGAAGCTCTAGCAGCTTGGTGGCAATGACTTTGGAGAAATATCACTATCTCATCTGGAAGATCAACTCCCACTCGATTCAAGTGATTTGTCGCACTCAGACAATCTGAGCACAAGCTTAACGATTGAGCTTTTCTCCAAGAATCTACGCAATAAACCTGGCTCTGATACCACTGTTGGGGAACGTAGCAGAAATTCAAAATTTTCCTACGTGTCACCAAGATCTATCTATGGAGAAACCAGCAACGAGGAGAAGGAGAGTGCATCTACATACCCTTGTAGATCGTTAAGCGGAAGCGTTCAAGAGAACGGGGTTGAAGGAGTCATACTCGTCGTGATTCAAATCACCGGAGATCCTAGTGCCGAACGGACGGCACCTCCGCGTTCAACACACGTACAGCCCGGTGACGTCTCCCACGCCTTGATCCAGCAAGGAGAGAGGGAGAGGTTGAGGAAGACTCCATCCAACAACAGCACAACGGCGTGGTGGTGATGGAGGAGCGTGGTAGTCCTGCAGGGCTTCGCCAAGCACCGCGAGATATGAGGAGAAGGGAGAGAGGTAGGGCTGCACCAAGAGGAGAAGTTCTCATCCGTTGGCAGCCCCAAAACCTCAAGTATATATAGGGGGAAGGGGGGCTGCGCCCCCTTTAGGGTTTCCCACCCCAATGGGTGCGGCCAAGGGGGGGAGGAGTGCCTCGCAAGTCAAGTGGAGGCCCTCCCCCTTAGGGTTTCCCCCTTCCCATGCGCATGGGCCTTGGGGGGGGGGGCTGGTGCCCCTGGCCCATTAAGGCTAGGGCGCCCCCTTACAGCCCATGCTACTGTATTGGACGTGGTGGAACAGTTTCCGGACTTCCAGACCCCTCCGGAATCCTCCGGAACCTTCTGGAAGCTTCCCGGTACAATACCGAAAAAACCCGAACTTTTTCCGGAACCCAAACAACAACTTTCCATATATAAATCTTTACCTCCGGACCATTCCGGAACTCCTCGTGACGTCCGGGATCTCATCCGGGACTCCGAACAACATTCGGTAACCACATACAAAACTTCCTTTATAACCCTAGCGTCATCGAACCTTAAGTGTGTAGACCCTACGGGTTCGGGAGACATGTAGACATGACCGAGACGTTCTCCGGTCAATAACCAACAACGGGATCTGGATACCCATGTTGGCTCCCACATGTTCCACGATGATCTCATCGGATGAACCACGATGTCAAGGACTCAATCGATCCCGTATACAATTCCCTTTGTCTAGCGGTATTGTACTTGCCCGAGATTCGATCGTCGGTATACCGATACCTTGTTCAATCTCGTTACCGGCAAGTCTCTTTACTCGTTCTGTAACACATCATCCCGTGATCAACCCCTTGGTCACATTGTGCACATTATGATGATGTCCTACCGAGTGGGCCCAGAGATACCTCTGCGTTTACACGGAGTGACAAATCCCAGTCTCGATTCATGCCACAGACACTTTCGGAGATACCTGTAATGCACCTTTATAGCCACCCAGTTACGTTGTGACGTTTGGTACACCCAAAGCATTCCTACGATATTTGGGAGTTGCACAATCTCATGGTCTAAGGAAAAGATACTTGACATTAGAAAAGCTTTAGCATACGAACTACACGATCTTTGTGCTAGGCTTAGGATTGGGTCTTGTCCATCACATCATTCTCCTAATGATGTGATCCCGTTATCAACGACATCCAATGTCCATAGCCAGGAAACCATGACTATCTGTTGATCACAACGAGCTAGTCAACTAGAGGCTCACTAGGGACATATTGTGGTCTATGTATTCACACGTGTATTACGATTTCCGGATAATACAGTTATAGCATGAATAAAAGACTATTATCATGAACAAAGAAATATAATAATAACACTTTTATTATTGCCTCTAGGGCATATTTCCAACAATATTAGTGTTACTAAAAAATTATTGTTTTTTAGAACAATAGTTTTAAACTCAAACAGTGAAATATGTGACTTCATACTCAAACTAAATTCCTGAGGGTTAATAGGATTGACATCTTACTATTGTCAGGAAAACAACAAGTGCAGACTTGGAAACGAGGGAGAATAGAACCCGGAAGTTAAGCGTGCTCAGGCTGGAGTAGTGAGAGGATGGGTGACCGTTCGGGAAATGAGATGATTTGGAATGATGAGGGGTGATTAGAGATTAAATTGAGCAGTGATGAGGGGTGATTAGAGATTAGAGGTTAAAATAATTCAGAAATTTGAAAAAAAATTCAAAAAAAAATTTCAAAAAAAAATCAGAAAATTTCCTTTAGTACCGGTTGGTGTTACCAACCGGGACTAAAGGTGGACTGGCCATGTGGAGGGCCTTTTGTCCCGGTTCTAGATTGAACCGGGACTAAAGGGTCAGGGCATTAGTACCGACACTTTAGTCCCGGTTCCAGAACCGGGACTAAAGGCCCTTTTTCTACCAGTGAATATAAGTCTTGTTAGAGATTACAATAAGGACTATATACGGATGTATATTGACATATTTTAGATTGTAGATTCACTCGTTTTACTTCGTATGTAGTTTGCGTTGAAATTTCAAAAAAGACTTATATTTAGAAACGGAGGGAGTATGTCAGGATCGTTTCACAATATTGCTGAATAATATTCATCTCGCGGGGCGAGGTATACACATCACAAAGTAAAAAATAACTAAGATCACATTTTATACTATTCGGTCACCTTCATTTGTATAGGAAAATTAGTCGCTAAAAGTGTGACCGGCCATAATTTTATTTAAAATACTAGATAGTACCTTGAAAATAAAACATTACAAAAATACATAAGAATGTCCTAGTTATACATATAAACTTTTGGGACGATGTTTTGTATTCTTCAAACGTATCAAATACCTTAAAAGAATCAGAGAGTATATAGGTACCCTTTTTGTTTCATTAGGTATATACATACACTTGGGTATCTTGATACACAACTATGGTCAAAATGTCAACAAAAAAAACATATGTGGATATCAACATGCATTCATACATTCGTAAGAGAGAGAAACGAGTACAAATCGGGATACAACACATGACACATATGCAAGAAAGCGTGAATATGATGCTCGGAGCAGAGGAACAAATGATTCTCGGCCCAAACGGAGCAAACACCACAGCAAAATCTACCAAGCCCGAAACTACACAGGCGGACCGAACCAACATGACGTCCAACATCGCTAAAAGCCAATACAGGCGGACGCTGCGAGCGAGCAAAATAGTGCATTTATGAAGGAGAACGACAGCATGACGCCGTCCCCATCCGATCCAAGGAATCCGACCTTAGTGTTTCCCCTCTACTCGAAGAGGACCTTAGTTTTTTTTTTAAAAAAAGAGGAACTTAGTTAGATTTAGCAATGTACGTATACAAACAGCTTTTTTGTTTTCGGACGAACCAGTCGTCTCCGCGCACCGGCTGCCTCCCGGTTGGCGTGAGGCGACCAAATCGACGGTGTCACCGTCGACGATGAGCATGCATGTATGTACGCATGTGCAGCATGCACTGGTGTTCCTGATTAACAAGTGATTTCTTAATTAATGACACGACACGGTCCGTCACTAAGACGCAATTACGACCGCCAACGGCGAGAAAAGATCGTTTTATACCACTTACAAAACCATTGGTCGCGACGATGTTAGGCCCTCACACTTGGTCGCTGGCTGGAGGAAGAACCGAGCGGAGCTGTCAACTTCGCTCGCTGCACCAATTAAACTGGCTTCATTTCGGCCTGGTATGCTCAGGCGGCAGAGCAGCGACCTAGCGCGGGCATTGGATGAAGAAATCGAGGGAGAGGGAGTGACTGGTGCCCATCCAGGGAGGCGGGAATACGAACACGAGTCATGGGGAGCCACATGGGTTGTCGTAGCTAGCTCGGAGGCATGTTGAGCTGCCGAAGAGTGCACGCACACAAACTGTTCGACGGAATGGTGGCCGCTACGGGAGGTCCTTAGGTAGCATGGTAGCACTACGTCGGAGACGAGCGAGGTGTCTGAGGTCGCACTCTCACGCTCGTGACGCCCGCGTCGGCGTCGGCGTCGGCTCCTCCCTTCGACCCTCGCGGCGACGTACTGCCTGGCGCAGCAAACGAGATAGCATCAGGACTCAGCGGAGCTCACCACGACTCCTCTGCTTTCATATACGGATACACCACACATCACTGGTGTATTGGAGCAAGTTAGCATGTCCAATTCATTGCAGGCACACTACGATTTATTAATGCCGAGAGCTCATGGGCATATAAATACATGGAGCTAGCTACTGTTTGGTTTGTTTCAGAGGATTTAACATTGCAGCCATAGTCGCTGGCCTCGTCTGCCTGCTGCTATCGTAGGCGGTCGAGGCCTTCTCAGACCTGGTCGCACTGGCGGAGCTTAGTACAAGTAAAACTGGGCTGTGGCTGCAAACCAATGGGCCTTTAGGCAGAAATGGGCCATGGAGGAAAAACACGTTGGGCTTTCTTCAAGCTGGCCCGCTCAGTCATTTTGATGTAGCTCCGCTACTGCCTGGTCAGTCGGTCGACAAGAACAACGCGTCTGTCTTGCGGCTGTGGTAACAGGGCTGTGACCTGGAACACTTGCCACGGCCATCGGTTCGATCTTAGATGCTCCTCGCAAAAAAAAATCCATGGCAGACGAGGACGGCAGAGTGGTAGATGAAGATAAATATGCCGTGCGGGGTTGACATGTCAGTGAGAGTAGCCTGTGATCCCAGACTGGATATATTTTTCCAGGTGCGCCAAACAGGTGTAAGGTTAAGATTGACCAGGATCGATGAGTATAGGGTGTAGACTTCAGGGTTTCAGAGGTGGGGGTTCATTTGCGACGAGCTCTACAAACTCGAGGTTTAAAACAGACTTCTCTCGCCTGACTGATGCATCTTCATCTGCACCAGCATGAGCGCCCCAGTGACTGCTTCACAAAATTCCGTCACTAGAGCAGTTTTCTGGATATCTGAGTCGAGGCGCAGGCTTGGTATTTGGACTTTGGCGTTGTATTCCATGACGACGCCCCCAAGAGGGGATGGACTAGAGCATCACTAGAGTAGTTTTCTGGATATCCAAGTCGAGGCGCCGTGGCAAAGACCGAAACGATGTACTAGAGTTTGCACCTGATGCCCTGGCGCGGGGATGGACTAGAGTTTTCACCTGGTGCCTTGGCGCGGGGATTAGTACCACAACGACGTGGTCAAGAGGGATGCGACACCTATGGGTGTCGCAGGTGCTGACGTCGAAGCGCGGAGCTTTCGTTTAGAATCCCACCCGCACCACATCAACGTACTAAGGTCTCCACTTCAACCCGAGGGAAGCGTCAGCACCAGACTGGGGCCTTTATACCAGGGAACCACCGTTGCCAAAGCACCGGCGGCACCAAGATGGTCATCGACGTCCAAAACCTCTCCCTTAATTAATCTATTTTTTGGTGGTAAAAACTTGTATTGCTCATATCATAAATTACAATCAACGGCGTTAAGACCGATGGCTACTTAGGGCCAGACCCAAGCGAGGTCATAGTTCTTCCCTCTAAGGCTGGTTGTAATGGGGAGTATTATATACTAGTACATCCTTAATGCATAGTATTATATGTTAGTATCATAGAGGACTATATTTATTGTCATGCATGACACAAAGTAGCAGATCATTTAATATGATATGATACTCGAGCCTTTTTTTCTTCATTTAATTCTATGTCATCTCATGAAAATTGCTTAGTTGACATGTATCATACTACCTGTAATACTTCCATTGCGGACAGCCTAAGCGAGCATAGTTTGCCAAAGTGTCACTAACTTTCTTTCGAGGTCGACTAACAAGAGTAATACTAGCTAGTTCTATGAAGTCTCATCAGGTATTTGATCTCTTTTACCAATGATGAGTACACCGATCTCTGCTTGAATCGTCTTAGTTGCCACCAGAGAATCCATCTATATTGCCACCGGCAACTCAGTCCGAAGCAGTGCTCACGAGAGACCCTCCATGCATGTATGCACCAAGTTCAGCTTCGAGGGCATCCCGGCATGAAGAGAAACTCTCTGCACGAGGAAAAAAGGTACCCGAGCCACGTTTGTCACGCCACACCATGCCTCAATTAATCAAGATGGCAAGTCTTTGCTTCCGACAAAAAAAGGCAAGTCTTGGACGTTGCCGTTTCATTATCAACAGAATGGAAGGGGCGGCCGGAGGGGGGAGGTTGAGGCTTAGTGGAACAACTCTGAACATAAGAAAAAACTAATTTTACCTAACCGGCCGGTGCGAAGAGCACCTCGACCGTTTTGCAATTTTCAGGGAGACTCGAGCTTCATATGGTTAGGGGTCAACAATTAAGTACAATCGACTACACGACTTTCTCAAACATCATACTATAATATTTTGAAACGGCTGTTGTTGTGTAAGATTGAGTTTTTATTTTGTGAACCGATAAGATTGAGTATTAGTAGTAAGTTTTTCTTTAGTAACACAATTACACAACCCGTGTGCTGTTTGAAGCGTTCTCGTGCCATTGATTAGGCGCCACTGGCCAGCCACCAAGACCCGGTGTGACTAGTATACTATCGGCGAGACGGCGACTCACCTACTCCTACTCCTGCTCCTGCTGGATCCATCACATGCTGGCCGCCCGCGCCATGGAAGGCTAGCTTGCCGGGTCTCCCGACCGACGACGCACCCACGCGCTATATAACCATAATCAGAGCGGTTGTTGGGGTGTGTCTGTGAGAGGAAGAGGCAGGCGCCACAATATAATCTATCAGGCTCGATCTGCAGAGACCAAGGATGAAGAAGCACACCATCCAAGTGCCGTCGCCGCGGCCGTACCACCTCCTCGACGCCGGAGAGGACCCGGAGGGAGGCGTTGCCGTGCGCGCGCCGCTCCTTCGCCAGGTACATACACGACGCCCCCCGACGTGGGCTAGCTAGCTAGCTCCGTCATCCTCTCCTTCATGTTTTTTTTCTGAGAGTACGTCAATAGTGTATCATAATTTTATAAAAGACAGAAAGATAATTACAAAAAGCTAATGATGAATGCGAACATTCAAGCCAGCAGACGCCAACAACAAGTTCATCCTCCTCCATGTCAATCCCTTCTTCTTAGCTTGCATGTGTGTTCATACTTCAGAGTGTAGTCATCTTAAAATAGGTTTTCGTCCAATTTTATAGATAAAGCAAACATCCATGCAACCAAGTTCTCAGAGTTATAGCAAATAACACAGCTCGGGCAACAACATAATCACACCCAAAAGACATTAACAAAAAAGATAGAGAAAAACCAAGTGGCAGTCGAGAAGGTGGCCCTACGAAGAGGATAAATGCGCACGGTAGCCAGAAGCGCATCCGTCATGAGCCCAAGCCGGTCACGACTATGCTGCCAAGAAAGCGGGTGCCAATGCTTCAAGAAAGTAAGGAATTTGACGAGTTAGAGGCCTGCCACAAAAAAACCTACTTAGTCATCATTTTATTACGAGTGGTTCATAATGTCCACGGCATTGGCGCAAAGATTAGCCAGAATAGGCGGCGATTTCAGCCGGTCTGGGTAGGCCTAGTCTCAAGGAACTCCTCAAAGTCCAGGGCCTCCCAGTCGGTCCCTAGTGTCTCGCGTATGAAACTCCAGAGGGCCCGCACCGCCGTGCATGAGAAAAAGATGTGGGTCCCACTTTCGGGACATCGCGCAGGTAGCACAAGCCATTACCCGGGCCATGCAGCTCAAGCACCTCGGTCCTAGAGGGTAGGCGGTCATGTAGTAGTTGTCACACAAAGATCTTGATGTTTAAAGGCAATGGGCCTTCGACAGAGGGAAATTCACAAAACAGTGGGCAAACGGCATAATGCGTGATATGCCGAACTGACGAAGAACTCACCCAAAGGTGAGAGACTCCAGTAAACAGTGCCCGGAGAATCTGGTAACACCGGCGGGAGGACTACCCGCATTCTAGCCCACTCAACAATTTCCTCCTGCCCAAATATGTGATGGAACAAGATGTTCCATTGCCCATTCCAGGAGGCTGCGGAAACCGAATCCTTGGGTCAGTGCAGATAGCAAAACAGACTAGAAAAGCCCAACCGAAGTACCCCGCCACCAACACATGGATCCAGCCAGAATATGGTACCTTCCCTCATATGTCTACAATACCAAATATGTAAAGCACGAAGGTTCATCTTATAGTGAAGCTAATGATATATGGCATTCTAGATGTAAATGTTTTTCTCTAGAGATCTGATCAAAATTTGTGATGCTTGACTTTTTAAAAAAACTACATGTACAACATTATGAAACAGAGAGTATGAAAAGCTTTCTCAAACATCATGCAGTAGAATACGTTTTTTGCGAACAGCTGTAGTGTAAGATTGCGTTTTCATTTTTGAACTGGTAAGGCCGAGTACTACTAGTAGTAAGTATTTTTCGAGTAAAATAACAACCCGTGGCGTTTGAAGCGTTCTGGCGCCATTAATTATTAGGCGCCACTGGCCAGCCACCCAGACCCAGTGGAACTAGTCTATTCCCGGCGAGACGGCGATCGACCCACCTACCCCTGCTCCTGCTCCATCCATCACATGCTGCCTGCCCGCGCCATGGAGAGCTAACTTGACCGACGACGCGCGCGCCCGCTATATAGCCAGCGTGGTTGTTGTGCCCTGGTCTCCGTGAGAGAGCGGGGAGCTAGGTAGAAGCTAGAGGAGGAGTCCGGCGCCACAGTCTACCAGGCGCGACCCGCAGAGAGCAGCGATGAAGAAGCACACCATCCTGGTGCCGTCGCCGCGGCCGTACGTCGTCCTCGACGCCGGCGAGGAGCCGGAGCGAGGCTTCGCGGTGCGCGCGCCGCTTCTGCGGCAGGTACGCACGCTCCGCCCCCACGCCGTCGGCTTTACAGCTCCGCGGGTCGTCCATCTCGATCGATCCCTCCTTCTTAGCTATCTTGCATCTAGAACGAACCAGGCCGGGCATCGATCGCCGGCGGCGTTTTGAACTTTTGATCAGCTTGATTGAATTGCTCCGACGGATCGATTCGGTCGATGGTCAACTCATGAGCATCTTGAGATTGGGGATGAGTTTGTACGACTGGTTCAATCAATCCATGACTATCAATGGCGTGCGCCCGAACTTAATCAGTATGCAGTTTTTTTACGGGCAGTTGAAATGTAGCAACCATGGACTGAGTCTAATGTCTAAAGCTGATCACGATCAAGATTAGTTGACCATGTGCATACACATTAGATACACATCACGATCGGTTGGTGGATGCATTGAGGCATCAATGTTGGGTACTATGTACGTAGGATCGCACGGTAGTAGCAGCAGCAGCTAGACAACAAACACAAAAACAAGTACAGCCAGCGGTGCATCGGTCCAAAGGCTGACAACTAAGTACGCATGCTTTACAGTTTGTCTCTGTTAATTAAACTATGCGCATCATGGCGGCTAACACTCTCTGCAGTTTGGCCCTACTTTCATCATCATACTGCCTATTAAAATTATGATCCTTCCAGTCTAACACGTGCTACATAAAATTATAATCAGAGATTCGTTCATTTCTGCATGCCAGCTAGTAGTAATTTACAAGTTATGCAATTTATCCAGTGTCATGCTCCTACTGCTATTATTCCTCTGATGTTCCTTGGATTATTCGGCTTTCTCACTCTGTTTCTTCTTGGATTGGAATCATGGGCAGCTCACCTACCGTTCGTCTCCGTCGTTCAAACGATCCAAGAGCGGCCTCGCCTCCCCCTCCTTCTCGGCCTCACCCTCCTTCTCGGCGTCCCCTTCCTTCTCCTACTTGGCCTCCCCCAGGCCCAGGGTCCTGCCTTCCCCGAGGATCAATGAACACGAGACCCTGCTCGCCATTCCCTCGCCGACGATCCAAGAGGAGACCTCGCTACCGCCGCTTCTCGACGACCACAACAGACCCAGCAGCAAGGCGCCATTCGTGGTGCTAGGTCAGCTCCATCTCCATCTCCATGCACGTCTCTCGAGAAATCTTGAGTGATCACTGACGAGCTTGAATGATGCAATGGTGGTGGTGCATGTAGGGTTTGAGTGCCTGGAGAGCACGGCGTTCAACGGCATCTCGACGAACCTGGTGGTGTACCTGGAGACGGTGCTGCACGGGAGCAACCTGGCGAGCGCCTCCAGCGTCACCACGTGGATCGGCACCAGCTACCTGACGCCCATCTTCGGCGCCGTCGTCGCCGACACCTACTGGGGCAACTACAACACCATCCTCGTCTCCCTCGCCTTCTACCTGCTCGGCATGATCCTCGTCACCTCCTCGGCCCTCCTGCCCCCGGTCGCGGCCGTCGCCGGCGCGTCCGGCTTCCTCAGCGCAAAGACGCTGGCGTTCGTGGGGCTCTACCTGGTGGCCATCGGGAGCGGCGGGGTGCGGTCCTCGCTGCTCCCGTTCGGTGCGGAGCAGTTCGACGACGCGGTGGTGGCGGACCGGGAGGGCAAGGCGGCCTTCTTCAGCCTCTTCTACCTCTGCGTCGACTTCGGGCCCATCGTCTCCGGCCTCCTCATCGTCTACATCCAGCAGAACGTCAGTTGGGCGCTCGGCTTCGGGATCGCCACCGCCTGCATCGCGGCCGCCTACGCCGCCTTCCTGCTCGCCACGCCCATGTACAAGCGCACCATGCCCACCGGCTCGCCGCTCAAGAGCCTCTGCCAGGTCGTCGTCGCCGCCTGCAGGAAGGTCAGCCTCTGCCTGCCCTCTGACGCCGGCCTCCTCCACGAGGCCAGCGACAAGGACGACGAGCCCAGAATCGCGCACACCGCCGAGTTCAGCTTCTTCGACAGGGCGGCCGTCTACTCGGAGCTGGACCTGGCCGAGAGGATCGACGGCGAGCCGGGCTCGTCCTGGAAGCTCTGCACCGTCACGCAGGTCGAGGAGCTCAAGATCCTGCTCCGGCTCCTGCCCGTCTGGACGACCAGCATCATCGTCTCCGTGGCATACTCCCAGATGAACACCACCTTCATCCAGCAGGGCAGCGCCATGGACATCAACGTGCTGTCTCTCTCCATACCCGCGGCGTCGCTGCTGTCCTTCGAGGTGCTCTGCGTGCTCACCTGGGTGCTCCTCTACGGCTGGGTCATCGTGCCCGCGCTGAGCAAGTTCTCCATCTCCTCGGAAGGCGGCGGCGGGGAGCCGTCGCAGCTGCAGCGCATGGGCGCCGGGCGCGTCCTCATGGCGGTCTCCATGGCCATCGCGGCGGTCGTCGAGACGAGCCGGCTCGCCAGCTCCGCGCGCGGCGAGCAGATCAGCATCGCGTGGCAGCTGCCGCAGTACTTCTTCCTCGCCGGCGGGGAGGTGTTCTGCTACATCGCGCAGCTGGAGTTCTTCTACAACGAGGCGCCCGACACCATGAAGAGCATGTGCACCTCGCTCGCGCTGCTCACCATTGCGCTCGGCAGCTACCTGAGCTCCTTCATATACGCCGTCATTGAGCTGCTCACGGCGACGGCCAACAGCCCAGGCTGGATCGCCGACGACCTCAACCAGGGGCACCTCGACTACTTCTTCTGGATCATGGCCGCCATCTCCATGATCAACTTCTTGGTGTACAGCGCGTTCGCCAGGAACTACAAGCTCAAGACGGTCCTCTCGTGATCTCTGTTTGTTTGCTCTGCTTTTTGGTCCTTCATATACTGGAGTATTTGATTACACACACCGCACAATGGCGAGTATATATTATTGTATCCAAGCATCATGTACATATACAGGAAACATATATAAGCTCAAGGGCATTTACAGGATGAGTTTGTATGTATCCTCAAGGGCAGTGCTCAAGATCCATGTAAAACAAATACCCAATGCAAAAGTATCCTCCGAAACTGAAGTAATCTCAGAGTTCAGACCTTTTTTTTAATAATCTCTTGCATCGAATTGTTCTAGTTCCGTCCCAAAAAAAAAAAGTTCACCATACCATGCATTGGACCAAGGTTTTGGATTGGTAACCGGAAAATACCGGGCGGACCGAACGATTTTTAATGAATTTTGAGGGGGGCAGCCCCAGTGCATGTAGCTCCCGCTTGCGCAGGGTCTGGGAAAGGGTCCGACCACTTTGGGTCTATTGTATCTTTCCCTACATTTCTGCAAGAGGCTGTTTCCAGGACTTGAACCCGTGACCTCATGGTCACAAGGGAGCAGCTTTACCACTGCGCCAAGGCTCCCCTTCTTTTAATGAATTTTGAATTTGAACAAAATTCAGTCAAATTTAAATTTCATTTTTTTGCTCGGCAAGGTGATTTCTCATGGGGTACAGAGATTCACTGTTACTAGGTGGTAACCGAACTTATCACCTGATAAGCAAGACCTTGCATTGGATCACATATGACCAAGAAGCGATTTTTTTTTTGATAAAAGGGCGTTTATTATTGACACAAAATTCACATGAAGGGATACAAAAACCTCATATTCGGCCTTTGCATAATTAAAATGCACACAAACAAAACACAAATAAAGAAAAAAGGACAAAATAAGGGGACTCTAGGGCCGCAATGAC
>NC_041390.1:33375569-33392076 GCF_002162155.2 Triticum dicoccoides | reverse complement strand
CGCACATGATCGTGCTTTACCCATCGGGTAGGGTTTGCTCCTACCGGGAATGTATCCGGTGCACCCGCACTTATGGTGCTACCGATGCACCGTATACCATCGACTATTTTTAAAAATCTGAAAAATAAAATTCTAGCACGTTAATGCGACATCAATGTATGAAGTCATAAAATTTTGTGTAAAAATTTGAAATATATTTTGAGATAAAAAATGACAAATTTGACATCAGTGTGATAATGGGCCAAATCTAAAGGCCAAGTTATGTTACATACTATTCAATGTTGAAATGTCATTTTTGTTTTCCGAGTTGTGTTTCGAATTTTGACTTTAAATTTTGTGACAACCTACGTTGATGTTGTATGAGTGTGCAAACTATTTTTCAGAATTTTTTTAAAGCATAATGTGAGTTTGGTGCACCGGTAGCACCACAAGCTCCAGCGCACCAGATATTTTTCCTGCTCCTACCACCCCGCTGGGAGCAACAGTGACATGCTTTTTTTCTGCAAGCCTATATTCATGAACGAGACTAACATGTGTTCTTTTTTGGGGGAGAAACTTTCAATCTATTCATCTTCAATCATGGTAGTACAAAGAACAACAGAGGTAATACAAATTATAACCATGTCCGTGGACCATCTAGCTACGACTACAAGCACTGGAACGAGCCGAAGGCGCGCCGCCGTCATCGCCCCTCCCTCATGGAGTCGGGCAAACCTTGTTGTAGTAGACAGTCGGGAAGTCGTCATGCTAAGGCCCCATAGGACCAGCGCACCGAAGTAGCAACCATCGCCGATGAAGAAAGTCATAGATTAGAAGGATCAGACATTTAAAAACTCAAATGAAGACGAACGAAGACCGAATCCCAACAGGTCCACCGAAGACCAGCACCGACCGAATCCCACGAGATCCGACGGAGACAAACCTTCACATGCCCTCCGACGATGCTATATACACCATCGGGGTGGGGATAGCACGTGGGAGACATTATTCCTACTACTAAGGGACATCGCCGCCGCCACACAGCCCCAACCAAGACATTGAACCTAACAAGAATGAGAACGGGGTCCAGTGGGCTGGGGGCCGAGATCCTCCGCACCTCCATGGCCTAGAGGCCATCGGAGATGGGGCGGACCAGCGTCGACGACGACAGGAGGAGAAAAGCTTTCTTGTGGAGGAGGAAAGAGACGGAAGAATAGAATGAGAAACTGTTGTTAAGTGGGAGCATAAACATATAGAGCATGTCATTCTACTTGACACTCCATGTGACAAGATGACGCCATGATGGAAACAACATACCGGACACAATAGTCCAAAGGTAGAGAAAAGATGGAGGTGACGATGATGTTGGAGATGGGGTTGATGAAGATGGAGCTCGTGATGATGATACCCATAATGAATGGAGTCTTGGTGATGACGATGACATTGTTTTGATGAGTATGACACGAGTGTTCAAGGATGAGACTCACTTCTTCAATGCATACCTTTCTAATCACTAATCTTTTTGAAAAATAAATTAGGCTCTTCTCTCTATGTTTTTTTGTTTTTGAAAAGTTTGTTGGGAGAAAACAGTAGTAAACTACTCTCTAGAACTTATTGGTTGCCTCCCAAGCATCACTTTCTGCAAAGTCATATATCTAGGATTAAGGTGCTCAATAATTATTCCACCATGATCCCAAGGTAGCCAATTTTAGTTAACAAATATTTCAATCTAAGTAGTGAGCACAAAGTAACATAGAGCATGTAACAACGAAATATAACCCTCTTCATATGCATTAGCATGTAATAAGAGAACAAATCATGAACACGATGTAAAGACCAATGCATGGCAATCCTTATTAAGAGCAAACTTCTCATGTATGGTGTAGTTTGGAGACTTCAAAAAGATGCATGATAGGACTATCAAGTGCGGGTATAACATTAACATTGTATTTTTATTATAAGGAACAATAGCAAGTTCATCTCCACAAGCATCTTTCAGAAGATCATCATGGTCATAAGTGTTGAAGTCATCAAACGAGATTTTTCATCTAAGAAGTTCAAAGGATCACAAATTTCAGCACCATAGTTTTCATTCTTCGGTAAGTATGGAGGTTAATCAAGCAATGTATGAGTTAAAAGTTACTCTCATAGGACTAGGAAGGTGGGAAAGGATAGCTAATCCGCTCTTCCTTATTTTGTTCTTCACTCTCCTCTTAGTATTTTCCATCTAATGAGCATTCAACAGTGTCTTCTTTCATTGCTATTTGCAAAACATTAGCCTCTTCGTGGGCAGCGGAGACTTTCTCAAAATGATTAGTGATACAAGTATTACTACTGAAATTCTTATAACAATAATCAAGTATAGCATAAGTCGCAGTCTTAATATACTCAACATCTTCAATTAGCTGCCATAAAGAGTTGAGACAAGCGGTGTTTTCCCAAAGGTTTCATGCTCTTCTAACTTTTTTTCTCATACTAAACTAGTTGGGTGTTCGGCACTACCACGAACATATTCAAGTAGAAACTTTTAGCAGTGAGGATTTTAGGTGGTCCCTCAACGTACTACTAGTGGTTACAACTTTTTTTTTGGTAATTTGTGTTTTCTATCCATTACTAAAGATAGAAAACAATGCAAAACAATAATAAAACCACTTAGTGATTTCGGTTGTTGGGGATGCTGGTTGTTGGAGCGAGGTGGCGCACTGCAGCTACAGCTGTCCATAAGTTGGGTCAGGCCTAAGAAAGGCCGCTGCAGAAAACCTAGGCCCGGGCCCAGCCTGTCCTTCGGGTCTAGATTTCAAGCCCAAGCCAGGCCGATCAGTGGAAAAGCCAATCGGGCCTCTTCCTTCAAACACAAAATTAATAAGCCCAAGCCCGGCCTGTCCCAGCCTTTGGGCTAAAAGCTTAGGCCCAGGCCAGTCCCAACCTTTGGGTTAAAACCTTAGGCCCAGGCCCGACGCGTGGGCAAGACCTGGTCGGGTCAGGTCGGGTCGGGCCGAGTTTCCCATGGCCAGGCCTGATTGTAGCGTAGCCCCAAGCGAAGTCCTCGGAGAGTTGGTGATGATTCATGAGCTTGGCATGGACCCATGCTGGTACCGCGAACTCACCGTGCTAGGTAACGGCCGTTTGATCCAAGTCTCCACCCTAGGCCACATGTGGGCCCAACCTATCCAAACGGGGTTTAAATTAACTAACACAATCATTAATATTTTTTGAGACCTTTTACAGTACATTAGATCAATATAGACCGTTTATTTTTGTGTTTGAAGGGCTTAGATTTGAAAATACTACTGCAGATTTTCGGTAGTATATTTTGTGATCAGGGGTAGTTTTGGTAGTACTGTTTATAAAAAACGTGGGCCGTCCGCACTCATGGCCCACTCTCTCCACGGACACACGCGATACCTTGAAGAAGAAATACGAGCCCTCGCGGCGCTAGGGAAGAGGACGACGGCGAGCCCCCAGTCGCCCCCCTCCCCGTCCTAGCCGGCAGTTGTCGTCGGCGCAAGCACTGCAACCAGGACGGAATTAATTCACGTAATAATAGGACCAGCGATTAATTGCCTCTTACATGCAGCGTCAAAGCGCACCTCCCGCGTTCTATTTTGGATATACAATGGGCATCGCATGCACTAGCACGATCATGCATTGCCGCATTAAAGTGAATAATTAGTTGAGAGACATGAAAACGGGCTCATTGGAAAGGAGGAGGACATTGCTACCACAGAGACGACTTGCCGAGGAACCAATCTTGGGCGTCGTCCAAAGATCATGGGACGGACAGAGGGTCGACGGGCAGAGCGGAGCGGCTGCGCCGTCGAAGATCTTGGGGCGGCGACCGGAGGCCGGGAGACGGGGCGGCCGGCCCTGTGCGACTAATGAGACAACCGCCGGGCTGCTGGGGCGGCTGCGTCGCCAGAAGAATGAGGAACCGCTGAGAACGAGGGTCAGACCTGACGAACTAAGATGAGGGGCAATTCCTTTTTTCATAGGTCTGATTAAATAGAAATGTACCATAACAGCCAATTACCAAAATGTCCTAGGAAGAAAAAAACGAAGATCAATAATGAGCATCGGATCAGTTATATACTACCCACTATTTTCGCTAGTAGGATGTACCGTAAAAAGTCTCTATTTTTTTTGGATTAAAAAGAAGTATATCAACAAATAAATTAAAGGCTGTGGAGTAGTTTCTCTTTGGCCTAACCCCAATTATGATAGTTTTATGCTATTTAGTCCAGAAATTTGGCTCTGGAATAGTTTAATTTCCAAAGACCCCTTCTATAGTAAGAAAAAAAAACCTTTTAGAGTGAGCGAAGCCTCCCACCGGCGCAAATGAGCTTGCTCTACTTAAATTTGTTTCAATCTTCCACGTCCAGATGTAGAGATCTGTATGTAGTACGACTGTACAAAACCGTACGGACCCCGCAAATTAACCCGCTGCCTCTGTTTTGCTTGACAGCGACCATTTGTAGACGATTTGACTAATCCCAAATTGTATGGACATCAGACCCCATCCTCCACGCACGCAGTCACCATCACAACGCCTTGTCACATACCCTACGTTTCCTACTATCTGAACTGAACGTCTGAACTCTGAACCCCTTTCCAAACTCACTCACTGCTCTCATCATTTTGCATCATATTCCTCTCTCTCTCACACACACACTATAAAAGCATACGGCATGGATCTCTCCAGCAATCATCATCAGGGCATCACCACACCATCGACCATCAACACCTTCGATTCCCGTGCTAGCTAGCCACGCAACGCAACGCAGCGCGCATAAACACTTAAACAGCAGCAGCAATGGCCGCCTGGCTGAGGAAGGAGACAGCCGAAGCATACTACCTCGCGGCCGATGCCCGGGGCGACAGAGGAAAGAAGGTCCCCAAGGGGTACCTCCCGCTGGCGCTGGTGGGCGAGGAGGGAGACGGCGACGAGGGTGTGCTGGTGCGGATCGAGGCGCTCAAGGAGCCGTGCATGGCGGCGCTGCTGGAGATGGCCGCGGAGCAGTTCGGCTACGGCCAGCCCGGCGTCCTCAGGATCCCCTGTGACGCACAGCAGTTCCACCAGATGGTCAGCGCCATGTGCAGCAAGGGCAACGCCACATAGGATAGGTATTAAGTAGTGATTATTACTGCACATCGTCCACCTAGGAGAAACATAGATTGGAAGAGGGATGCCCGTAGACAAATTACAATCACCTCAAATGCGCATGTTTTCTACATCGATATATCTAGTCAGAGAAGGAACAGTTCGTATTGTGGAGAGTCCAGATAACTCATGGACAGCAGATGGTGTGCTTTCATTGAGGAGCTTCTATGCACTCCCTTCCTGTACGGAGCAAGATGAGTGAATGTAGACTTTAAAATATGTCCATATACATCTGTATATAGTTCGTATTGAAATCTCTAAAAGGACTTATATTTCGAAACGGTATTATCTTCTTTGCGTTGAGCCCTCTTTTCTTTTATATGGATTGCTTGACTTCCGAATGAGTTCATCAGAGATTCAGAGCTCTTACATTAATTAGGTAAGGCTTGCCGTCGTTGCTTCAGTCTTCGGGTATTCAGAGCTCTTATTTCAGAATGACCAAGGTCAGAGACAGGGCGTCAGAGACGAGGCAGTCCAGCCTTATCCATAGGTCGAGATCTATACATATGGACCCTGCAAATTAACCAAGCACGATTGTGTCTCTTGACAGTGACCATTTGTGGACGATTAGACTAATAAGAAATAAATTCATTTTTCACCCTCAAGTGTGCCTCAATGGACAAATACCTCCCTAAAGTCTATTTTGATACAATTTTAACCGTTCTAAAAACCAGATAAATCAAACACTAGAGCGTTTTTGTTATTATTTTGGTGGTTTTGGGAGAAAATGTCATCTTCTTCCTCTCTCTCCCTCTCTCCTCTGTGTCATTCATCGACCGCCATGACCGTCGATGCTCCCCACCGAGGTGGTACAACGTCGCCCCACATGCCCAACTCTCCTTCCCCTCCCACCCTTCTCTCACCCTCTCGCGGCAGGAATCGCGTGCTACAGCCAGCGCCACCGCCGTTCCCACACACACGCCCACCGGCAACCTCAAGCCCCAACTCCATGTCAAGCTTCTCTGCCACGCCTCCCTCGCCTCCTCTGCCATAGTAATTTGTGCGAGCCACCCCCCAAATTACAGCGGGAACGCCGTCTTCCTTGTTTCGGATTTGTCGCCGACGGACCTGGTTCCCTAGCTCCGAGGAGCCCCTATGCCTCCCCTAAGATCCCTCTGGTGTTCCCGGCGCTGCTGACGCCTTCCAGCAAGCCCATCGACCCCGAGTTTCCTCCTTCGTGATGTTGTGCTCCGGTAGCTGCCGCAACCATCCATTGCATCGCTGTCCTCCTCCTCGACCTAGCATGCGAGGCTAGGGTGAACTCCTTGTTTGCCTCGGTTTGCCCAAAGCCCTCTCTCAGCCTAGCTTGATTCCCGCATGGATTTGCCCTAGCTTGCCGCCGCACTAGCCCGCCGCCAGCCACCTTCTGTCCACTATGCAACCCAACGCAAAGCAAACACTGCATGTCATCCCCCCCCCCCCAAACCACCAAAATTGTAGCAAAACCGCTCAAGGGGCAAATTCATCCGGTTTTGGAGATTTTAGAGTAAATTGCACAAAACCGCTACTTTGAAGGCTATGTTTGCAGCAAACACTACGTTACATTTTTGCTGCAATAAACACCATGTCTACTGTAATCTTTTTTGCAAATAACACTGATCGGCGGATTTGCCTTCGTTGAGTGTGTTTATGACAGATGGGGCCCGTTAGTCATGCTGACGTGGCACAAATTTCTCACACCGTTAAGTTGAATCGTTTTGCTGGACATGGGACCTGCTTCTCAGTATAACCCTCTATATTGAGCATTTCATCGAGCAGCTTGCATGCAGCACACATGTCGTTCTCGTTGCACCTAACGCACTGGACCATCTCCTTCCGCTCGCTGTCGAAGCAAACCTTGCGGCTGCCGTTGGAGTCCCTGCACATGACGAACCCCATGTCGGCGCAGCCCGCGAGTCTGCGACTGCCCCTGGAGCAGGCCTTGAGATCCCCTCCTCCTCCATCCTCGCCACCTCGGTCGTGTTGGGGAACGTAGTAATTTCAAAAATTTCCTACGCACACGCAGGATCATGGTGATGCATAGCAACGAGAGGGGAGAGTGTTGTCTACATACCCTCGTAGACCGTTCGCGGAAGCGTTATATCAACGCGGTTGATGTAGTCGTACGTCTTCACGATCCGACCGATCCAAGTACCGAAAGAACGGCACCTCCGAGTTCTGCACACGTTCGGCTCGGTGACGTCCTCGCTTTCTCGATCCAGCAAGAGGGGCGAAGTAGTAGATGAGTTCCGGCAGCACGACGGCGTGGTGACGGTGTTGGTGAAGAACAATCTCCGCAGGGCTTCGCCTAAGCACTACGAAAACTATGACAGAGGATAAACTAGAGGGGACGGGGTTGCCGACACACGGTTTGGTGTTTCTTGATGTGTCTTTGGTGCTAGCCCTGCTCTTCTATTTAT
The DNA here is from genome assembly GCF_002162155.2 of Triticum dicoccoides. Taxonomy (NCBI): domain Eukaryota; kingdom Viridiplantae; phylum Streptophyta; class Magnoliopsida; order Poales; family Poaceae; genus Triticum; species Triticum dicoccoides. Next base: position 33,384,540 of record NC_041390.1, on the reverse strand, counting down.
ATGTTGAGCCCTGGGGTCGAAACTTGGAGCAAAAGCCTCCTCAAAGTCGGTTTTGCCCGAAAGCCAAGAGTCCCACTCGGACTCCAGGACCAAACACCACAATCCTTGGTGTCTGCCCCAGACGCCATGGGCCCCAGCGTCTGGCCCAGGGCCAGACACCAGGGTCTCCGGCGTTTGGCCCCCTGGCCTCCGCAAAACTCATTTTGCACCGACTTATAGCCTCATGGGCCTGACCCCTTGGCCAAACCATATCATCCAATATATGAATCTTTACCTCCGGACCATTCTGGAGCTCCTCGTCATGTCCGTGATCTCATCCGGGACTCCGAACAACATTCGGTCACCAACATACATAACTCATATAATACTATATCGTGAACGAACGTTAAGCATGCGGACCCTACGGGTTCGAGAACTATGTAGACATGACCGAGACACCTCTTTGGTCAATAACCAATAGCGGGACCTGGATGCCCATATTGGCTCCTACATATTCTACGAAGATCTTTATCGGTCAGACCGCATAACAACATATGTTGTTCCCTTTGTCATCGGTATGTTACTTGCCCGAGATTCGATCATCGGTATCTCAATACCTAGTTCAATCTCGTTACCGACAAGTCTCTTTAGTCGTTCCGTAATACATCATCCAGCAACTAACTCATTAGTTGCAATGCGTGTAAGGCTTATAGTGATGTGCATTACCGAGTGGGCCCAGAGATACCTCTCCGACACTCGGAGTGACAAATCCTAATCTCGAAATACACCAACCCAACAAGTACCTTCGGAGACACCTGTAGAGCACCTTTATAATCACCCAGTTACGTTGTGACGTTTGGTGGCACACAAAGTGTTCCTCCGGTAAACGGGAGTTGCATATTCTCATAGTCATAGCAACAAACTAAATGATCAAGTGCTAAGCTAACGGAATGGGTCAAGTCAATCACATCATTCTCCTAATGATGTGATCCCGTTAATCAAATGACAACTCATGTCTATGGTTAGGAAACATAACCATCTTTGATCAACGAGCTAGTCAAGTAGAGGCATACTAGTGACACTCTGTTTGTCTATGTATTCACACATGTATTATGTTTCCGGTTAATACAATTCTAGCATGAATAATAAACATTTATCATGATATAAGGAAATAAATAATAACTTTATTATTGCCTCTAGGGCATATTTATTTCAGTCTCCCACTTGCACTAGAGTCAATAATCTAGTTCACATCGCCATGTGATTTAACATCAATAGTTCACATCACCATGTGATTAACACCCATAGTTCACATCGTCATCTGACCAACACCCAAAGGGTTTACTAGAGTCAATAATCTAGTTCACATCGCTATGTGATTAATACCCAAAGAGTACTATGGTGTGGTCATGTTTTCCTTGTGAGGGATGTTTAGTCAACGGGTCTGCTACATTCAGATCCGTATGTATTTTGCAAATTTCTATGTCAACAATGCTCTGCACGGAGCTACTCTAGCTAATTGCTCCCACTTTCAATATGTATCCAGATTGAGACTTTGAGTCATGTGGATCAGTGTCAAAACTTGCATCGACGTAACCCTTTACGACGAACCTTTTGTCACTTCCATAATCGAGAAACATATCCTTATTCCACTAAGGATAATTTTGACCAATGTCCAGTGATCTACTCCTAGATCACTATTGTACTCCCTTGCCAAACTCAGGGCAGGGTATACGATAGGTCTGGTACACAACATGGCATACTTTATAGAACCTCTGGCTGAGGCATAGGGAATGTCTTTCATTCTCTCTCTATCTTCTGCCGTGGTCGGGTTTTGAGTCTTACTCAACTTCACACCTTGTAACACAGGCAAGAACTCCTTCTTTGACTGTTCCATTTTGAACTACTTCAAAATCTTGTCAAGGTATGTACTCATTGAAAAACTTATCAAGCGTCTTGATCTATCTCTATAGATCTTGATGCTCAATATGTAAGCAGCTTCATCGAGGTCTTTCTTTGAAAAACTCCTTTCAAACATTCCTTTATGCTTTGCGGAATAATTCTACATTATCTCCGATCAACAATATGTCATTCACATATACTTATCAGAAATGTTGTAGTGCTCCCACTCACTTTCTTGTAAATACAGGCTTCACCGCAAGTCTGTATGAAAACTATATGCTTTGATCAACTTATCAAAGCGTATATTCCAACTCCGAGATGCTTGCACCAGTCCATAAATGGATCGCTGGAGCTTGCATATTTTGTTAGTACCTTTAGGATTGACAAAACCTTCTGGTTGCATCATATACAACTCTTTTTTAATAAATCCATTAAGGAATGCAGTTTTGTTTATCCATTTGCCAGATTTCATAAAATGCGGCAATTGCTAACATGATTTGGACAGACTTAAGCATATATACGAGTGAGAAACTCTCATCGTAGTCAACACCTTGAACTTGTCGAAAACCTTTTTGCGAAAATTCTAGCTTTGTAGACAGTAACACTACTATCAGCGTCCGTCTTCCTCTTGAAGATCCATTTAATCTCAATGGCTCACCGATCATTGGGCAAGTCAATCAAAGTCCATACTTTTTTCTCATACATGGATCTCATCTCAGATTTCATGGCCTCAAGCCATTTCGTGGAATCTGGGCTCATCATCTATTCCTCATAGTTCGTAGGCTCGTCATGGTCAAGTAACATGACCTCCAGAACAGGATTACCGTACCACTCTGGTGCGGATCTCACTCTGGTTTACCTATGAGGTTCGGTAGCAACTTGATCTGAAGTTACATATTCATCATCATTAGCTTCCTCACTAATTGGTGTAGTAGTCACAGGAACATATTTCTGTGATGAACTACTTTCCAATAAGGGAGCAGGTATAGTTACCTCATCAAGTTCTACTTTCCTCCCACTCACTTCTTTCGAGAGAAACTCCTTCTCTAGAAAGGATCCATTCTCAGCAACGAATATCTTGCCTTCGGATCTGTGATAGAAGGTGTACCCAACATTTTCTTTTGGGTATCCTATGAAGACGCACTTCTCCAATTTGGGTTTGAGCTTATCAGGTTGAAACTTTTTCACATAAGCATTGCAACCTCAAACTTTAAGAAACGGCAGCTTAGGTTTCTTGCCAAACCATAGTTCATACGGTGTCATCTCAACGGATTTAGATGGTGCCATATTTAACGTGAATGCAGCTGTCTCTAATGCATAACCCCAAAACAATAATGGTAGATCGGTAAGAGACATCATAGATCGCACCATATCTAATAAAGTACGGTTATGACGTTCGGACACACCATTACACTGTGGTGTTCCAGGTGGTGTGAGTAGTGAAATTATTTCACATTGTTTTAACTGAATGCCAAACTCTTAACTCAAATATTTTACCTCTGCGATCATATCGTAGAAACTTTTATTTTCTTGTTACGATGATTCTCCACTACACTCTGAAATTCTTTGAACTTTTCAAATGTTTCAGACTTGTGTTTCATTAAGTAGATATACCCATATCTGCTCAAATCATCTGTGAAGGTCAGAGAATAACGATACTTGCCGTGAGCCTTAACACTCATCAGACCGCATACATCAGTATGTATTATTTCCAATAAGTCAGTTGCTCGCTCCATTGTTCCGGAGAACGAAGTCTTAGTCATCTTGCCCATGAAGCATGGTTCGCAATCATCAAGTGATTCATAATCAAGTGATTCCAAAAGTCCATCAGCATGGAGTTTCTTCATGTGCTTTACACCAATATGACCTCAACGGCAGTGCCACAAATAAGTTGCACTATCATTATTAACTTTGCATCTTTTGGTTTCAATATTATGAATATGTGTATCACTACGATCGAGATCCAACGAACCATTTTCATTGGGTGTGTAACTATATAAGGTTTTATTCGTGTAAACAAAACAACAATTTATTCTCTTACTTAAATGAATAACTGTATTGCAATAAACATGATCAAATCATATTCATGCTCAACGCAAACACCAAATAACACTTATTTAGGTTCAACACTAATCCCGAAAGTATAGGGAGTGTGCGATGATGATCATATCAATCTTGGAACCACTTCCAACACACATCGTCACTTCATCCTTAACTAGTCTCTGTTCATTCTGCAACTCCCGTTTCGAGTTACTACTCTTAGCAACTGAACCAGTATCAAATACCGAGGGGTTGCTACGAACACTAGTAAAATACACATCAATAATCTGTATATCAAATATACCTTTGTTCATTTTGCCATCCTTCTTATCCGCCAAATACTTGGGGCAGTTCCGCTTCCAATGACCAGTCCCTTTGCAGTAGAAGCACTTAGTCTCAGGCTTAGGACCAGACTTGGGCTTCTTCACTTGAGCAGCAACTTGCTTGCCGTTCTTCTTGAAGTTCCCCTTCTTCCCTTTGCCCTTTTCTTGAAACTAGTGGTCTTGTCTATCATCAACACTTGATATTTTTCTTGATTTCTACCTTCGTTGATTTCAGCATTACGAAGAACTTGGGAATCGTTTCCGTTATCCCTTGCATATCATTGTTCATAACGAAGTTCTACTAACTTGGTGATGGTGACTAGAGAATTCTGTCAATCACTATCTTATCTGGAAGATTAACTCCCACTTGATTCAAGTGATTGTAGTACCCAGACAATCTAACCACATGCTCACTGCTTGAGCTATTCTCCTCCATCTTTTTAGCTATAGAACTTGTTGGAGACTTCATATCTCTCAACTCGGGTATTTGCTTGAAATATTAACTTCAACTCCTGGAACATCTCATATGGGCCATGACATTCAAAACGTCTTTGAAGTTTCGATTCTAAGCCGTTAAGCATGGTGCACTAAACTATCAAGTAGTCATCATATTGAGCTAGCCAAACGTTCATAACGTCTGCATCTACTCCTGCAATAGGTCTGTCACCTAGCGGTGCATCAAAGACATAATTCTTCTGTGCAGCGATGAGGATAATCCTCAGATCACGGATCCAATCTGCATCATTGCTACTAACATTTTTCAACATAATTTTTCTCTAGGAACACAATAAACTGGGAGCAACATCGCGAGCTATTGATCTACAACATAGATATGCTAATACTACCAGGACTAAGCTCATGATAAATTAAAGTTCAATTAATCATATTACTTAAGAACTCCCACTTAGATAGACATCTCTCTAATCTTCTAAGTGATCACGTGATCCATACCAACTAAACCATGTCCGATCATCACGTGAGATGGAGTAGTTTCAATGGTGAACATCACTATGTCGATCATATCTACTATATGATTCACGCTCGACCTTTCGGTCTCCGTGTTCTGAGGCCATATCTGTTATATGCTAGGCTCGTCAAGTTTAACCTGGGTATTCCGTGTGTGCAACTGTTTTGCACCCGTTGTATTTGAACGTAGAGCCTATCACACCCGATCATCATGTGGTGTCTCAGCACGAAGAACTTTCGCAACGGTGCATACTCAGGAAGAACACTTATACCTTGATAATTTAGTGAGAGATTATCTTATAAAGCTACCGCTGAACTAAGCAAAATAAGATGTATAAAAGATAAACATCACATGCAATCATAATATGTGACATGATATGGCCATCATCATCTTGTGCCTTTGATCTCCATCTACAAAGCATCGTCATGATCTCCATCGTCACCGGCATGACACCATGATCTCCATCATCTTGATCTATATCAATGTGTCGTCACATTGTTGTCTCGCCAACAATTGCTCTTGCAACTATTGCTATCGCATAGCGATAAAGTAAAGCAATTATTTGGCGCTTGCATCTTATGCAATAGAGAGATAACCATAAGGCTTTTGCCAGTTGCCGATAACTTCAACAAAACATGATAATCGCATACAACAACTTATATCTCATCACGTCTTGACCATATCACATCACAACATGCCCTGCAAAAAACAAGTTAGACGTCCTCTACTTTGTTGTTGCAAGTTTTACATGGCTGCTATGGGCTGAGCAAGAACCGTTATTACCTACGCATCAAAACCACAACGATAATTTGTCAAATTGGTGATGTTTTAACCTTCGCAAGGACCGGGCGTAGCCACATTCGGTTCAACTAAAGTTGGAGAAACTGACACCCGCCAGCCACCTATGTGCAAAGCACGTCGGTAGAACCAGGCTCGCGTAAGCGTACGCGTAATGTCGGTTTGGGCCGCTTCATCCAAGAATACCGCCAAACCAAAGTGTGACATGCTGGTAAGCAGTATGACTTATATCACCCACAACTCACTTGTGTTCTACTCGTGCATATTACATCAACGCATAAAACCTGGCTCGGATGCCACTGTTGGGGAACGTAGTAATTTCAAAAATTTCCTACGCACACGCAGGATCATGGTGATGCATAGCAACGAGAGGGGAGAGTGTTGTCTACATACCCTCGTAGACCGTTCATGGAAGCGTTATATCAACGCGGTTGATGTAGTCGTACGTCTTCATGATCCGACCGATCCAAGTACCGAAAGCACGGCACCTCTGAGTTCTGCACACGTTCGGCTCGGTGACGTCCTCGCCTTCTCGATCCAGCAAGAGGGGCGAAGTAGTAGATGAGTTTCGGCAGCACGACAACGTGGTGACGGTGTTGGTGAAGAACAATCTCCGCAGGGCTTCGGCTAAGCATTACGAAAACTATGATGGAGGATAAACTAGAGGGGACGGGGTTGCCGGCACACGGCTTGGTGTTTCTTGATGTGTCTTTGGTGCTAGCCCTGCCCCTCTATGTTGGGGAACGTAGTAATTTCAAAAATTTCCTACGCACACGCAAGATCATGGTGATTCATAGCAACGAGAGGGGAGACTGTTGTCCACGTACCCTCGTAGACCGAAAGCGGAAGCGTTAGCACAACGCGGTTGATGTAGTCGTACGTCTTCACGATCCGATTGATCAAGTACGGAACGTATGGCACCTCCGAGTTCAGCACACGTTCAGCCCGATGACGTCCCTCGAACTCCGGTCCAGCCGAGTGTTGAGGGAGAGTATCATCAGCACGACGGCGTGGTGACGATGTTGATGTTCTACCGACGCAGGGCTTCGCCTAAGCACCGCTACGGTATGATCGAGGTGGACTATGGTGGAGGGGGGCACCGCACACGGCTAAGAGACGATCAACTTGATCAACTTGTGTGTCTTTGGGGTGCCCCCTGCCCCCGTATATAAAGGAGAAAGGGGGGAGGCGGCCGGCCTAGGAGGAGGGCGCACCAAGGGGGTGTCCTACTCCCACCGGGAGTAGGACTCCTCCTTTCCTTGTTGGAGTTGGAGAGAAGGAAAGAGGAGGAGAGGGAGAAGGAAAAAGGGGCTGCACCCTTGTCCAATTCGGACCAGAGGGGGGGGGCAGGCCTCCTTCCTTTTGGCCTATCTCCTCTATTCCCGTATGGCCCAATAAGGCCCATATACTCCCCGGCGAATTCCCATAACTCTCCGGTACTCCGGAAAATACCCGAATCACTCGGAACCTTTCCGAAGTCCGAATATAGTCATCCAATATATCGATCTTTACGTCTCGACCATTTCGAGACTCCTCGTCATGTCCCCGATCTCATCCGGGACTCCGAACTCCTTCGGTACATCAAAACATATAAACTCATAATATAACTGTCATCGTAGCGTTAAGCGTGCGGACCCTACGGGTTCGTGAACTATGTAGACATGACCGAGACACGTCTCCGGTCAATAACCAATAGCGGAACCTAGATGCTCACATTGGCTCCTACATATTCTACGAAGATCTTTATCGGTCAGACCGCATAACAACATACGTTGTTCCCTTTGTCATCGGTATGTTACTTGCCTGAGATTCGATCGTCGGTATCTCAATACCTAGTTCAATCTCGTTACCGGAAAGTCTCTTTACTCGTTCCATAATACATCATTTCGCAACTAACTCATTAGTCACAATGTATAACACCCTCGATGCGGCTATATCTCCTACGTGTCGGAGCACGACTTAGAGGCATAACCGCATTGAAAGCAATGTCGCAAGTAAGGTAATCTTCACAACATCCCATATAATATAGATAATAAAAGGGAAGGTACATAGTTGGCTTACACTCACCACGTCACACAAAGTACATAAATAGCATTACATCATCCAATCACTCATGGCCTGACTACGGTGCCAAAATAAAAGATCAACCCAACACGCGACACGGTCCCAATCGCCCCAACTGGGCACCACTACTGATCATCAGGGAAAGACACATAGTAACGGCGTGAGTCCTCGTCGAACTCCCACTTGAGCTCAAGCGCATCATCTGGAACGGAGTCATCAGGCCCTGCATCTGGTTTGGAAGTAATCTGTGAGCCACAGGGACTCAGCAATCTCGCACCCTCGCGATCAAGACTATTTAAGCTTATAGGTAAGGTAAGGTAATATGAGGAGCTGCAGCAAGTGACTAGCATATATGGTGGCTAACCTGTTCGCAAAAGAGAGCGAGAAGAGAAGGCAAAGCACGAACGAAGAACTAGAGAACCAACTACGGCAAACATTACTCCAACACCGTGTTCAATTCCCGGACTCCGCCGAGAAGAGACCATCACGGTAACACACACAGTTGATTCATTTTAATTAAGTTAAGGTTCAAGTTATCTACAACCGGACATTAACAAATTCCCATCTGCCCATAATCGCGGGCACGACTTTCGAAAGTTCAAATCCCTGTAGGGGAGTCCCAACTTAGCCCATGACAAGCTCTCACGGTCAACGAAGGATATACCTTCTCCCTAGACATTCCGATCAGACTCGACATCCCGGTTCTACAAGACAACTCCGACAAGTTAAAACAAATCCAGCAACACCGCCCGAATGTGCCGATAAATCCCGATAGGAGCTGCACATATCTCGTTCTCAGGGCACACTCAGATGAGACATCCTACGAGTAAAACCAAACCTCAAGTTGCCCCGAGGTGGCCCCGCAGTCTGCTCGGTCGGACCAACACTCAGAGGAGCA
>NC_041390.1:33363394-33375353 GCF_002162155.2 Triticum dicoccoides | reverse complement strand
GACCCTCGGCGTCCGGAAACCCAAGGGAAAAAGAGGCTAGGTGGCAAATGGTAAAACCAAGGTTGGGCATTGCTGGAGGAGTTTTATTCAAGGCGGACTGTCAAGGGGTTCCCATTATTACCCAACCGCATAAGGAACGCAAAATCCGGGAGCATAACACCGATATGACGAAAACTAGGGCGGCAAGAGTGGAACAAAACACCAGGCAAAAGGCCGAGCCTTCCACCCTTTACCAAGTATATAGAGGCATTAAGATAACAAGATAATATAGTGATATCCCAACAAGAAAATAATGTTACAACAAGGAACGGTCTCCAATCTTCACCTGCAACTAGTAACACTATAAGAGGGGCTGAGCAAAGCGGTAACATAGCCAATCAACGGTTTGCTAGGACATGGTGGGTTAGAGGTTTGACATGGCAATTTCGGAGGCATGATAAGCAAGTGGTAGGCATCATAGCTTAGGCATAGCAAAAGAGCGAGCATCTAGCAAAGCAAAGATAGAAGTGATTTCGAGGGTATGATCATCTTGCCTACAAAGTTGTCAGAGTTGACTGGATCCTTGAAAGCAAACTCAACGGGCTCCTCGTAGCGAACTCATCTCCCGGCTCTACCCAAACAAGACAAACAAGCAAGAGGAACACAATCAACCACGTGCAAAGCTCAAACAACATGATGCAAACATGGTATGCTATGCGGGATGCGATATGTGATGCATACACAAGATTTGACAAGGAATGAATGAACCTGTCCTCAACCTAGAAATCCAAGTGTGCCACTGGAAAGGTGAGGTGATTTCGGTTGAAATTGATATAAAGAACACCGGAATCGGAGACACGGTTTGGAAATGGCAAGCAATTCAAATATGGCACCAATCTGCGATATACAGCAAGTAACCATCTAAATGCAACAAGATAGTTATGCTACATCACCCAAACATGGCAAAAAAGTACATGGCAGCGATCCACTCATAAAGCTTGACAAAAGACGAACACTGAGCTAGGGCCAATTCATCCATTAACAGGTTCAAACAAGCATGGCAAAAGTGCAATTGGTAAACAGGTTTCAGACTTCGTGAAATTAACACTTGTCTGGAATTTCAGATCAGGTAGCACACTTTGAAGCAAGAAAACTATATGCTACAGTCACTTAACAGGGCAAATCAAAGCATGGCATGGAGCTACTAAAAGAGCTTAACAAAACTCCCTTAGTGACCTTGAGTCAAAAGGGATCAGAAATACAATTGCAAGCATGTGAACATGGCAAAAATATAATCAGATCTCAGACTTAGTGAAAAACTGGAGCATGCAAATCAGATATCAAGTAGGCATGTTTACGAGCTCGATGCACTCAGTACAGAGCAAGGCATGACAATCTAAGCATACACCCATCAATAATACACATTATATAAGCTAGACATGGCAAGAACAACAACATAGCATGCACGGATCAACTACAACATCCTCGGCAAAATCGCTAACAAGTAGACAATCTGCCCAGATTCATGAAATAGTAAAAGGAGAGCTCGATTAACTCAAGCTAGGGTGCTCCATAATTGCAAACAAAGACATGGATGGATAGAGCGCTACAAGATTAACAAATCATCCTTACTGATCATCCTCAAAAGAGGCACGGGTCACTAGGAAACAACATGAACATATGGCATATTGATAAAAAGAGATCAAGGACTTAGTGGGATTGCTAAGTCCCTGAAATCAGCATTAACGAATGCATCACTTTGCAAGCTTGTGCTAGTCACCACACACATCACAAAAATACATGGATAGCACCTCTGGAAAGATGGCAAAGCCTATAACAAAACACATGTAGAGCTCAGGAGCATATCATGCACACAATAATCATGGCAAAAATGACAAATAGCTATTCGGAGCAGCAGATCTGACAATTAACTCAAATAGCACTCTTCCAACAGCATTTCTGGCATCAAGATGAGCTCAAAAGAAAATGGTGCAATGAGATGAAATGATGTACTCTCTGAGGCGAACATTTTGATATGCTACACGCCCAAAATGGAGCTACGGATGCGGAGATATAGCATGATGAACATTGCAAAATAATTAGGGTTCCGGGAGAAAAGTCAACCGGATCTAGATCTGGATCTGAGATCACTGTTCATGCGCGGACTTCGAGGTTCGTCGGGGAGCTCGCCGGAGTTGATGAAGCTTGCCGGCGCGAGGGGAGGAGGCCGGAGCCGGCGAGGTGATCCGGGCAGCGTGGCGCGGCACCCGGCGACGTGGGGCGGCGGCCGGCGAGGAGATCCGGCGCGGGGCGCGTCGGGAGGCGATGGAAGAAGCTTCGGGCGGCAGGGCGGCGACTTGGCGACGGTGGCGGTGCGGTTGGATGGCGAGGCGGCGCGACTTGCCGGCAGGCGGCGGAGGATGGAGACGACTCCCGGGCGGCGGCGGGAGGCGATGGGCCTCGGGGGCCCGTCCTGGGCCTCCCGGGCCGGCGGCGGCGACGAAGTGGGGCGGCGGCGCGGGCCAACGGGCGGCTGTCACATCGCGGCGGCGGCGTGGGTCAGACAATGTCCGGCCTGAAAGATTTCGTTCGGCGGCGGCGGGGAAAATGGATCTAGGGTTTAGGGGGTGAGAAGAACCGTGAATTTCGGAGGGGGACCTTTAAGTAGGCATGGAGGGAGCTAGGAGTGTCCAAATGAGGTGCGGTTTTCAGCCACGCGATCGTGATCGAATGCTCTAGATGATGGAGAGGGTTTTAGTGGGTTTTGGGCCAAATTGGAGGTGTGTTGGGCTGCAACACACACGAGGCCTTCTCGGTCCCTCGGTTAACCATTGGAGCATCAAACAAAGTCCAAATGGTACGAAACTTGACAGGCGGTCTACCGGTAGTAAACCAAGGCCGCTTGGCAAGTCTCGGTCCAATCCGGAAATATTTAACCCTCACACATGAAAAGAGGTAGAAATGACCACCGGAGGAGATAGGAGCGCCGGAATGCAAAACGGACAACAGGGAAAATGCTCGGATGCATGAGACGAACACGTATGCAAATGCAATGCACATGATGACATGATATGAGATGCATGACAACGACAACAACACACGGAGACAAAAACCCGAACCCGAGGAAATAAAATAACTTAACGCCGGAAACGGCAAGAGTTGGAGTACATATTAGGTAAAATACATCTGGGGTGTTACAACACACCACCACTACGAAAGGATCTCGTCCCGAGATCTAGGACTGGAAGAACGCCGGGTACTCAGAACGGAGGTGATGCTCGCGTTCCCAGGTGGCTTCACGGTCAGAATGGTGTGACCACTTGACTTTGAGGAATTTGGTTGACTTATTGCGAGTCTTGCGTTCAGTCTCTTCAAGAATAGCAACGGGGTGCTCACAATAAGAGAGATCTTCTTGGAGATCAATGTCTTCGAAGTTGACGGTGTGGTTAGGAGTCCTGAAGCACTTGCGGAGCTGAGAGACATGGAACACATCGTGCACATTTGCAAAGTTTGAAGGAAGCTCGAGTTGATAGGCGAGATCGCCTCTCTTGCTGACGATCTTGAAAGGACCCACGTATCTAGGGGCAAGCTTCCCTTTGATACCAAAGCGACGAGTATTTTTCATAGGAGAGACGTGGAGGTAAACATGATCTCCGATCTCGAAAGCCAAATCACGGTGCTTACTATCATAGTAGCTCTTCTGACGCGATTGCGCTACTTTGAGGTTATCTCGAATGACTTTACACATCTCCTCTGCCTCTGTGATTAAGTCATTTCCCATAAGTTGACGTTCACCGGTTTCAAACCAGTTGAGTGGAGTACGACACTTCCCGCCATACAGAATTTCGAATGGGGCCTTGCCCGAACTTGCTTGAAAACTGTTGTTGTAGGAGAATTCGGCGTATGGAAGACAATATTCCCACTTCATGCCGAAGGAGATCACACAAGCCCTGAGCATATCTTCAAGAATCTGATTGACACGCTCGACTTGACCGCTAGTTTAAGGATGGAAAGCTGTGATGAAGCAGATGTTGGTGCCCATGGCCTTCTGAAAAGACTCCCAAAACTTGGAGGTAAAGATGCTGCCATGGTCTGAAGAGATCACCTGCGGAATACCATGCAGAGAGACAATCCGAGAGGTATAGAGCTCCGCCAATTAAGCTGCAGTGATTGACTCTTTGATAGGCAGAAAGTGAGCCACTTCAGTGAGTTTGTCGATGACAACGAATATAGCATCATTGCCACGCTTGGACTTTGGAAACCCAGTCACGAAGTCCATCTCAATGTGGTCAAACTTCCATTCGGGAATGGCAAGAGGTTGGAGGAGACCAGCTGGCCTTTGGTGTTCTGCCTTCACTCTTCTGCAGACATCACACTCATTCACGAACTGAGCAATCTCGCACTTCATTCGAGTCCACCAATAAGCCTGCTTGAGGTCCTGATACATCTTCGTACTCACAGGGTGGATGGAGAGGAGTGAATTGTGAGCCTCGTTCATGATCACTTTACGAAGGTCACCTTTGGGCACAACAATACGATCCTCGAAGAAGAGAGTATCCTTTTCATCAAGGCGGTAGCACTTGTACTTGGGTTGACTGTTGGCAATCCCAATCTTCACCTTCTTCACCATAGCATCAAGAAGTTGAGCCTCGCGAATCTGGTCTTCCAAGGTAGGAGAGACTTGAAGGTTGGCAAGGAAACCTTGAGGAACAACTTGCAGATTAAGTTTGCGGAAAGCTTCACAAAGCTCGGGTTGATAAGGCTTGAGAATCAGACTGTTGCAATAAGCCTTCCTGCTCAAAGAGTCAGCAATCACATTGGCCTTGCCTGGAGTATACTCGATACTCGGATTATACTCTTGAATCGTTTTGACCCATCGAGTCTGCCTGAGGTTGATATTAGGCTGAGTGAAGATGTACTTGAGACTTTTGTGGTCAGTGAAGATGTCCACTTTTCTTCCCAATAAGAGATGTCTCCAAGTCAAAAGAGCATGCACAACTACCGCCAACTCGAGGTCATGAGTGGGGTAGTTCTACTCGTTGGGCTTCAACGGGCGAGAGGTATAAGCCACAACCTTCTTCTCTTGCATCAACACTGCACCAAGACCTTGGAGAGAGGCATCGCAGAAGACCTCGAACGGTTTGGATTCATCAGGAGGAGTCAGAACTGGAGCAGTGACCAATTTCTCTTTCAAAGTGTTGAAAGCGATGTCACATTCCGGAGACCAAACGTACTTGACGTGCTTCTGGAGAAGGTTTGAAAGAGGCTTCACGATCTTTGAAAAGTTCACAACGAACCTTCGACAGTAGCTTGCGAGACCGAGGAAGCTACGGAGTTGCTTCATGTTCTGAGGTGGTTCCCAATTCACAATTGCAGACACCTTCTCAGGATTCACCGCAATGCCCTTGGCAGAGATGATATGCCCAAGATAAAGAACCTCATCGAGCCAAAACTCGCACTTTGAGAACTTGGTGTAGAACTGGTGTTCCCTGAGCTTATCGAGCACCAAATGCAAATGCTTGGCATGATCTTCCTTGTTCTTCGAAAAGACCAGAATGTCATCGAGATAGAACAAAACGAAGTCATTTGTGTAGGCGTTGAAGATGAAGTTCATCATGCGAGAGAAAGTCGGAGGAGCATTGACGAGGCCAAAAGACATGACAGTGTATTCATATGAACCATAGCTTGTTCTGAAAGCCGTCTTGGGAATATCTTGCTCACGGATTCGAATCTGGTGATAACCCATACGGAGATCAAGCTTAGAGAATACTTGGGCACCTTTGAGTTGTTCGAACAGCTCGTTGATGTTGGGAAGTGGGTACTTGTTTTTGATAGTCTTCTTGTTTAATGGACGGTAGTCAACACAAAGTCGGTCCGTTCCATCCTTCTTCTTCACAAAAAGAACTCCACAACCCCACAGAGAGGAACTAGGTTGGATGAGACCCATTCGCTCTTGAATATTGAGTTGCTTCTTCAGCTCCTTCAACTCTTCAGGTCCGAGCTTGTAAGGACGCTTGCAAACCGGTTCCGTGCCAGGCTCAAGATCGATGATGAATTCAACTGGCCGGTGTGGAGGCATTCCTGGAAGCTCTTCTGGAAAGACGTCTTGATATTCGCAAACAACTAGAATTAGCGAGATGGCATCCAGTTCACCCTTCTCATTGAGAGAAAACAGACGGATTGTATCATCACGAGCGGCAAAGACAATTACATCCTCAGACGAATGAGTAAATTGAATTTGCCTGGCAGCACAATCAAGCTGAGCCTTGTGCTTAGAAAGCCAATCCATTCCGAGAATAAGATCAATATTCGAGTTACCAAGGACCACCAGAGAAGAAAGAAACTTGTAGTCGCCCAACATGATAGAGATATCGGGAGCAACCAAACTAGAAGTCAAAAGCTTACCGGGAGAAACAACTTGCATGACTTTGGGCATGACCTCGGTATCAACATTGTGCTTCGATGCAAATGGGCATGAAAAGAAAGAATGCGATGCACCAGTATCAAAAAGTACTTTTGCAGGAACATCATTAACAGGAAGGTTACCCATGATGACATCTGACGAGTCCTCTGCCTGAGCTGCATTCAGCAAGTTGACCTTGGAGTGCTTGGGGTTATGCTTGACCACAGCTATACTTGCCGATCTCACAGGAGGGGGAGGAGGGAGACGCCTCTGATTGAAGCACTTGTTGGCATAGTGACCCTTCTGTTGGCACTTGTTGCACGTGACCTCTGAAAGCGGATGGTGATACGGAGCACTCGATCTTGGAGCTTGAGACGAAGTCTTGTTCTGAAAGCCAGGGTTGGGTGGGTGGGAAGATCCACTGCCACCTTTGCTCTTCTGTTGATACGGCTGACGGAACGGAGGAGGAGGAAGCCAATACTTCTGCTGCTTGGCCACTTGAGTAGAGGAAGAAGGAGTAGCATCTCTGACTCGCTTCTTGGAAGCATCACACTTCAGTTGAGCAGCCTCTTGCTTCAATGCCATGTTGTAGAACTCACCGTACCTCAAGGGCTCAAAGAGAACAAGAGCTAGCTGGATTTCTTCTCTGAGACCACCCCTGAACTGATATATCATGCTCTTCTCGTCAGGGACGTCCTGCTTAGCAAAGCGGACGAGCTTCTGAAACAACTTGTTGTAGTCATAGACAGACAAAGAGCCTTCCTTCAGGTTGCGGAATTCCTCACGCTTGCTTTCAACCACGCTCTGAGGAATATGATGAGCTTTGAAGTCTTGACGGAATTCATCCCAGGTAATCACACATCCTCCTCTGGAATCTTTGTACTGCTAGAACCATTCTGCAGCTTGGTCTTTGAGTTGGAAGGAAGCGAACTTGACAAAGTCCTCAGGCCTGACGTTACTGCACTCGAAATATTTGCATAAGTCCACGAGCCAATCGTCAGCATCAGTTGCCTCAACACAATTGCTGAAGGTCTTTGGCTGGTTAGCAAGGAACTGGTTGAGTGTAGCAAAGTGATTCTGATTGTTGCCCTGGTTGCCTTGGTTGCCTTGGTTCGCTTGGTTGTGCTCTTGAAGAATTTGCGTGATCAACTGCGTGTTTGCATTGGTAGCGGCCATCACAGCTTGCCACGCCTTCGGAGGAGGGGGAGGTGGTGGCGGATCCTGATTCTGCTTCTGATTGTTGCCCTTAGCGGGAGCCATCCTGAAGAGGGTGACATCCGTTAGCACATTGACAGATAAAATTGAAGCTGAATCAAGCGGGTTGAAATTGCAACATATAGTCTTCACATCCGAACATAAGAACGAATGCATTCCAATTGAAATGGTCACATATCCATAAATTGAGAAGCCACTTAGAATTTAGGTAGAGGAATAAAATCAACAAGGTACGGAACAAGAACGAATACTCGGTAAAGATCACCCAATCTCAAACCAAATATCCGTGGAAGAAGAGCTAGAGCTACAAGAATTCCCACCTATGAAACTCCCGAACCTTTCCGGTTATGCAATCAGGTGTTGGGGATACAGGAGAAGCATAATATCTCACCCAAATCTAGCAAATCATACATCCAGCTGTATCCATCCTTCAACACATAACCGAGAAAAACTTCGGAAACCATCTACCTCAACCTTCGAAAAGCATCCGTTATACAAGTTATGGCAATACTCCCGAACTCCCGCCCCAGTACTGGGTGGCGTCGAGGTTATCTCACCAACAACTGCATAAAAGAGATTTTCGATGTCGGCGTACTAAACTCAGGTATTCCAGAACTGCAACGATAAAATTGTGACGACAACACCTCGGAGCTCAACTCCCCGGGACACTGCCACAACCCCTAAATGACAGGAGGCACCAAGAACAATGTTCTTATCACAAATCAATCGAAACGATTCCAAGATACCCGCGTGATCCTAAAATTTTTTTTAGTGAAATTTGAGAAGAGAAGAGTCAAAACTCTACGTCAGGATGCCTTACCAGAGCGATGAGGGGACTGGGGAGTAAAAAGAATTCCTAAACTCTCCGATATATAATTCCTAAATGACTCAAAACATTTTTCTAGACTCAACAACGGCTGCTAAAAACGATCAAGCAGTGGGGGCTCCTAAGGTCGGGGAAGGCTCTGATTACCAACTTATAACGCCCTCGATGCGGCTATATCTCCTACGTGTTGGAGCACGACTTAGAGGCATAACCTCATTGAAAGCAATGTCGCAAGTAAGGTAATCTTCACAACATCCCATGTAATATAGATAATAAAAGGGAAGGTACATAGTTGGCTTACACTCGCCACGTCACACAAAGTACATAAATAGCATTACATCATCCAATCACTCATGGCCCAACTACGGTGCCAAAATAAAAGATCAACCCAACATGCGACACGGTCCTGATCGCCCCAACTGGGCACCACTACTGATCATCAGGGAAAGACACATAGTAACGGCGTGAGTCCTCGTCGAACTCCCACTTGAGCTCAAGCGCATCATCTGGAATGGAGTCATCAGGCCCTGCATCTGGTTTGGAAGTAATCTATGAGCCACAGGGACTCAGCAATCTCACACCCTCGCGATCAAGACTATTTAAGCTTATAGGTAAGGTAATATAATATGAGGAGCTGCAGCAAGCGACTAGCATATATGGTGGCTAACCTGTTCGCAAAAGAGAGCGGGAAGAGAAGGAAAAGCACGAACGAAGAACTAGCGAACCAACTACGGCAAACATTACTCCAACACCGTGTTCACTTCCCGGACTCCGCCGAGAAGAGACCATCACGGTAACACACACAGTTGATTCATTTTAATTAAGTTAAGGTTCAAGTTATCTACAACCGGACATTAACAAATTCCCATCTGCCCATAACCGCGGGCACGGCTTTCGAAAGTTCAAATCCCTGCAGGGGAGTCCCAACCTAGCCCATGACAAGCTCTCACGGTCAACGAAGGATATACCTTCTCCCGAGACATTCCGATCAGACTCGGCATCCCGGTTTTACAAGAAAACTCCGACAAGTTAAAACAAATCCAGCAACACCGCCCGAATGTGCCGACAAATCCCGATAGGAGCTGCACATATCTCGTTCTCAGGGCACACTCAGATGAGACATCCTACAAGTAAAACCAAACCTCAAGTTGCCCCGAGGTGGCCCCACGGTCTGCTCGGTCGGACCAACACTCAGAGGAGCACTGGCCCGGGGGGGGGGGGTTAAATAAGATGACCCTCGGGCTCCGGAAACCCAAGGGAAAAAGAGGCTAGGTGGCAAATGGTAAAACCAAGGTTGGCCATTGCTGGAGGAGTTTTATTCAAGGCGGACTGTCAAGGGGTTCCCATTATTACCCAACCGCGTAAGGAAACGCAAAATCCAGGAACATAACACCAATATGACGGAAACTAGGGCGGCAAGAGTGGAACAAAACACCAGGCAAAAGGCTGAGCCTTCCACCCTTTACCAAGTATATAGATGCATTAAGATAACAAGATAATATAGTGATATCCCAACAAGAAAATAATGTTACAACAAGGAACGGTCTCCAATCTTCACCTGCAACTAGCAACACTATAAGAGGGGCTGAGCAAAGTGGTAACATAGCCAACCAATCAACGGTTTGCTAGGACATGGTGGGTTAGAGGTTTGACATGGCAATTTGGGAGGCATGATAAGCAAGTGGTAGGCATCGTAGCTTAGGCATAGCAAAAGAGCGAGCATATAGCAAAGCAAAGATAGAAGTGATTTTGAGGATATGATCATCTTGCCTGCAAAGTTTTCAGAGTTGACTGGATCCTCGAAAGCAAACTCAACGGGCTCCTCGTTAGCGAACTCGTCTCCCAGCTCTACCCAAACAAGACAAACAAGCAAGAGGAACACAATCAACCACGTGCAAAGCTCAAACAACATGATGCAAACATGATATGCTATGTGGGATGCGATATGTGATCCATATGCAAGATTTGACAAGGAATGAATGAACCTGGCCTCAACTTGGAAATCCAAGTGTGCCACTGGAAAGGTGAGGTGATTTTGGTTGAAATCAATATAAAGAACACCGGAATCAGAGACACGGTTTGGAAATGGCAAGCAATTCAAATATGGCACCGGTCTGCGATATACAACAAGTAACCATCTAAATGCAACAAGATAACTATGCAACATCACTCAAACATGGCAACAAAATACATGGCAGGGATCCACTCATAAAACTTGACAAAAAACGAACACTGAGCTACAGCCAATTCATCCATTAACAGGTTCAAACAAGCATGGCAAAAGTGCAATTGGTAAACAAGTTTCAGACTTGGTGAAATTAACGCTTGTCTGGAATTTCAGATCAGGTAGCACACTTTGAAGCAAGAAAACTATATGCTACAGTCACTTAACATGGCAAATCAAAGCATGGCATGGAGCTACTAAAAGAGCTTAACAAAACTCCCTTAGTGACCTTGAGTCAAAAGGGATCAGAAAATACAATTGCAAGCATGTGAACATGGCAAAAACATAATCAGATCTCAGACTTAGTGAAAAACTGGAGCATGCAAATCAGATATCAAGTAGGCATGTTTACGAGCTCGATGCACTCACTACAGAGCAAGGCATGACAATCTAAGCATACACCCATCAAGAATACACATTATATAAGCTAGACATGGCAAGAACAACAACATAGCATGCACGGATCAACTACAACATCCTCGGCAAAATCGCTAACAAGTAGACAATCTGCCCAGATTCACGAAATAGTAAAAGGAGAGCTTGATTAACTCAAGTTAGGGTGCTCCATAATTGCAAACAAAGACATGGATGGATAGAGCGCTACAAGATTAACAAATCATCCTTACTGATCATCCTCAAAAGAGGCACGGATCACTAGGAAACAATATGAACATATGGCATATTGATAAAAACAGATCAAGGACTTAGTGGAATTGCTAAGTCCCTGAAATCAGCATTAACGAATGCATCACTTTGCAAGCTTGTGCTATTCACCACACACATCACAAAAATACATGGATAGCACCTCTGGAAAGATGGCAAAGCCTATAACAAAACACATGTAGAGATCAGGAGCATATCATGCACACAATAATCATGACAAAAATGACAAATAGCTATTTGGAGCAGCAGATCTGACAATTAACTCAAATAGCACTCTTCCAACAACATTTAGGGCGTCAAGATGAGCTCAAAAGAAAATGATGCAATGAGATGAAATGATGTTCTCTCTGAGGCGAACATTTTGATATGCTACACGCCCAAAACGGAGCTACGGATGCGGAGATATAGCATGATGAACATTGCAAAATAATTAGGGTTCCGGGAGAAAAGTCAACCGGATCTAGATCTGGATCTGAGATCACTGTTCACTTGCGGACTTCGAGGTTCGTCGGGGAGCTCGCCGGAGTTAATGAAGCTTGCCGGCGCAAGGGGAGGAGGAGGCCGGAGCCGGCGAGGTGATCCGGGCGGTGCGGCGCGGCACCCGGCGACGTGGGGCGGCGGCCGGCGAGGAGATCCGGCGCGGGGCCCG
>NC_041390.1:33359629-33363099 GCF_002162155.2 Triticum dicoccoides | reverse complement strand
CGACTCCCGGGCGGCGGCGGGAGGCGATGGGCCTCGGGGGCCCGTCCTGGGCCTCTCAGGCCGGCGGCGGCGAAGAAGTGGGGCGGCGGCGCGGGCAACGGGCGGCTGACACGTGGCGGCGGCGGGGCGGGTCGGACAATGTCCGGCCTACGAGATTTCGTCCGGCGGCGGCGGGGAAAATGGATCTAGGGTTTAGGGGGGAGAAGAACCGTGAATTTCGGAGGGGGACCTTTAAATAGGCATGGAGGGAGCTAGGAGTGTCCAAATGAGGTGCGGTTTTCGGCCACGCAATCGTGATCGAACGCTCTAGATGATGGAGAGGGTTTTGGTGGGTTTTGGGCCAAATTGGAGGGGTGTTGGGCTGCAACACACACGAGGCCTTCTCGGTCCCTCGGTTAACTGTTGGAGCATCAAACGAAGTCCAAATGGTACGAAACTTGACAGGCGGTTTACCGGCAGTAAACCAAGGCCGCTTGGCAAGTCTCTGTCCAATCCGGAAATGTTTAACCCCCACACATGAAAAGAGGTAGAAATGACCACCGGAGGAGATAGGAGCGCCGGAATGCAAAACGGACAACAGGGAAAATGCTCGGATGCATGAGACGAACACGTATGCAAATGCAATGCACATGATGACATGATATGAGATGCATGACAACGACAACAACACATGGAGACAAAAACCCGAACCCGAGGAAATAAAATAACTTAACGCCGGAAACGGCAAGAGTTGGAGTACATATTAGGTAAAACACATCCGGGGTGTTACAGAATGCTTGCAAGGCTTATAGTGATGTGCATTACCGAGAGGGCCCAGAGATACCTCTTCAACAATCGGAGTGACAAATCCTAATCTCGAAATACGCCAACCAACAAGTACCTTTAGAGACACCTGTAGAGCACCTTTATAATCACCCAGTTACGTTATGACGTTTGATAGCACACAAAGTGTTCCTCCGATAAACGGGATTTGCATAATCTCATAGTCATAGTAACATGTATAAGTTATGAAGAAAGCAATAGCAACAAACTAAACGATCAAGTGCTATGCTAACGGAATGGGTCAAGTAAATCATATCATTCTCCTAATGATGTGAACCCGTAAATTAACTGACAACTCATGTCTATGGCTAGGAAACATAACCATCTTTGATCAACAAGCTAGTCAAGTAGAGGCATACTACTGACACTTTGTTTGTCTATGTATTCACACATGTATTATGTTCCCGGTTAATACAATTCTAGCATGAATAATAAATATTTATCATGAAATAAGGAAATAAATAATAACTTTATTATTGCCTCTAGGGCATATTTCCTTCACTCTATTTATATGTTGAGCCCTGGGGTCGAAACTTGGAGCAAAAGCCTCCTCAAAGTCGGTTTTGCCCGAAAGCCAAGAGTCCCACTCGGACTCCAGGACCAAACACCACAATCCTTGGCGTCTGGCCCAGACGCCATGGGCCCCGGCGTCTGGCCCAGGGCCAGACGCCAGGTTCTCCGGCGTTTGGTCCCCTAGCCTCCGCAAAACTCATTTTGCACCGACTTATAGCCTCATGGGTCTGACCCCTTGGCCAAACCATATCATCCAATATATGAATCTTTACCTCCGGACCATTCCGGAGCTCCTCGTCATGTCCGTGATCTCATCCGGGACTCCGAACAATATTCGGTCACCAACATACATAACTCATATAATACTATATCGTCAACGAACGTTAAGCGTGCTGACCCTACGGGTTCGAGAACTATGTAGACATGACCGAGACACCTCTCTGGTCAATAACCAATAGTGGGACCTGGATGCCCATATTGGCTCCTACATATTCTACGAAGATCTTTATCGGTCAGACCGCATAACAACATATGTTGTTCCCTTTGTCATCGGTATGTTACTTGCCCGAGATTCGATCGTCGATATCTCAATACCTAGTTCAATCTCGTTACCGGCAAGTCTATTTAATCGTTCCGTAATACATCATCCCGCCACTAACTCATTAGTTGCAATGCGTGCAAGGCTTATAATGATGTGCATTACCGAGTGAGCCCAGAGATACCTCTCCGACAATCGGAGTGACAAATCCTAATCTCGAAATACGCCAACCCAACAAGTACCTTCGGAGACACCTATAGAGCACCTTTATAATCACCAAGTTACGTTGTGACGTTTGGTGGCACACAAAGTGTTCCTCTGGTAAACGGGAGTTGCATAATCTCATAGTCATAGGAACATGTATAAGTCATGAAGAAAACAAAAGCAACAAATTAAGCGATCAAGTGCTAAGCTAACGGAATGGGTCAGTAAATCACATCATTCTCCTAATGATGTGATCCCTTTAATCAAATGACAACTCATGTCTATGGTTAGGAAACATAACCATCTTTGATCAACGAGCTAATCAAGTAGAGGCATACTAGTGACACTCTGTTTGTCTATGTATTCACACATGTATTATGTTTCCGGTTAATACAATTCTAGCATGAATAATAAACATTTATCATGATATAAGGAAATAAATAATAACTTTATTATTGCCTCTAGGGCATATTTCCTTCAGGTCGCGCCCCCGATGTGCTTGCCCCGGACAGCTGTAGCTCCTCCCAGTAGTAGATTCGTCCTGCTCAATGACCTTCATGGTGGCTTGGGCACGTTGGGCATCGCCATTGCCATGCGTGCACGCCATCGACGGAGCCCACAGTAGGGGCTTCCCTGCTCAATGATGGCGATAGCCTATTCCTCGCCGGGAGCGGGGCAAGCTATGGCCTTTGGTGCGGTGCGCGCGAGCAGCAGCAAGGGCGCAGGCGCACTAGCAACAGCAGAAGCAGGGGCGCAGGTGCATGCGAGCAGTAGCAGGTTCTGCTCCTGTTGGCGCTGCATGTGCAGGCACTGGAGCTTGCAGTCGCGGTTGGCGAGCCCATCTGCTAGCCCCACTCCCACGAGCACCCTTGCGCAGCCAACCCTCTCCAGCATCGACGTGCATGGAGAGCGTCCACCGAGCACTGAGGGCGACATCGACCACGTCGGAGCAGCAGCCGGACGGGGACGGATCTCGCCGGATCCGGTGTCGGGTGGGGCAGGTGAGGTGGGTCTGGCCGGATCCAGCGCGCGGCACGAGAGAGGCAGCGGCAGGAGCACCGAAGAAGCGGTGGCGGCGCTGGGATTTTGGGAGATTTTCTTTATGCGGCGTAGAGGAAGATAACACGAGCACGAACCATTTTTTTATTTTTTCTTCCAATGACAGGTGGACCCCATACAACCACACGTTCTGACAACGTTAGCCAACCTCGCCGTTACATGTGGGATGTTAAATGGTGGCACGTCACCTTGACTAGCGGGCCCTATCTGTCATAAACACGCTTAATGGAGACAAATCCGCCGATTAGTGTTATTTGCAAAAATATTACGGTATACACGGTGTTTATTGCAACAAAAATGTAACGGTGGTGTTTTTTGCAAACGTAACCTTTAA
>NC_041390.1:33342978-33359262 GCF_002162155.2 Triticum dicoccoides | reverse complement strand
GGGATGGGAGGGACCCATCGTCCACGCACGCACTCAGCATCACCACGCCTTGTCACATACCCTACGTTTCCTACTATCTGAACTGAACGTCTGAACTCTGAACCCCTTTCGGATGATCTTCCTCTCTCTCCCACACTATAAAGCATGTGGCATGGATCTCTCCAGCAATCATCAGGACACCACCACGCCATCGACCATCAACACCTTCAGTTCCCGTGCTAGCTAGCCACGCAACGCAACGCACATAAACAGAACAGAGCCGCAGCAATGGCCGCCTGGTTGAGGAAGGAGACAGCCGAAGCATACTACCTCGCGGCCGATGCCGGGGGCGACAGAGGGAAGAAGATCCCCAAGGGGTACCTCCCGCTGGCGCTGGTAGGCGAGGAGGGAGACGGCGATGAGCGGGTGCTGGTGCGAATCGATGCGCTCAAGGAGCCGTGCATGGCGGCGCTACTGGAGATGGCCGCGCAGCAGTTCGGCTACGGCCAGCCCGGCGTCCTCAGGATCCCCTGCGACGCACAGCAGTTCCACCAAATGGTCAGCGCCATGTGCAGCAAGACCAAAGCCACGTAAATAGGTGACTGTGATCTGTCTATTCTATCGGTTTATCGGTCGGTGAACATTGCGATATGCTTTCGGGGCCGGTTTATTTAGTCAGAGAAGGAACAATTCGTAGTGCGCGTCGTCTAAACATGTGTGCTCCTGTCTGAACATGGGAGCGGTTGCGCGCGTGCGAATTTGTCACTTCAATTTGCTACGAACTGAATAGCGCTCCTGTCAATTTGGTTGTTCAGTGAACCGTTCGTGCAGTGCAAATCAACATTTGTTCAGGCAGCTATTTCATTTTTTTCTCCATTGGCGTGTTCGTGCTCCTTCTCTTCGTACATTGCAAATCAACATTTGTCACTTAACGCCCAAATTGACAACTAAATTCAGTTTCGACAGATAAATCGGAATCGACAGTATACTAGAGCCACCGTAATCGGAATCGGAATTTTTTTTTGAGGGAAAGCAAAGCTTTATAGATCAACAACGTACGGGCATATCGCCCGACACGCAAGCAACCACTTTGGGCGGTACAATGTTATCCCACTCGACACACATGTTCGGTGGGCAATTACCTCCAATCTGTGCTAACTCATGAGCCACAGAATTCATGGTACGTCTACATGCGCTAACACTCCATTTTGAAAACCACATCTTGAGTTGGTACTTTGTATCTTCAATGATTGCTGCATAAGGTGAAGAATCAACACGATGGGCATCCATTGCCTCGGCCAGCAACTCGGAATCCGTCTCAAAGTTGGCCCGGACAATCCCCATCTCAGCCGCTGTGGTCGCCGCCGCCGCCAGAGCATTGACTTCCACGCCAAAGGCATCAAAGACCTGCTCTTGACGTCCTGCTCGGGCAATGAGGACAGAACCAGAGCTATCACGAGCCACCACGCCCCATCCACTGAAGGAATTACCCGGAGAGAAAGCACCGTCTAGATTAATCTTTGTGGTATCATCCACCGGCGGTTGCCATTTCCCGGGAGGGTGTTTTGGCATACCCAGTCTGAAAAGCTAATCATATTCAAGTGCGTCACACCGGGATCGTCTCACGATTTCTGTGACAGGCAATGGAAGCTCTCCCTCTCTAATTTTATTGCGGTTGTTCCACCAGTGCCACGAAAAGCATATGATTAGCCCTCTTTTTTCTCTTCTAGTCCCCATAAACTATCGAGCATTGCATGCACACTCCCAATTCCTTCGAGTCGGCTCCGCTCCACTTCCAGCCCCAGCTGCCTCCAACCCTCCTTTCCCAGCTTGCACTTTATGAACAGACGCCCACCATCTTCATCCACTCTCCCACACAGGAAGCATTTTTGTGAGTTAAGCTTCATGCCGCGCCTGGCCAGGTTAGTACATAGGGCGAGGGACTCATGACGGATACGCCAGACAAACATCTGTAGTTTTGCTGGCAAGGCATTTTCCATATCCGCTTCCAGCTCGGGTCCGGGCTTCTGTCCAACTGGCATGAACCTCCCTCACTCGTGCTCGGTCCACCGGTCGTACGTTGTTTATGCAGCTCAATCTGCAATTTATAGGCACTTCTGACCGAATATCTGCCCTTTGGATCGAAATGCCATGCAACGAAGTCCTCGATGCCGTCCCTTAATGGAATCTGCAGAATGTGGCGTGCGTCCTCCGCACAGAAAGTATCCACGACGAGGCGCTTATCCCATCCACCCGTGGTCGGGTCTATCAGTTCATTCACATAATTCAACAGATTGGCTCCCTTCGGAGTAATCACCTGCCTGGACCAGGGCCTAGGTATCCATGGGTCCGTCCAGATATTGATCCTAGTCCCGTCCCCCACCCGCCAGATATAGCCTTGTTTCACCACCTTCAAACCTTGGAGAATGCTGCGCCAAGAGTAAGAGATGCCATCATGCTCGATCGCCTCCAGCGCTGTACTGTCAGGGAAGTATCGTGCTTTTAAGATCCGTGCACACAGACTCGAGGGATTTTGCAGAATTCTCCATCCTTGTCTCGAGAGCATGGCTAGGTTGAAAGTGTGAATGTCTCGGAACCCTAGTCCGCCCATGGCCTTAGGCTGTGCAAGCTTCTCCCAACCGAGCCAGTGCAAGGAATTTTGTTTATCTTGTTGGCTCCACCAAAATTGACCAAGAAGTGCATTTAGCTCCGCGTAGAAGGTCTTAGTCAAATCAAAGCAGGACATAGCAAAAGTAGGAATTGCTTGTCCCACAGCCTTCACTAGGGTTTCCTTACTTTCCTTTGCTAGGAGCATTTCCTGCCAACCATACACACGCCCACACATGTTTCGCTTGATGTAACTAAACACTTTTTTCCTGGACCGTCCCACATGGACTGGGAGCCCAAGATACTTCTCATTCCAATCCTCATTGTGTATACCCAAAGCAGTTTTCACTTCCGTCCTGTCATTATCACATGTATTGGGGCTAAACATAATAGCCGACTTCTCTGTGTTTATGCATTGCCCCGACCAAGATTCATACAGTTGCAGCATATCATTTAGCGCCATAGCTTCCTGCTGCTCAGCCCGGATCAGCAGCATGGAATCGTCTGCGAATAACAGATGTGATACAGAAGGAGCCCTCGGGCATACTTTCACACCATGTGTGATTCCTCGCTGTTTAGCATCTAGCAGCAACGCCGACAGCCCTTCCGCACATATGACAAAGAGGTATGGGGAGACGGGATCCCCCTGTCGTAGTCCTCGCTCAGGAGTGAACTGTTGCGTCAGCTGGCCATTAACCTTGATTTGATATCGCACTGTCCGCACACATTTCATGACAAGATCAGTCCACCTCGAACTGAATCCCAATTTATGAAGCATGGCCTCTAAAAATCTCGACTCGACCCGGTCGTACGGCTTACTCATATCTGCTTTAATGGCCGCGACTCCATTCCTACCTTTCCTTTTGTTCATCGGATAGTGTGAGACCTCATAGGCTGTGAGAACATTGTCCGTAATTAATCTCCCTAGCACGAACGCACTCTGGTGCTCAGAGATCACCTCGGGCAGGATTAATTTGAGTCTATTGGCAATCACTTTTGAGACAAGCTTGTATACAACATTGCACAAGCTGATGGGACGTAGGTCCTTGATCCGTTTTGGATTTTTAACCTTGAGAATCAGTACAACCATAGTATCGTTCCATCCCTCCGGAATCTCTCCACCATTCAGTACCATCAGAACTTCCTCGACAACTTGATCACCCATGAAGTGCCAATGGCTTTTGAAGACAATCGCCGGCATGCCATCTGGACCAGGTGCTTTGAGATCACCTATGTGGTCAAGTGCAGCTTTCACCTCCTCTCTAGTGTAGTCAGCCTCAAGGATTGCGTTCATAGCAACAGAGACGCGAGGTTGTACCTTGTCCAATAGCTCGTTAAGGCGTTGGGGGTTGGAAGATGTAAACAGGTCCTGAAAAAAATGAACAAACGTAGTTAGTTAGGGCCTCCCCTTCCTCCACCACCGTGCCATCCTCCCTCCGAATCTCCTTAAGTCTGTTCGTCCGCTTCCTTCCTGATGCTACCGACTGCAAATACTTGATATTTTTGTTCCCACCTCTCAGCCACCACATATGTGCCCTCTGCTTCAATTTCGTGTAATTCTTCTCTTTCAACTCCTCTAGTTCTCCTCTCAGCCTTGCCTCCTCTATAATTTTCTCTTCAGAGACCGGTGATTTCATGCACCTTTCCAAATCACCACGGGTCTTTTTAATCCTTCCATCTAGCTCACCCACTACTTCTCTACTCCATTTACTCATATCCCTAGCTACAATCCGCAGGCCACTACTGACATTTCCCCTTCCTTCCAGGTTTCTCTTCTCCCACGCATTCCGCATGATCTCTTCACATCCCTCCTCCTGCAACCAACGGGCTTCAAATCTAAAGCTACAATCACTTCTCTTCCATCCTCGGTCATTACCATCAAGATGCACAATCACGGGTCTGTGATCCGAGTGTCTTGGCTCCCCATTCACGACTATATGGTTCGGAAAAGCATCACACCATTCATTGTTTGCAGTGTCCCGATCCAGCCTCTCGCAGATATATGTCCTCAACTCCCTACTGTGGTTCCTCCAGGTATACATATCTCCTTCAAACCCTACATCTCGGAGCTCACACACATCCAATGCTTGCTGAAAATCATCCAGGTGGTGTTGCGGACGATCAGCGCCTCCCAGCTTCTCACTACTTGTGAGGACTTCATTAAAGTCACCAAGACAAAGCCACAGACGGCCACTTTGGTGCTGCTGCTTCAAGATGCGTAACAACTTCCAAGTCTCCTTCTTCCTCTCCATCGCCGACTCTCCATAAACCCCCGCCAGACGCCAGAGCATACCATCCTCCCGTACTATATCCACATCCACATGTCTCCGACCGTATGATCTCAAGGAAACATCCAAACCCTTCCTCCAAAACAAAGCTACACCCCTCCCACTGCTTTCATCTTTCCAAGCTACCATGTTGGCGAGCCCCAACGACCACCTGAACCGCCCCAACTTCTTTTCCTTCAAACGAGTTTCACACAGAAACAAAAGATCGGGATCCTCCACTCTTCCTAATTCAAGAAGAGAACGAACTGCCGGGCCATTTCCGAGTCCCCGGCAGTTCCAACTTATGATTTTCATTGCTCTCGGTGGGGCTGTTCCAACAGCCTGGCCGTTGTGTTTGAGTTAACGTGCACCTCCTTTATAACATTGTTTGCCACCTCTGTATTTTGTGTCATCGTCTGCCCCTTCTCTTCCTCCCCATGTCCTTTCTTTGCAATAAAACCTCCATCCACCTCCATCTCCTCACCCCCTCTCTTACCTAGACTAACCTCCAGCCTCTCCTGACTGTCGAAGTTTTCTGGGCGGTTCAAGCGCTTAAACTTACTACAATTCTTCAATTGTGCCACAGGTTCAGCTGCTACTTCCTTCTCAACCCGCACTGCCCCATCTCCCTTACCAGTATTGTCAATCACACACTGCGTATCCGCATTCTTTGCATTATTTGTAAGCAATCCCTCCCCTCCATCGCTAGGATGTTGATCTACTGCCATCAGGGACTGTTCTTGATCCTTCTGCACAACCGGGGGCTCTGAGAATTGGATGCTCTTTGCTACCTTGCTTCCTACCTCACCCCCTCCCACTGCCGGGGTTTTGAGAGGACTAGTGACTTCCTTCTCTTCTCCACCATTCTCTTTCTCACTGCTTTTAGATACTAGCTCTTCCTTCCTCCAAGAAATAACATTGCTTCATGAGCCCCGCGACCCACTGCCCCAGCCATATTTCCTTCTCCTCTCCTGACTGTCCTCACTCCCACTAAGGCTCCTGATGCCCTGTCCTCTCCCATAGGCCACAGCACCCAGCTTCTTCTGGTTTGTCTCTTCCGCTCTCAGCCAAGGCCCATATTGCGGCGCTTCTCCTCTCGGAGGTTTCAGCCTACACTCCTTCTCTCCGTGTCCGATCACACCGCAAGTATAGCAAAAATCGGGCATATACTCATATTCAAAGCGACACCATAGCAGATCCTTTTTCTTCTTCTTCCGGCCCTCCTCTCCCCCTTCTACCCCGACCCCCTCTCCACCCTTTTCCTCTTCCTTCTTGTCCCGATCCAGCACAAATCCTCTCATCAGAGGTTCTTGTATGTTCAGTCGGACCTTGACCCGCAGGTATTTACCTATAGCTTTTCCATCCGGCCCAACGTCCACATCAACAAGCTCATGGAAATCAGCACCAATCCGCTCGCCCGTCGCCCTGTTCATCTGGCCCAGAGGAAGGCCGAACACACGGATCCACATAGGGATCAAATTGAATTCATATTCATCCACCGTCTTGTCCGGATCAAACTCCTCCATTACCAGCAATTCTTTGTCAAACCACCACGGGCCCTCCTCCAGCGCTCTCCTCCATCCCGCCGTTTGCCGGAACGTGAAGAGAAAAATGTTTGTCTCCAGCTCCTTGCACTCTATCCCTTTGATCGGGCACCAGATCCATCCCAAGGTTTGTCCGATCACCCCCGCATGCACTGGCTTCTCCGAGAATAGCTTCCCTACTGCATGGGGATCATCTGCACCCCATGCACTGGCTTTCCCCTTCTCCACTTCCCCGATCTTCATGCCCCTCCTCTCCGCCGCAGACAACTTCAGACCCCTCATCAACCCCTCAACATCCTCCATCTCCTCTCCACCTCCTAACGACCTCACTAGGAAACCCTAGGGACTGATCGTGGTGTACGACCGCGATCCCTAGCTCGTGGAAGGCTTTTGGTGGATGGCACAGTTTAGGTTGTGTGATGGCGTTGGAAAGATCCACAGAGACGGAGCACGGCGGTGCAAGCTATGGCTAGGAACCCTAGCGCACTCGGGATCGCCACTGGATCGCCTATCCGTAAATTACGCTAACCGCCACCGAACCGGGGCGGACTGGGTTTTTCTACCGCCATCGGAATCGAAATTGACAGGGTGATCTATTCGCCTTCTAAATCGTTTCACAAGCTGGTTCCTGGTTGCAGCAAACAAGGCTTATGTATGGCCCATGTGAGGAAACAAGCGAATGGGTCCTGCTTGCAGTGAGAAAGGCCCAAATGGCAAGAAAATGTTCAAATTGGCCCAGTCAGAGCACGTTCGTTCCAGCAGTATATTCCGCGGTTTGCCAGCGTATTTCAACGTTTCTAACGATTCCGGCGGCTTGAGCAGCTCGCCATAGTTCATCTAAACGGCAAGGTCGAGCCTGGCACGTGCCCAGGGTGCCCGTACGCTAAAACTGCCCCTGAGTTTGGGTCAAGTATCGATCGATGACACCTCTTCTCTCCCTCACCGAGGCGAATTTCAGCGATCTGCTCCTCCTCCATTAGCCATCCTCTCCCCCAACTCTTTTGAGTCACCGCCTCTTGTCGTCGCTCGCTACCTCCGTCCTCTCACTGCCGAGGTGCCGATCGAGAGCGATGTCGTTTCTGTCCGTTAACATACGTGCCACTGCCAGTGCCGCCTCTTCCGGCAAGTGACCCCTCCCAGCGTCCACGGCACCACCCGCTGTCTGGATAGCTGTGAACCTGTCGCCATTCCTTGCCATGGTTCTCTCCCTGCTAGCACCTTTACAGGTATATACTAATCTCATCCACATCTCCTTGGACACCCTTCTAACTATCCCCACCATACACCACGACTTTGATTCTGCTAGGCTTGGGGTTGACACGAAATATATTTGTGTATTCTCATAGGTCGATGTGGGAATCGGCAGTCTTATTCCTCACGCCATCATGTTTTCTGTTATCAAATTAAGAAGGTTCTATTGTTATACATTTGTCATTTTGAGCTGTTACCAACTTCATGATTTTTCTTTTATTTACAGGAGTTAGTCCTGTTTTTAACTTTTTATTGATCTTTCTTCCCTAATTAAATTTATGTGTCTCCGGTTTTTATTACTTGACATGTCACATAGAAGACAAATTCTCAGTTCCATGTACTATATGATTGAAACTTTTACATCCATATTACTTATTTACATTGTACTGTAATAAATCTGCAGGTTAGGATCACGGTTAATAAAGTTATACTTTCTGAAAGCGTTGGCTTCTTGGGTTGCCACTTGCCAATAAATGTTAATGGAGTCAGAGGTGCCACGTCAAACATGAACCAGTAAACTTCTTTAGGAGATTCCATATATATGCTAATCGGGTTCCGCGCTACTCTTTGCAGGTCAGTCACAAGGTAATGGCTGCTGATTTTGGCGTTGCCCCTGGCCATGTTAGACAGGTAAATAAAGTATTACTGTATGTGGAGATTGAATAGTGAAATTACCATATAATCATATTTAATAGGTTTCATTCTTCAGGTTAGCCTCCCACGCATGTTGTCCTTTAATCTTGTATATCATTTTTTGTGAGGTATTACGGTGTCATTTCATTCTTAATTATTTCATTCAGGAAACTTTGGAGAGTTTAGAGAAAAAAACAAAGGTTTAGACAGAAGATATGATTTTTGCTAACCGATAACTTTGTTTTCTAAGTTTGCCTGAGCAATGATGACCTCCCTTTGTTGTTTCCCCATTTCGTGAGAGATAGCCATGTACAGCCGACGCCGCATGTGGCTACTGAACCCCCTGTTAACATGTAACCACTTGGTTTTTTCCTTCTTAGTGAAAAGGCAAAACCCCTGCCGTTTATATTCTAAAAAATTGTTTTCAATCAATCACAAACTATTCATACACATATTTGTTTGAATACTTGTAATCCTATTGAAAATATTAACAAAATGAACGGGCGCGGCAACGCGCGCCATCATGATCTAGTATTCTATGAGGAAGGGGCCATCAACGTGCCTTTGAGATAACGATTTTGCAGCATCACTACAAAACCATTAAATTGATCATTGAATTAAACAGACAAGTTCATAACGATTTATGTAGTTTATTAGTTAATCATGTATTAGTAGACATCATCTCATATTCAAAGAACACAACTATGTAAATTCTCCAAACATTTTCTGCATTTCCAAAAAAATTTAGTTTCTGAATTACAAAGTGTAAA
This sequence comes from Triticum dicoccoides, assembly GCF_002162155.2. Lineage (NCBI taxonomy): Eukaryota > Viridiplantae > Streptophyta > Magnoliopsida > Poales > Poaceae > Triticum > Triticum dicoccoides. The sequence goes on along the minus strand of NC_041390.1, from coordinate 33,350,211 downwards.
TTATGGTCTATTACTCAAAATCATGTGCTACTACTTCCTCCATCCAGTAGTATAGGCGTGTGCGTGTTTTTAGTTCGGCAATTTGATTAATCAAATATGTATCATGTGTGACTAAAAGTATATGTTGGGAAACTATATTTGGAGATGAATCCTAAGATAAGCTCTTGGTGACATATTAAGTCAGTCAAATTGATGAACTAGAAACACACACACGACCAACGCGGACACAAGGAGTAACATTTGCTACAGTACATCATAAGTGCCTTGCGTAAACACATCCTAACAGCTAGGGTTTGTACTTGACTTGCTACTGGAGTAAGCATTGCCGGTAGTTAATACTTTATAATTGAACAATAATGTCATAGCTCCTAATAATTTTGTAATTGCAAGTGAAAAATCCTGCTCATGGTGGCTACAATATTTTCTGCCGGGGGCAAGGAAGGAGGGCTAGAAACCTCCAAATCCATACATCCCCACATGACACAGGATTCTGTCAAGAAAAGGCAAAGCAATCCTTACCCGAACCTGACGACAAGTCTACAGGCGTACTCCTTCTTAGTCACCGCCGCCTCGGCGCCGCCGCATCGGTGCCAATGGTCTTGCCGCGATTGGAGACTGGAGTTTTGCGTGGGCATAAAATTAGGGGAAAACGAGACAGGCCGCTAGTGGGCCAAGCACATTATCTCGGCCTGGCTGCTGTTCGCTACTACTCGTACATAGGGGGCCTCTACAATCGCAAGAAAAGAAACTAGGAATGGCCATGAGGCTGGCTGCTGTGTGATCTGAGCCTGCGTGCTCTGCCCCTAGCAGGCCTTGTGCCATGGGCTACCAGCGAACCTGGGAGGGGGCCCTAGTCTTGGGGGGCCCGGCGCGGCCACCCCCCTGCCCCTCCAAAGGACCGGCCCTGTGTGCATGTGCGACTATCATGAAATATGCTAGTTAGGATAGGGCTACAGGGCCCTACCACCCGCCACCCTAAGTTAGAGATCGAGGGCCAATGCCCCCCCCCCCCACCCCCCCTCCTACCACATTGTGTAATACTCCCTCCGTTCCAAATTACTCGTCGCAGAAATGGATGTATCTAGAACTAAAATACATCTAGATACATCCATACATGCGACAAGTAATTCAGAACAGAGGGAGTATATTATATCCGAGCACATATGACACATACTATTTAGATAATTGTAATAGTACATAAATCAGAAGTATCATAAATTACTTGTTATACCAGATTTTTTTTCAAGGTTGATCCATCAATTTGTTCTCAATTGTCGATGAGGAGATAGAAATTTCAAAGGCGGTGGACCTGAGTTGCAACGAGATCATCGACAAGGAGCTGGAGTGTTCGATTCTTCAGTTAAAGGACAACCAAGATTGATGCGCACGAGAAGAACCAACTGCTCGCGATGCTCTTGTTGAATGAACCATTATGTACTTTTATTGCACCATTTCACTTGTCGCCCTGTTCCTTTTATCATTGTTTCCGGCTGGCTATATAAAGCCTTGCTTACCTGTAATCAGGATGGAATTCCTGTGAGAGCTTTGCTCCAAACACTTTACAGTTCCTCTTAGAGATAATGTGACAATCTGCAGGCAATGTACATCTAGGAAGAATGAAGCGGAAAGACTTGATGTATTGATGGAATAATATAATCCTTAAATGGCCATTCAAAACTTCTCCCAAAATAAGGTGAAAATAAATGATGTAGTATACCTGGAATTGATGACAGTTCACTCCGAATTGCAAATTTGGTGGAGCTGACAAATCTAGGCTTTAAATTACAACTATAGAATTTGTCGAGTCCCTGATGGGTGGTCCTCATCAAAGTGGATTTTGCCTGAAGGGTTGGATACCCTTAGCCGAGAAGTACACAACACGTTGCCGAGTGGGAATTGGCTTTTGCCGAGTTTTCTTAGTACTCGGGAAACTCAGAAATTACAGTAGTGACACAACAAGAATATTAGGGATTCATATTTACCACGGCTATGACATCGTGCAACAAATTAAACATGATCCAATCCTATATGCTTAATACTAATAATAATAAGACTAGTTCCACCAGGCAAGGGGAGTTAAGACCGCACGTAGAGCTCAGAAATCGGATTGCCGTCACCTCCGATCCGGCTTTGTCCCGCCCGGCGAGGCATAGGCAACACGTTCCGTTGTTGATTGTTCATACCGTGCAGCATTCATTGCTGTTGATTGATCACGCGTGCCTCTGCACTGGAGTAAGGCGCTCTTTAAACAAAGAGATTCTTGCAACAGGTCGCTCAGTTTCATAACGAGAAATTCCTTCGAGTCCAAGGATTAGTTCTAGGGTTTGAGACATGAGATCATAGGCGAAAACCCTGCCAAAGGACGTGGCAAGGATCATCTTCTTTCCTTGTTTGCCAACAACTCTGACATACTGTGGCACAGTCAGCAGATATCCTGTTCTATAACCAAGCCGTACCAAGTCCACGCGATGCTGCAGCGACCAGTCACCATTATCTTCCCTGACCTTCCAGATCTCCAGGCAACTAAGAACAGAAGCCCGAGGGAGGAGGTCCTCCCGGACCATGCACAGCCCGCCGTCGAGCTCCGTCAGGTGCGCTCCTTCCCAGTCGAAGGGCGGTGACCGGACCCAGCTGAACGTCTCGTCCGCGAAGGAAAAAGACAGCACCGCGGCTGCCGGCCTTGTGGCGAAATAAAATCTTGGGTGGATGAGCCAGTGCAGACACCCGTCGGCGAACACCGCCGGCAGTTTGTGGCACACACCCCCGAACAGCGCGGCCCCGGCGAGCTTGCATGGCATGCCGTCGACGGAGATCGGCCTCCAGCGATCTCCCCCAAGGGTGTGCACCTCGCACCTGGCCCTGATAAATGCTTCCCGGGTTGTCTCGCCGTCGCCGATAAACAGCCGCACGACCTTGCACTCCTTGGTCTTGGCGTCGAACCCGAGGCCGGCCGTTGTCGAATGAAGGATCTTGTCTTGGCAAAGCGGCAGCATGGTGACTGCTCGCGTGGTGGCGTTCAGGACGTAGAACCCGCTGTCAGGGTCGTGCAGGAGGGTGAGGCCGCGGCACGGCGTGGACGTTATGCGCGCGCTGTCGCTGCGCATGCCGGTGAGGGTGAGCAGCGGCATGCCGCCGTCGTCGTCGCTGGAGAGCACCTCGGTGGAGTCGAATCTCGCGGTCCGTGAGAGGAACAGCAGCTTAACAGGCTCTGTTGCCGACCCGGCGGCCTCCTTCGCGGCGCAGAACTCCTCGGAGGATACCAGCGCGGCCCAGCGGCGGCAGACGGCGCGGGATCTGAGGATGGCTTTCACGGGCAGACGCACGAGCACCTCCATAATCATCTCCTCCGGCAGCATCGCCATTATCCTCGTTGGTTTGAGCAGCAAGCAGGCCGTCTCGTTGAATACGTACGTACAACGTGGGGAGATGCTTGGATGGAGTACAAGGCAAGTTTTGGTTGGTTTAAACCAATTTCATCTCTGTCTTTCTTTATCTCTATATAAGATTCTAATGGAATACGTTTGTGTTTCCTCTTCTGTAGTCCTTCACAACCTCAAAACTCCTGAACTCCTTCAATGCAAAAAATAAAAAACTCCTCTTTTTTTAGCCAAAAAAATAAAAACCTCCTGAACTGCTGGGCTGGAAAAATCGACTGGGCTTTGAGCAGCTAACTTGCACACGGAGGAACGGGCTGGCCCATGTTTGGATACATGCCATATACATAACTCAATTCAAAATCCTGGTAGAAACAAATTTGCCTCTCCTACAAGTGATAAAATGAAAAATTGTTTCATAAAATTTGAACAAAGTTGGTGTTACGGATTCATGATTTTTAGCTACGTTAGCAGAGATAGCAATATTGAATGATTAGTTGACAAATAATTAGACGACATACATTTCTTGAAGCTTCCAAATGTACGTATTAAGATAATAAGTTATATATTTGATTTCTTAGGTGGTTCAAACTAGTTTTTCATGTCGTCTTTGACTTCCAGTCATGTATCTCGTCATGGAAGAAAATGCACCGAGGCAGTGCTCTAGCACTTCGCCAAAAGAAGAAGCAAAAGAGGTGTCATTGTGTTGGGCATGTTCCGGTGCACAGTGTGTGCGTGGTGAGGACTGCAGTGCGCGTCGTGGGCAATGTGTGGTGGAGCGTGAGCATGGGCCCACATTGGAAGGCGGGAGAGGGGTTGGCGACATGTTGGTGTGTGACGGTGCAATGGTACCACAAGTCTAGTGAGGAGGACGCGTGTGAGGAGTGGGGGAAGAACGTGTGAGGTGGCTCGTGCTTAGCAAGGTGTGAGCAGAGTGATCCTATTCTCCACCTTTTTTTGCGAGTATTTTTTTAATCTATTCATCTTCAAACATTACAGTACAACGAATACCAGAAATAATAAAAATTACATCCAAATCCGTAGAAGCTAAGAATATACTAAGACAAATTAAGACAAATTGCATAGGCACAAGCACCCGAGCAATTATGAGCCACCCCATTTTAGGCTTCTGTCTGGTTTTTCATCGGTCTTCCCGTTAGTTTTTAGTTTAGGAGAAAATGATTTAGAGTTGGCAGATTTACAAATAATAATATTATTGTGTATATTAAAAATGTTCAAATTGTTAAAAAAAACTCATTTATTTTTAAAATTTTTACTAATTTTATAAAATATTTAATTTTATTAAAGTGTTCCTATTTTCATAAATTATAATGCCATTTTAAGTGTTCATGTATTTTAAAAGGAGAATTAAAAAAACATAAAATAGAAAATAAAAAGAAAAAAATGAAAAAGAAAACCTGAACAAACAAAACAAATCAAAAATAAAAAGACTGAAAAACAGAAAGAAAAGAAATAGCTACATAGGCCGGCTCATCAAATTAGTGCACGGGTTCAAATGCGGCGAGCTGGGCTTGTCTCGGAGGCACAAAGAAGTAATAAATAAGATTAAGAAAAAGTAAATAAGATTGACTCGGCTCGGCCTATGTTCTTGTTGGGCGGAGCCGAGCCCAAAAGCCCGTCTCACGCAAGATCAGCATGTAAAACAAAGCCGCACTCCATATTAATTGTAGCGTAGTTTTAGTAATAGTACAACTAATGTGAGGGAGAATTATAATACTTTTTTTTCTGTTGACTGGGAGCATTTGCAGCTGATGGTTTGACTAGTAATCACTACGGCCGGAATCAGAGCCCATCGTCCACGCTCGCAGTCACCATCGCAACACCTTGTCACATAGCCTACGTTAACTATCTCAACTGAACCCCTTTCCAAATTCGCTTACTGCTCGAGCTTGGCGTCGCGTTTCCGAAATCAACCGTACCACATCCTGATGGATTAACCCGGGACGATCTTCCTCTCTCATCACACTATAAAAACATATGGCAGGGATCTCTCCAGCATCATCATCTGGACATCATCGCACGATTGACCGTCATCAAACCATTAACACCTTCAGCTCCGTGCTAGCTACCTACGCACAACCCACCGAATAGCAACAGCAATGGCCGCCTGGCGAAGGAAGGAGACGGCCGAAGCATACGTCCTCACCGCTCCTGGCGACGGAGGAAAGGTCCCCAAGGGGTACATCCCGCTGGCGCTGGTGGGCGAGGATGGGGACGGCGACGAGAGGGTGCTGGTGCGTATCGGGGCGCTAAAGGAGCCGTGCATGGCGGTGCTGCTGGAGATGGCCGCGGAGCAGTTCGGATACGGCCAGCCCGGCGTCCTCAGGATCCCCTGTGACGCACAGCAGTTCCAACGGATGGTCGCGGACATGTGCAGCAAAGAGCAAAGCCACATAGCTAGGTGATTGTGTTTTTTTTTATGACCTAGTGCGTCCATCTGCCAATCTATGGTTCTCTCGGTTTATCGATAGTTGAATACTGAGTAGTTATAGAGAAGGAACAATTCCTAGTGTTCTCCATGTAGCTGATCGACAACGAATTTGGTCTTTCAGCTGTTTTGGTTGAACTGAGCTCAGTATTTTTCACATTGATTGCTTGACTTTGGTCTTTCATCTGCGTCCGTCCGAGCTGCGCACCCGAGGGAGCCGCCGCCGTGCTGCGCGTCGGCTAAACATGTGTGCTCCTATCTGAACATGGGAGAGGTTGCGCGCGTCTGAATTTGTAACTTCAATTTGCTACCAACTGAATAGTGCTTCTGTCAATTTGGTTGTTCAGAGACCTGTTCGTGCAGTGCAAATAAACATTTGTTCAGGCAGCTATTTCAATTTTTCTCTGGTGGCGTGTTCCTGCTCCTTCACTGTACTTCTTCGTACAGTGCAAATCAACATTTGCCACTTAACGCCCAAATTGACAACTAAATTCAGTTTCAACAGATAAATCGGAATCGACAGTAGATGCAGTTTGGGTCAAGTAGGGAGCAGTGAGATGCCCCATTATAGGGCAAATGTTGGAGATGACACTTGCTCGTGCCAAAAAAATAATCTGTTTTGGTGCCCAATTTTTTTTATAACACCTACTTTTTGCATCGTAAAATAGGGCAACTATTGGAGATGCTTTTATGGGCCTCGCGCTTATGGGACAGTTCATTGTGCTGCCTCATCCGGGTTAGCCTTTCTCTTCTTGTTTTCTAATTATCACGTTGCTTTTAGTTATTTTGCTATATGAAACTACTCCCCGCGTTCCTTAATATAAGACCTTTTAGAGATTTCAATATGGACTATATAAAATGATTGAATCTACACTTTAAAATAGGTCTATATGCATCCTTATGTAGTTCTTATTGAAATCTCTAAAAAAAGACTTATATTTAGTTTGGCTAGCTTGTGTCAATAGAGCCTGTCAGTGGCCATTTTTTAGGGAAAAATAACCATTTTGGATCCACGTTGTTTGTCTAGCGTCGTCTATGACATCCTTTGCTTGATCAATTGTCGATTGCTGGAGATGGGACAAGTGCACATATCTAACCTTCTCTTTATTTTGGATACTTTTTTTCTTATCATATGAGCGGTTTTTCGCTGCAGCCTGAATGTCAGAGGACCTTTCTTGGTTCATCCATATTGAGTTGTGTGATCATGCCATTGTGGTAGTTATATGATTTCGACGTTGTTTCCATTCTTAGGTAGTTTTACACTTCCACTGAAATTTTCATAAACCTTAGTTCGTGGGCTTCATGACTGGAGTGTCTAATGGGAAAAAAACCTTCTTCTAGTTAGGATAGGGCGGGCTAGAGGGGACTACCACCCAAAGTTAGAGACAGGGGACCAATGCCCCCCCCCCC
>NC_041390.1:33341824-33342755 GCF_002162155.2 Triticum dicoccoides | reverse complement strand
GTATAAATGTTTATATCCAAGCACAAATACCACATACCGCTTAGACAATTGTACGAGTACATAAATCAGAAGTATCATCAGTTACTTGTTATACCATCTTTTTGTTCAAGGTTGATCCATCTATTTGTTCTAGATCATCGACAACGAGCTGTAGATCGTCACTAACCTGAGTGGCATCGACACACAGATCGTCAATGAGGAGCCGTGGATCATCGACGAGGAGCTGAAGTGTTCGATTCTCCAGTTAACGGGCGGCCAAGATTGATGAGCACGGGAAGATCCAACAGCTTGGGATGCTCGTCTTTGAATGAACTGTTATTTACTTTTACCGCACCATTTCAATTGTCGCCATGTTTCTTTTATTATTGTTCTCCGCTGGCAATATAAAGCCCTCTGCTTACCTATAAGTGGGATGGAATTCCTGTGAGTGCTTTGCTCCAAACACTTTACAGTTCCTCTTAAAGAGAATATGACAATTTGCAGGCAGTGTACATCTAGGAATCCTCTTAAAGAGAGTATGACAATTTGCAAACAGTGTACATCTAGAAAGAATGAGGCGGAAAGACTTGATGCGTTGATGGAATAATATAATCAGTAAATGGTAATTCCGAAGTTCTCCCAAAATAAGGTCAAAAGAAATGGTGTAGTGTACCCGCAATGTTCAAGCAAGTGTCTCAAAAGATGACAGTTCACTCCGAATTGTGTATTTGATGGAGCAGTCAAATCTAGGCTTCAAATTACAAGTACAAAATTTGTTGTTGGCTTGCAAACAGTGGCGAATCTAGAAAAAAATGGAGGGCGGGCTGGGCTGCCTGGGTCATGCAAATATGTGTTGGATTTGGCCTGCAAGTAGTTGGGCTGGGCCTTAAAACTAGTAGTAGAAACAAATTTTACAGTGCTGGAGGGGGGGCTTGAGCCTGTTAAAGCCCCC
>NC_041390.1:33319759-33341602 GCF_002162155.2 Triticum dicoccoides | reverse complement strand
TCCATGAGAATCCTAAAGTTCATACATTGTATATTGTTGTTCAAACATAGGTTTTCTTACTTCTGTCAAATCCTTTGATGCGAGATCGGTTAAAATTAGGCTCTACATAATATTATCATAGTTTTTCTTTACCTTATTGAATCTAACAAAACATGTTTATATTTTGTCAGGTGACATGGAGATCGTTGGTTAGGCATGGTTTTTGAAACATATAAGTAAAGGTAGATTAATCTTAACCATCCAGTATTTCATTTTCTATTATGGAACTGGTTAGATAGCAATGGGAGCCTATCCTGTACCGAAAGCTCCTTTTGATTAAGAACATTGTTGAAACTGTTTAGACTAAATATAGCCTGAACCATCCTAAAAATCCCTCGAAGGAGATAATAAAGAACCCAAAGCAGATGGTATACTACTGCAAGGGTGGTCTTAAGAATCCAAAAGAGGTTGCTCAGAAGAGATAGATGTATCCCAACCTCTATTGTTCACGCATAGACTTCTTTTACACGAGAGGAAAAAGTGACTACAAATTACCCTTTTTGTTTGTGAATCCCTGTTTCCTTTGAGCGCACGCCCATTACGTTTACGTAGCGATCAAATCATAGTTTTAAATAGCCGGCTATAGCCCCGTTATAGCCTTGCTATAGCCTTTGCAGCAGGGTGCCGCTAAATGGTCTCATATACAAACAGCTCGCTATAGCTCCGCTATAGCTGATTTTGAGGTCTACCGCTATTTGGCATAGCCCGCTATTTAAAACATTGGATCAAATCAAGGAAATCGATCAAACTATCCCAATATCGTGCCAACACAAATCATGATATTCACCAACTTGGATTTGGTTCTCTCGTGAAAATCGCGGGCTGCAGAGATGAGAACCATGAAAGGCAAGATCCAAAATAAGAAAACAGGAACCGAGGAATAGGAAACCACAAGAGTGAAGACTAGTAGAGTCTGGTCTTTTGTCATTCTTTCCTGATTTTTCTCTCAATGATTCCTTCGAATTTGCTGACGAAATATTACTATGATGATCAAAGCATATGCAGAACAGAACGGCAGCAACAGCCGCCTGGAGAAGGAAGGAGACAGCCGAAGCATACTTCCTCGCGGCTGATGCTGGCGATAGTGGAAAGGTCTCGAAGGGGTACCTCCCGCTAGCGCTGGTGGGCGAGGATGCGGACAGCGCATCGGGGTGCTCAAAGAGCGCTGGAGATGGTCGCGCAACAGTTCGGCTACAGCCAGCCCGGCGTCCTCAGGATCCCCTACGATGGCCGGCAGTTCTAGCGCATGGTCATCGTCGAGCAAGAGCGAAGCGTGGCAGTAGGTATTTATGATTTTTCTATATATGAACTGGTGCACCTATCTTCCAATCTATGGTTTTCGTTGGTTCTTTCGGTTTATTGATAGAGGAATAGTGCGATATGCTTTCTGGGCATGTTTATTTAGTTAGACTAGCACATATGCCCGTGCGTGCAAGGGAGAGAAAAATTTGACTTTGGGGTTCCGCATTCATCGACTCTATGTTATATACTCCCTCTGCCCTAGTATTTTCACGTGATACTCCCTCTGTTCGGTATTTTATTAGGCCGGGGCTTGGCGTATTTTCTGAGGTCATCGGAACTTATATATGTACTCTAGTTTTATATAATTAGGCCTAGCCTGTTCAAATTTTTTTTCCATTTCCCCGCATTCTTATTTTCTGGACGGGTCCTCGACGCTTATGTTATACTCCCTCTGTTCGTAATTTGGCTGGGGCTTGATCGTGTTAGTATTTTCTGCAGAAATCATTCGAACTTGTACTCTAGTTCAATATTACCCGTACTCCCTCCTGGATTAAGTCATGTTTCAACATGGGATTTTCGTTGATTTCTTCTTGCTCATATGTAAGAGTCTATATAACGGTGCATTCAATCCCTATAGGGATGAATATGACCCGTACCCTTTGTCTATTGGCGTATTGGCAGCTTATTAGCTTTAATTAGCGGTCGTATTTAAATTGCTTGATTTAGGTCTAAGGGAGTGAGGTGGTATAAAGTAATTGACGGGTGAATTATTTGTGAAACAGAATTGAGAGCTAGCTCAGATGTTCCCACCTTTGTGACCGAAAGGGAGGTCAAAGAATTTTTTTTTCATGGTAATACGTGTCTCATTCATATCATAAAGATCAAAGTACAAGTCACGTAAAGACCGACGTGACAAAATTGAAAAGATAGCAGAACATCTCTGAGTTTGACACCAACGCCCGTCATCTGCCTCCGGCACCACCACGGCAGCCACCAAAGAAAAGAATGACGGATCACCTCCTCACCCGAGCTCGATGCGGCTCCATAGCTGATATGCAGCTTTGCGGACCTCCAAGGTGGCTCACCAAAAGTAAAGCCTTTGCCGTTGAACGAATCAGACCGAGGCAACACCCCGGACACGTCATCGAACTCCAGATCTGGAACCCCACCACGACTAGAACGCCGAAGGAGGAAACCATACCTGCCATTCACGAACCACGAACTCAGCACATGTTTCGTCTTCCAGATGTCGTCGATGCAGAGCACAATCTGCATCCGCTCCTAGACTACCTCCCAAGCTCCGCGCCGACGCTGAAGCAAACGTCGTCGCAACGGCGGAGCCCGAGGACACAGGTCCACCACTAGGATGCCGCCACCGCCACGCCATCCTTGCTTGAAAAAACTGGTTTCCAAATCCCTTCCCAATCATAGGACCGATGGCCTCGTCGGGGAAGGATATGAAGAATCTTTATTCAGCGCTGTCATCGCCATCGCCGAAGCCAAAGCGATGAACAGCCTAAAAAACCTAGACTACAAGAGAATGAAAACGATCCACAACACGTGGATCCGGCGACCCCCCTCACCACCGACGACCGAAGTCTCCAGTAGAGAGGGGCCGCCGGAGGATGGCGCTGGAAGACTAGCCTCTCCTGGCGGCGGCTAGGGTTGCAGCCGCCAAGGGAGAGGAAAACGTAACACGCCTTGTAGCCTCCCGGTATCTGCCGATAATGACGTAAAGAAGTTAACGGGGAGGTCAAGGCTTTGATCCCCCACGTTGACAACTATATCGTGTGTACATCCGGTATGCATGGGCCGCCGCGTGTGTGATCTGAATCGTCCACTGCTATAGCTGGGCCGGATGCATAGGCCTCCGTTGTAGCTGGGCCGCATCTGCTTGACAACGCAGCCGATCTTTTAGTACCAAATCATTTGTAAAAACATAATGTAGGATGAGATAAGGCGTCGAAACCAATAAAATCACCTAAGCTGGACGAAAGCAAGAACATAACCTTGTTTTATTAGTAGGTATAGATAAGGAACAATTTGTAGTGTTCTTCATATATAGCTGATGGACAACGAATTTGGTCTTTTAGTGAGGTGGTTCTGTATATGCCGTTTTTGTTTGAATTGAGCTCACTATTCTTTTACATTGATTGCTTCAAATGTTGTTGTGTCTGTCTCTGTGCACATTCAACGCTACACTAGTATAGAAGGCACGCGCACTTGCAGACAGGGAGTCTGTCATTTTGGAGCTACTGCCTACCGATGCCGAATAAAAACGTTTACAAAGACGATACATATGGAGGCAATACAAATCTTTAGGAATAGGACAAAACAAAAATAGGATTTTTAACTATATTATTATTATTTCCAAAATCTTAAAACTATATCTTGGATTTAAAAAGTAAATTCTGTCACCTGGTCGTTCCCGTTGCAGGCGAAGAGTCACTCTTCGCTCCTTTGGCGGACGGACAGCCTCTTTTTGTTCTGATTGCGCAGAAAGAGATGACTTTGTTCTGGTGGGGGGTGAAGAGGCCCTCTTTGTTCCCTGGGCAATGAAAAAAAGTTGTCCCTGTAATGTGAACAAGCAAACTCATAGATGATCATCCCCGCTGCATTGAAGATCCCTGGCCGAACTGTCACACCACCAGGACCGCATCGATGAGGAGAATCCAACAAGAAGAGCTTGAACCATGCATTGTGGAGAATAAATTTTGCCGTTCAATCCACACCGACCAGCGCAGGTCTTGCCATGTTCAGTTTTTTGCTAGGATTTGTCATGCTTGCTAAAGAAAATTGCCATTTCGATGATAACATAATTTTCCATAAAAACACTTGCTTTGTCATGCTTAAAAATGCGACACTTGATTTATAGCAAAATCCATATACATAATTGGGCGTTGGACTGGACAAACACACAATACTTGGGAGTTGGCCAAGAAGTTTCCTTTCCGGTTAAGAATTGGCGGTATTCATCATGTCTTTGTGGTAACTTAACAAGTACCAACCGCCGTATGGGCATTCCATGTCACAACTTGAGGCCCAACCAAATCCAGCTAGAACCGCACATTAGGCAGGGAAGAAATCTTGATTGTGCGATTATATTATTTCTATTTCAAACAATATGGTACAAGATTAAATATTGTTCCTTTAGTGTGGCACTGCCTAGCCGCCTATCTTTCTCAAAAAAAAAAAAGCCGCCTATCCTCCAAGAAACAAAATCCACTTCAGAGTGGCTTCACTGGAGGAAGATCCGAAGCATAACAAATAACTCTTCGCCTTCCTCAGCCCATCCATAGTGTGAATCCTTTGGTTTTCGTTAAAACCTAAGAGAAAGCTTTTAGCCAAGATACTTTCTGCAGGAGGTACTGTCATCGTGCCCCATCCTTAGTAAGAAGCTTGACGAGCCACTTACTAGAAAGGATAATACGATCTTAAATACAAGACCACCGTACCTTGTTTGGATGGCAAATGGCTGCCAATTTAGCCACTTTACTAGCAAGATGCCCGTGCATTACACAGAACATCAAGATGCATTTTTTTTTTGCAAAACACCTGTTGTGATTGACCCAAGCAGGAGTAATCCCATGTGTAAAAACTAATGATATCTCGAGAATTTTATCGGAAAAATGGTATCTCGAGAATTTCATCAAAAAATGATATCTCGAGAAAGATGAGAGATAAGGTGAGGAGGAGTGGGGCATGGTGGTGACTGGTGGTCGGATTGGCTGGAGGCATGGGGATGGACGGCAGCGGCCACCATGCCAGATTGTTCCAGAGACTTCCTTTTTTAATTGCTCAGCAATTAGCTTGTGGGAGATAAGGATGAACGAGGTAAGGCCTTATCTGTAAATGTGGAGAGATGTGCATGTATCTTTGTAAAATTGACATAGTTTGTTTTCTATCTGTCAGATATAGATCGAACGGTCTATATTACAAAATGACAGGCACACCATCATCACCAACTCGGTTTTTGATAAGAGTAGAGATATATTTTATTTCCGCTATCACTTTGTAAAATTTTGGACTTGTAATACTTCAATTTCTGCACGACCCCTTGTAAAATGGGAAATGATTAGAATCAGTCGGGCGATCATGCGTAGAGTTTCGCCAGCTGTGTAGCCATCAGATCCGAGTTCCAGCGGACTGACACACGACGTACATCTTAGTGCAACACATTAGGTGTTGCAAAACACTTGATTGCAAGACACTAAGATGTTGCGAAACCTCTGAGTCTTCCATTTAGATCGAGTCAGGAGCCCTGGCACCACTTCGTTTGATTCAATCCACGTGCTTCCGCATCGTCCGACTGGTCGTTGGCGCGCCACCGCCAATGAGCCCCATGTCCACCATTGCACCTTGTCCCCTTCCTTCCATCCTCTCTTTCTCCTTGCGTTTGCAGCCAACCATGAACGACAGTCATAGCCAAGTTCAGACGCATCTTCTGACCACCACGCGTTGAGCCCAGCCACCCGTCGTTGCTGGGGACCTCCGCCGCCGATGGCGTGTTCGTCCCTCCCTCGGTCTCCTCTCCTCCTTTCCTCACTGACCAGCCAGGATCTTCACCACTAGACGCATGCCTCTGCCACCTTAACAATTTTCTGCATGATCATGTGTGTTGCAGAAGTCCTTCCGCAACGAGACCCATGTCGCAAAAAAAAGGACACCCATGTTGCAAAACAGTTAAGTCGAAAAGTAACAAGTCTGCAGCATCATCTATGTAGTAGAAGTCATGCCGCAACAACACCCTTTTTGCAAAAAGTTAAGGCGAAAAAATAATTCTGCAACAGAACCTCTATCGTAATGCAACATGAGGTCAATGGGTTTTGGAACAATGACTTCGTTGCAATAGTGAGGAAAAGGCCGGACCGCTGGATGGCGCCAGATCAAACGGCTGTCGAGGCGGCAGATCTTTTAAGGTAGCGTCGTCCTTGTAAAATTTGAAAAAAAAAGGAACGATATGAAAACCCATATTTCTAAGGATGGAGTCAGTAAGAACGAACATGTCTCCCGCCAGCGGAAAGGAGCTTGCCCGTACTTAAATTTGTTTCTCTTCCTTGTCCAACTGGAGAGATCTACCTGTACTCTGTATACGGTGTTAGAATTGTGTCGAATATTATTGTACAAGGTAAGTTACAGTTGGATTTGGTTTTAGACTGTGTGTAGACAGGGTAGGAGTTGTGTCTTAATAGAACACCTATATCCTAGGCTCCTCATATATATCGGGGGTAGACACACGATGTAACCTATGCCAACATAATAGCACGGGCACGCGGGGGAGCCGGCGGCGTGTGCCGGTGCCCGGGCGGCCGGGGTGCGGTATTGTGACGGTGTCTTGGGGATGAGCGCCCATAGTCAGGCCCGGGGATGTAGCCATGATGATGAATCTCATTAACAAATCTCAGTGTTATGCTTGTGTGATTGCTTGGTCCTCGATAGATCGACAGTGCGCCACGGATTAATTCTAACATACAGGACAAATCCGTGCGGACACTGCAAATTATCCTAGTATACTATGATTGTTTCTGTTGACAGGGACCATTTGGGAACGATTTGACTAATAATCGAGACCCCAACCCCATCGTCCACGCCCGCAGTCAGCATCACCACACCTTGCCACAGAGCCTACGTTTCCTAGCTCAACTGAACCACCGCTGAATCTTCACAAATTAACCACCTTCTGAATCTTCATCTCACACTATAAAAGCATGCCGCATGGCTCTCCTGTCCTGTGCATCGATGTTTAGGACATCATCACACGATCGACCATCAACAATCACAACATTTCCCCGCGCGCGCTAGCTAAACGCATTTACGCAACACCCACTGAAGAGCAGCAGCAATGGCCGCCTGGAGAAGGAAGAAGACGGCCGAAGCATACTACCTCGCGGCCGATGCCGGCGACAGAGGAAAGAAGGTCCCCAAGGGGTACATCCCGCTGGCTCTGGTGGGCGAGGAGGGGAACGGCGACGAGCGGGTGCTGGTGCGCATCGGCGCGCTCAAGGAGCCGTGTATGGCGGCGCTGCTGGAGATGGCCGGGCCGCGCAGCAGTTCGGCTACGGTCAGCCCGGCGTCCTCAGGATCCCCTGCGACGCACAGCATTTCCACCAAATAGTCGCGGCCATGTGCAGCAAAGAGCAAAGCCACGTAGGATAGGCAATAGTGATTATAGCAACAAGCCGAGAGAAACAATGCAGCCATAGATTGGAAGAGGGATGCACCAGCAGTTTTATAGATTTATTTAGTTAGAGAACGAACAAATTCGTATTGCAGATAGTCCACATAACTGATGGACAGCAGATTTGATCTTTCAGCAAGGTGGTGCTCTGTATATTGTTCTGCTTGCGTTGAATTCTGTCTCTTTTTCGTTTCCATTAAGTGCGTCGCTTCAGAATGAGTTTCATCAAGCGTGGATAGAAAGCGACCTGATCAGAGCTCTAAGGCTCGCCCGTCGTTGCTTGTTGGTTTTTTGCTCCTGGTTACAGCCTTGGTCAATGGCAGACAGGGCGTCTCCCACATTGTGCGGGATGCGCTCCCGAATCGGCCATTCCCCTGCCCGTGAAACCCTCGATTGGCAGTGGCGGCGCGGCCAATCCCGCACAGGCACAGCCACCCCATCATTCTTCACTTCTCCGACCCCCCGGCGACCCCACTTCGCCGGCCTTCTCCTGACGCCGTAGAAGACAAAGGAGGGCGCCGCCGGCCTGCCCCGTGACGCTGGTCGCCGGAGAGGAGGACACCGCCACCACCATGGCAACGAGACCAGACTCGTCCAAAGTCAGTCCCCTGATCCGTTTCTGTTTCTGCACCAAACTGAAATTCCACCTGATTGGATGCTTCAGAGAACTCTTCCATCATTTAACTTCCCCTGATTAGATGATTCCTGCTAACACTACAAGAATTCTGTTAATACATGACGGTCTGGATCCGTCACAGACATGTGCAAAACCATCATGGAAGGGTACCCGTGACGGATCTAAAATCCGTCATGTATATCGCGTCATAATTTGACAACCGCACACTCCATGACGGATCATCCAAAACCGTCATGACCCATGACGGTCCTTGGCCGTCATGAATGGCACTTAACTAGCAAGCTCATAACGGCGTTAACTTGTGTGCCACATCAGAATCTGACATGGATCTGACGTGGTAGCCCATGAAGTAATCGGCCCAATAAGAATTTTGGCTCAGCTAAATTTCAGATCCATCTAAGAGAAACACTCATGTAGTATTCAGCCCAATTGGAATTTTGGCCCGTTAAATTTTAGGTCTTTCCAAGGCTAACTAACACAAATCTCAGCGCTTGGCCCATCTCATTTCTCTTCGTCTTCTTCCACTCAAATTCTTAGCCAGTACACATTTTCCAAAAGATGTATGCTCATGTC
Organism: Triticum dicoccoides; assembly: GCF_002162155.2. NCBI lineage: Eukaryota > Viridiplantae > Streptophyta > Magnoliopsida > Poales > Poaceae > Triticum > Triticum dicoccoides. The sequence continues at coordinate 33,332,933 of NC_041390.1, read as the reverse complement.
ATTATATAAAAAGAAAAAAAATACACAAATAAACTGCACAAAAGACTACACAAAAAACTTAGAACTACACATATTTCCGGAGAGTACATCTGTCAAGGACCAGCAAAACACAAGAACTAAAAATAAAAACAACCTACACTAATTCTGAAAAGGGCATGGTCACTCCGCAGATTTCTGGACGCAGATCCGGCCATCCCCGCCGAAGTCATTGAAGAGAGAACCTTATCTGTCAATACCTCGTTCAATCCATGCTTGACATTTCCTGCGCGTCAACAAACCTTAAGACAACCTAAAAAAAATCCAAAGTAGAGAGGAGGAGAGATCTGTTGGGGAGAGCGGCTCATAGCCTGTTGTGGTCGACGGAGAATCCGGCGGTGAGGACTGCGTAGGCGATGGATGCGGGCCCCGTCACGATGAAGGATGGCAGCGTCTCAGCACGGCGCATCCCCGACAGCTGTCCCCGGTGGCTGATCTGCGACGGGGTCGCTCGCTCCCTGCAGCGACATGGCGAGGACCTGCATCGACGAGACCGACGTCGCGTGCACTAGATCAGGCTTTAGGGGCTGGATCGGCTGGTGGGAATAAAAAGGGGCAGAGGAGGCAGTGAGGGAAGGGGATGGTGTTGGTTACCGTAGCATGCATGGAGGAAGGACGCCAGCGGCCGCGTCGTGATTCGCCCATGGTTGCCGTTGACTCACGGATCTCGGCAGGATCTGGCCAGAGGAGAGGACACTACGGCGGCGCACTGCGTGGGCAGGCGGCACGCTGGTTGAGGAGTATCTGGGTACGGCGGGGAGGCGTCAGAACAGGGGGATTTGTGCACGACGGGGAAGATCCAGGAGGGGAGGAGGTGGGTATGGCGGGCTGGCGGCAGGAAAGAGGTGGGGATGGTGCGGTCGCTGCTCGAAGGACGGCATGGGGATGCTGGTCAGGTGCGAAGATTGCGGGTGTGTAACGCCCTCGATGCGGCTATATCTCCCACGTGTCGAAGCACGACTTAGAGGCATAACCGCATTGAAAGCAATGTCGCAAGTGAGGTAATCTTCACAAACAACCCATGCAATACAATAGGGGAAAAGATACCTAGTTGGCTTACAATCGCCACTTCACACAATTACATGAATAAAGCATTACAACATCCAAATACAATCAAGGTCCGACCACGGAACCAAAATAAAAGAAGAACCCCAAATGCGACAAGGTACCCGATCAACCCCAACTGGGCTCCACTACTGATCAACTAGAACGAAACAACATAAAGGACAAGATCTTCATCAAGCTCCTCCTTGAGTTTGGTTGCATCATCCTCCTGGTTCAACGGCACCTGCAAGCTGGTTTTGGAAGTATCTGTGAGTCACGGGGACTCAGCAATCTCACACCCTCGCGATCAGGACTATTTAAGCTTATGGGTAAGTAAAAGGTATTATGTGGAGCTGCAGCAAGCGACTAGCATATATGGTGGCTAACATACGCGAATGAGAGCGAGAAGAGAAGGCCAAGCACGATCGAACAACTATGATCAAGAAGTGATCCTAGAACAACCTACGTCAAGCATAACTCCAACACCATGTTCGCTTCCCGGACTCCGCCGGAAAGAGATCATCACGGTTACACACGCAGTTGACTCATTTTAATTAAGTTAAGTGTCGGTGTCAAAACCGGCAGATCTCGGGTAGGGGGTCCCGAACTGTGCGTCTAGGCCAGATGATAACAGGAGGCAAGGAACACGATGTTTTACCCAGGTTCGGGCCCTCTCGGTGGAGGTAAAACCCTATGTCCTGCTTGATTAATATTGATGATATGGGTAGTACAAGAGTAGATCTACCACGAGATCAAGGAGGCTAAACCCTAGAAGCTAGCCTATGGTATGATTGTTGTATATGGAGTTGATGTCCTACGGACTACAACCCTTCGATTTATATAGACACCGGATAGGGTTAGGGTTACATAGAGTCGGTTACAATGGTAGGAGATCTTGAATATCCGCATCACCAAGCTTGCCTTCCACGCCAAGGAAAGTCCCATCCGGACACGGGACGAAGTCTTCAATCTTGTATCTTCATAGTCCAGGAGTCCGGCTGAAGGTATAGTCCGGCTACCCGAACACCCCCTAATCCAGGACTCCCTCAGTAGCCCCTAAACCAGGCTTCAATGACGACGAGTCCGGCGCGCAAATTGTCTTCGGCATTGCAAGGCGGGTTCCTCCTCCAAGTCCTTCATAGAAGATTGTAAACACCAAGAGTAGTGTCCGGCTCTGCAAAATAAGCTTCCACATATTGCCATAGAGAGAATGATATTAACACAAATCAAGTATGCTGACGTATTTCGCAGTGCGTCATCACACTACAGCCAAATCCTTTACTCGAATCGTTTTCACTTTTCCACCTCAGCGAGTTTTGCGAGGCAGTTTCCTTGGCACATCTTGTCAAAGCAGAGATCGTGTGCCCCCCTTTTACGGGATTCTCATCAATACGGACGTGGGTAACCCAATCGTGCCCGTTAGCATGTTTTCTCGATTAAAGGTGAGTCCCAAACGGTTACGGGGAGGGCTCCTGGTATTCAACCTCTTATAAAGAGACCAGGGCCTTACTCCTTTTCTCCAATCCCAAAACAAGTTCTCCCGTCGCCTCGAGTTCCAACACCCTAGGCTCCAGATTCCGGGCGCCTCAGACCTTCGACAATGTCCGGTTCCGACCTTCAAGGCCGATGGATGCCCTCCTCCGTCACGGAGGAGGACGTGCTAAAGTTGAGAGAGGCTAAGTTCTTGACCGCCGAAATTTCGCACAGGTTGCCTGCTCAAAGGCAGGCTATCCCCAGTCCCCAGCCCGGTGAGAGCATAGTGTTCATGTCTCACTTCCTTCGGGGGTTAGGCTTCCCGATGGATCCCTTTGTGAGGGGAATGCTGTTTTATTACAGGCTGGAATTCCACGACTTAGATCCGGAGTCCATCCTCCATATCTCCTCGTTTATCGTTGTATGCGAAGCGTTCCTCCGTGTTACCCCTCACTTCGGATTATGGCTCAAGACTTCCAAAGTGGAGCCGAAGATGATCAAGGGACGGCACGCAGAGTGCGGAGGCGCTGTTATAAGCAAAAATGCTGATGCTCCATGGCCCGAGGGCTCTTTTCAAGAGGAGCTAGGCTTGTGGCAACGAGAGTGGTTTTATATCACCGCTCCCCGGAGCACCAAGTGGGTGGCGCTTCCTGCCTTTCGCTCGGGTCCCCCACCACGGCTAGCGTCATGGGTTAACAGAGGGTTAGATTGGGGTTTGCCCAAAGATGTGCCCTTGTTACAGGGCCGAATTAAGGATCTCTTGGAAGGAGACCTCAGCTTGGTCAAGGTGACGCATGTCATGCTGATTCGCCGAATATTGCCCGACAAACGTCGCCCCCTTCGCCTGTGGGAGTTTAATCCAGAGGGACCGCGAGCTCTCCAGAACTTTATGGGCGCAACGCCCGCGGAGATGTATAGATTGTTCTTCCGATCACAAGAGATGTGTCCGGATTTAACCAAGGACGCAGGCCTAAGCTGCAATCGCTCGGATACTCAAGTAAGCAACCTTGTGCCCGGACCTTCTATCCATATAATTGTCATAAACTTGCCTCTAAAAGAGCCGTCCTTTTAAACAGGAGTGGATAGCGAAGGCAAAGCTGATCAGGTGTCCGGCTCCCCTTCCTGAAACCAGGCCGGATCCCGTGCTGGTCAGGATGCTGGAGATAATGCCTTTGGAGGGGGAGGACAAGGAAGCTATGGCCTCCTCGAAGGAGGCTGCTCCAAAGGGAGGAACCGACAATTCCTCTCCTAAGGGGAAGAAGAGAGCCGCCTCTGACGACCCGGAAACCATGGCCTCAAAGCGGGGGAGAAAATCCTCGTCAGAGGGTCCGACGCCAGGGAGTTCCTCGGCCGGACTACGCCCTCAAGGGGATCAGCCCTCCAGCGAGCCGTAAGTGGAGAAAAATTTTCCTTTTGAGGGATGAGGGAAATCCTTGATTTATATCTAAGAAGATTAACCAAACCTTTACCTTGTAGCTCGGACCTCAGCCCTTCTCAGCAGAGCTCGTCTTCGGAGGATCTTCTTCCGGATATGATGGAGAGCGGGACGCCTCCCCCTGTCGTGACGCCTAGCGAGGCGGGCGACCCTGAGGTGTCGTCGCGGAAGGTTTCTCCGAATCTGGCAGGGGCGGAAGGTAGCTATGCAGCCTCCCGAGGTTCTCCGCGTCCGGCCTTCAAAAAAGGTCATGGGACGAGCCCGGCACTGTCTGGTGCTCGGCCGGAGGAGCTAAAGATTCTACTGGGGTGAGCTTCTATCTCAGAGGAGCACCGCGCATTGATGGGCACGGTGATTGAAAGGATTTCATCCACAGAGAGCGGATTGTATGAGGCCGTCAAAAGTTTACTGACGGGTTTCAAGGTACATTAGATAATGTATACTTTTGTCAGCTGCGCATGAATAAGATGTGCCCTGTGTAGATAGTAGCCCCTGAGACTCTGCGCATCGTCAAGAAATGACGGCACGCGGAGGATCATAATCCCAGGTCTAAGATGTCGCCATTGAATGTAGGCGGTAGGGTGTCCGGAATCGAGCCGAACTGACGATTTTGCCGAACTAAAGCGGCAACTGGATGTGGCAGATGCCAACATCATGCTTGCCAATAAGCGGCTTGATGAGGCTCAAGGTATGTAATTCCTCGGGCGGCATCAGGTAAGAACAATTTTATGCCTGTGTCTTACGATGTGTGTGCTTGACGCAGATGGTGCGGCCGCCGTGGAGAGTCTTAGGGCAGAACTTGCCCGAGCTAAAGAACAAGGCAACGAAAGTGATGCGGCCACCAGGAAAGCCCTTGAAGAGCTGAGAGCCGAACAGGCTGCTCATTGCCGAAGCAAGGAAGAGATGGCCGAGATGACCGAAAAGTTAAAAAGCGCTACAGACCATTGCAGACTTCTTGAAAAAGAAGACCAGGCGAAACAGACGGACTTACTCTAAGGCCGTTGCCAATGCCAAGGACGCGCGCTCTGCGATGAGAGCTGCGAAGGAGGAGCTGCGTCAGGCCAAACAGATTGCGGCTGGAAAGCCCTTTATGCTGGGAAGGAAATTTTGCGATTCGAAGTTTGCTCCGTTGGACCGGATGTGGAGTGTGGAGGATACCTATCTGGACTTGGCAGCGAGTGCTGCTGATGCGACCGAACACTTTCGAGATCAGAAAGATCGCGAAGTGGAAAAGCTTTGCTGGTCGCAGTTTCACAATCCAGAGCGTCCACTGGCAGTGGATGATCATTTGGCTCAATGGGCCGAACTGAATAGGTTGTCTGGACTCTCCATGAAGTACGTCATGGGTCACCTGTGGCCGGGGAGATCGGAGCCAAAGAGTTATTTCAGCTTAGTGCAGCAATTCCTTGACGCGGTGCCGCGTATAAATGCAATGAAGAGGTCAGCATGCATAGAGGGTGCTAGGAAGGCTCTTGCCCATGTTAAGACATACTGGGCAGAGATGGAGACCACCGTTGTTGCGTCCCGAGATTCGGACAAAAGCCGAGTGCCCTCCGAGCACTATTTTCAGGAAATTCTTGAAGGCGCTCGTGTAATAGAGACGCAGTTCCCGAAAGATGCTATGTTATGATAGCATATGTAATTATAAAGTAATATTTTGATAAACTGTAGTGGCCTTTTTTATACTTGTGCCTCCAAGTATTGGGAACACCTCCTGTGCGGCCGTTTTAACATATATATATATATACAAAATCTGAAAGATGGCAGTCGTTGGCTTCAGCCCCCACGCACATAGTGCGGGGGTGCTCGTAGAAGATGCGTTTTCACACTTAACCCAACGTCTTGGTCCTACAAAGGAGGTGATAGCGCAGCGGGCCAGGCAACCTGACTATAATGCTTTAACACTTTCACTTAGCCATAGGAGTTTGATAGTGAGACTATTTAGGTAGCCCCTTGGTGGCAACTGCGCTCGTCCGAGTTCAGGGCGCATATGTGCCTGACCGGGAAGCGTCCCTTTGTTAAAGCGGAGGAATCCGATAGATTCCGATAGGTCATCGAGTGGCTGACCAGTCTCACGCTACATCATGACAGTCAGTTTTCGGCTTTCTCTACTGAGGTGCTCGCCCGGCCGAACCGGGGCACAATCGCAGTAGTTCTCCTGGTGCTACCTTAGCCGATAGAGCGGAACGTAAGGTAGCCGAACTCAGGAGCCGGGCAACCCAACATTTGACCAAAGACATGATTCGGAGCTGATGCATATAATGCCAAAACTCGCGACGCCGAACACTCCCTAAGGTGTTCGGTCTTTATGAGTGCGGGCGAAACAACACTCTTTATTAAAAAAAGCCCTTAGTGTCCAGGTACGTGCAAAAATTCTGACGTGGCCACATGCCAAGACGCCATCCTCCTCCTTGGTTATATCAGAAAAAACCAGGGGATGTGTAGCAACAAGAGACAGTAAAAAAGGTTTACGCAGGGTCTTAATCTAAAAAGAATCCTTTAGGACGGGTCCCTACTGCATGTCTGCGCCTGTGTCTCTGTTGTGCCGTATCCTAAATGGGCGCCGCACGACGTTCATCTGTAAAAGAGAGGAACTGAGTTGAAGACGGGTCGTGCCGAAAAAGTTTAAAATAAACAAAGTATAAAGTAAAATATATAAGATTGAGCTTTATTGTCTCTTATTGTATATGCGTGGAGCCCCTGGTGCGGGGGTATATGGCCACTAGGCCTGCATCAATAATGATTTTGCACCGAACTCGTCTATCCGCGTTCGTGGTCTTGAATGACCTATTTCGAAGTTTTTTGGCCGGTGAGGCCATTTTGCTGTGGGGCTGTCAAAGCGGTCGCACAGTCCTCCGCTTGGGGAGGCGCACTTTAGTGCTTCCCCTTCAAAAAGATGAGGCCTCGTGGACCAGGCATCTTAAGCGTAAGAGATGCATAATGCGGTATTGCGTTAAAGCGAGCGAAAGCTTCGCGTCTCAGTAGTGCTTCATAGCGACTTGAGAACGGGACGATATGGAAGGTCAGCTTTTCACGGCGGAAGTTATCGGCAGAGCCGAATATGACTTCGAGCCGGAGAAAACCCATACAATGGGTGTCCGGACCAGGTATTACCCCTTGAAAGGAGGTTTTGCTGCGGCGGATTCTTGCTGGGTTTATCCCCATGTGCTGGATTGTATCCTGATATATCAGGTTTAGTCCACTGCCGCCGTCCATAAGGACATTTGAAAACTAGTGTCCGCCAATTATTGGATCGAGTATCAAGGCAGTCCAGCCTACATTCTTGATATTTCTAGAATAATCTAGCTGATCGAAGATGATCGGTTTTGACAACCAGTGGCAGGACCCTTTGGGGATGGCACGTTTTATTATGTGAAGTGAGTTCACTATTTTTACTTCTTGTGGGAAGTTCTTTTGTTTCATGGTGCTCTGCTTTTGGGGTTCGTCCTCGTCTTCGCTTGGTGTGTCGAGCCCCTTGTGTTCGGCATTGAGTCTGCCGGATTGTTTGAAAACCCAACAGTCTCTGTGGGTATGGTTAGCAGGCTTCCCGGGAGTACTGTATATCTGACATATCCTATCCAGGATTTTGTTTAGGTTGGATGGATCGTCCCTGTTATCCTGGGGGGGCGATTTTGCCTGATTTTGTCGTGAGCCTTTGAATCCGGCATTGACTGCCGTGCTCTTCGGACTTTTGTCCTAAGTCCAGCGACGGTCCTTGTTGCGTCGCGGTTTTTCCGTTTCCATCCCTAGTTTCGGATGTACTTGGGTCGCTGGGGCTGCACCTTGCCAACCAGCTGTCCTCCCCTGCACAAAAGCGGGTCATGAGGCTTGTTAGTGCGGCCATTGTTCTTGGCTTTTCTTGGCCGAGGTGTCTGGCGAGCCATTCGTCTCGGACGTTATGCCTGAAAGCTGCTAAGGCTTCGGCGTCCGGACAGTCGACTATCTGATTCTTTTTAGTGAGGAATCTATTCTAGAACTGCCGAGCTGATTCTCCGGGTTGTTGAGTTATGTGACTAAGATCGTCTGCATCCGGAGGGCGGACGTAGGTCCCTTGAAAGTTTGCTCGGAAAGCATCCTCGAGCTCTTTCCAGCTTCCAATTGTGTTTTCGGGAAGGCTTTTAAGCCAATGCCGGGCTGGCCCTTTAAGCTTAAGGGGTAAATATTTTATGGCGTGGAGATCATCACCTCTAGCCATGTGTATGTGGAGGATATAATCCTCGATCCAAACTCCAAGGTCTGTTGTTCCATCATATGCCTCTATGTTTACGGATTTGAATCCCTCTGGAAATTCATAGTCCAGGACCTCATCGGTGAAACATAGGGGGTGTGCAGGGCTCCTGTATTTGGGTGTGCCGGATTCTGATGATGGCTTCATAGCGTTGCTTACAGAGCTTGCTTTCTTGGCCCATAAATGGACCTAACTGGGCCATGATGCGAATCCTTAAGTGGGTCGCATGCCGATTTAGGTGCAGCGCCGCTTGCCGCTTTATGGGGTCGTCTATCCGACCGTGTGGCTTTCTCAATTTTTGAATGCGAGGGCTCTAGGGCCTCTTCGTCGAATTCAGGCAATAGCTTTCTTTTCGGATAGCTTTTAGTGCGGCGGCTGTCGCCGTATTTATCTGCGGTATTGATTACTTTGCTCCATCTAATCCGGAGTGCATCTTCCGCTGTTTTTAGCTTCCGCTTCTGCTTTTTTAGGCTGCGTGCAGTTGCAACGAGCCTTTCGTGGAGATTCTTCTGCTCCATAGGTTTATCCGGCGTGAGGTCGTCCGGAATGCCGTTTTCGCCGGAGGAGGGATGTTCGGTTTCTCTATCCGTGTTGCCCTGTTCGGACGGTTGCTCTAAGGCCTACTCGTCGTCTACCGGCTCGTCCTGCTCTATGGCTGGGTTTTTGTCGAGGCGGGGCTTGGGTCGGCGTTTACGCCGACGCTTTGATTGCTTTTCGGGGGGTCGATCTCCCGTCCCATCCCCTTTTTCCTCGTTGTCGCTTCCTTTAGGGGTATCCACCATGTACACATCGTGAGATGAGGTGGCTGTCCAATGCCCTATGGGCGTTGGTTCGTCGGTATCTCATGCATCGTCATCCATGTTGTCGATGTCTCCGGAGTCGAAGTTGAGCACGTCGTTTAAATTGTCGACAGTGGCTACCAAGTGGGTGGTGGGTGGGCTTTGAATTTCTTCATCGTCTGTATCCCATCCTCGCTGACCGTAGTTTGGCCAGGGCTCTCCTGATAAGGAGAGAGACTTGAGAGAGTTCAGGATATCACCAAAAGGCGAGTGCTAAAAGATGTCTGCGGCGATGAACTCCATTATCGGCGCCCAATCGGATTCGATCGGCAGGGGCGCGGGGGGTTCGGAGTTCGGAAAGGAGTCCGGATCCTCGGAGTCACGGATCATGCAGAGTGCGGGGCTAGCGTTTGGCTCGATCGCCTTTGAGATCGAAGCCCCCGAGGTAACGTCCAACCGCTCATCCTCGATTGGCGCAATAGGCTCCGAGTTAGGGGTCAGAACCGATGCGTGTGCGGCCTCCAGGACACTATCCGGAGGCAGAGCTAGATCATGCCCCTCGAGATAGTGCGGCGCACTTGGCCGTGGCTCGAACCCGTCGAAGATCAAGTCTCCGCGGATGTCAGCCGTGTAGTTTAAGCTTCCAAACCTGACTTGATGGCCAGGGGCATAGCTTTCGATCCGCTCCAGGTGGCCGAGCGAATTGGCCCGCAGAGCGAAGCCGCCTAAGACGAAGATCTGTCTGGGGAGAAAAGTCTCACCCTAGACCGTATCGTTGTTGATGATCAAAGGAGCCATCGGGCCTAAAGGCGACGACACAGAGGAACTCTCAATGAAAGCACCAATGTCGGTGTCAAAACTAGCGGATCTCGGGTAGGGGGTCCCGAACTGTGCGTCTAGGCCGGATGGTAACAGGAGGCAGGGAACACGATGTTTTACCCAGGTTCGGGCCCTCTCGGTGGAGGTAAAACCCTACGTCCTGCTTGATTAATATTGATGATATGGGTAGTACAAGAGTATATCTACCACGAGATCAAGGAGGCTAAACCCTAGAAGCTAGCCTATGGTATGATTGTTGTATATGGAGTTGATGTCCTACGGACTACAACCCTCCGGTTTATATAGACACCGGATAGGGTTAGGGTTACATAGAGTCGGTTACAATGGTAGGAGATCTTGAATATCCGCATCGCCAAGCTTGCCTTCCACGCCAAGGAAAGTCCCATTCGGACACGGGACGAAGTCTTCAATCTTGTATCTTCATAGTCCAGGAGTCCGGTTGAAGGTATAGTCCGGCTACCCGAACACCCCCTAATCCAGGACTCCCTCATTAAGGTTCAAGTTATCTACAACCGGACATTAACAAATTCCCATCTGCCCATAACCGCGGGCACGGCTTTCGAAAGTTCAAATCCCTGCAGGGGTGTCCCAACTTAGCCCATTACAAGCTCTCACGGTCAACAAAGGAATATACCTCCTCTCGATACGTTCCGATCAGACTCGGTACCTCGGTTCTTCAAGACATTTCGACAATGGTAAAACAAAATCAGCAACACCGCCCGAATGTGCCGACAAATCCCGATAGGAGCTGCACATATCTCGTTCTCAGGGCACACTCAGATGAGCTCTCCATACAACTAAAACCAAACCTCGAGTTTCCCTGAGGGGGCGCTGCACAGGACTCTAGTTTGGACCAACACTCAGAGGAGCACTGGCCGTGGGGGGGGGGGGGGAAAATAATGATGACCCTCAGGAGCGCGACTCCCAAGGGAAAAGAAAAGGCTAGGTGGCAAATGGTAAAACCAATGTTGGGCATTGCTGGAGGAGTTTTACTCAAGGCGAACTGTCAAGGGGTTTCCATAATAGCCCAACCGCGTAAGGGACGCAAAATTCGGGAACATAGCACCGATATGACGGAAACTAGGGCGGCAAGAGTGGAACAAAACACCAGGCATAAGGCCGAGCCTTCCACCCTTTACCAAGTATATAGATGCATTAATTAAATAAGATATATTGCGATATCCCAACAAGTAAACATATTCCAACAAGGAACAACATCTCCATGTTCCAACAAGGAACATACTTCAATCTTCACCTGCAACTAACAACGCTATAAGAGGGGCTGAGCAAAGCAGTAACATAGCCAAACAACGGTTTGCTAGGACAAGGTGGGTTAGAGGCTTGGTTCAACAATATGGGAGGCATGATAAGCAAGTGGTAGGTATCGCAGCATAGGCATAGCAAAAGAGCGAGCAACTAAGCAAGCAAAGATAGAAGTGATTTCGAGGGTATGGTCATCTTGCCTGAAATCCCGCAAGGAAGAAGAACGAGTCCAAGAAGAAGACAAACGGACGTAGTTGAATGGGTCCTCACAAACACGACGTTACCGGAACCAACCCGACGAAGCAAACACCGGAAAGAAGCACACAACATAGTAAACAACCAACACAAGAACATGATATGATATGCGGGATGCGGTATGCGATGCATATGCATGATGTGACAAGGAATGCATGAACCTGGCCTCAACTTGGAAATCCAAGTGTGCCACTGGAAAGATGAGATGAAATTGCTTGAGAACGAAATAAAGAACGCTGGAATCGGAGTTACGGTTTGGAAATGGCAAGCAATACAAATATGGCACCAGTCTGCGATATACAGCAAGTAGCCATCTAAATGCAATAAGATGAACATGCTACAGCACTCAAACATGACAACAAAATACATGGCAGGGATCCATTCATGATGCTTAACAAAAGTCTAGCACTGAGCTACGGCCAATTCACCCATTAACAGGTTCAAACAAGCATGGCAAAAATGCATATGGTAAACAGATTTCAGACTTAATGAAATTAACACTTGTCTGGAATTTCAGAGCAGATAGCACTCTTTGGAGCATGAAAATTATATGCTACAGGACCTGAACATGGCAAAGTAAAGCATGGCATGGAGCTACTCAAAGAGCTTAACAAAAGTCCCTTAGTGGCGTTGAGACAAAAGGGATCGGAAAATACATTTGCAAGCATGTGAACATGGCAAAAACATAATCAGATTACAGACTTGGTGAAAAACTGGAGCATGCAAAATCAGATATCAAGTAGGCATGTTAACGAGCTCGATGCACTCACTACAGAGCAAGTCATGACAATCTAAGCATGCATCCATCAAGAATACACAAAATGCAACCTAGACATGGCAAGAACAATAACATAGCATGCACAGATCAACTACAACATCCTCGGCAAAATCGCTAACAAGTAGACAATCTGTCCAGATTCGCGAAATGACAAAAGTAGAGCTCGATTGACTCAAGCTAGGGTGCTCCATAATTGCAAACAAAGACATGGATGGATAGAGCACTACAAAATTAACAAAACATCCTTACTGATCATCCTCAAAAGAGTCACTGATCACTAGGAAACAACATAAACATATGGCATAAAGAGATGAACAGTCCAAGGACTTAGTGGAAATGCTAAGTCCCTGAAATCAGCATTACCAAGTGCCCTAGTTTGCAAGCTCGTGCTAGTCACCACACACATCACAAAAATACATGGGTTGCACCTCTGAAAGATGGCAAAACCCTTAACAAAACATATGTAGAGCTCATGGGCATATCATGCACACAATAATCATGGAAAAAATGACAAATATCTAATTGGAGCAGCAGATCTGACAATTAACTCAAATAGCATTCTTCTAACAGCATTTCGGGCATCAAGATGGACTCAAATGAAAATGATGCAATGAGATGAAATGATGTGCTCTCTGAGGCAAACATTTTGATATGCTATATGCATGAATCGGAGCTATGGATGCAGAGTTACGACATGATGAATATGGGCATATGAATCTGGAAATTTCGGGGACTTAGTGAAATTTATACCTCCGGAGAAAGTCAACCCGGGACGGAGACGTGCGGGACGGAGGGATCCGGATCTGGATGGGGCGTTTGGATCGGGGAGTGGTGGATCTTGCCCATCCTCTCCGGATCTGGCGAGGCGGGCGACGACTCCGGCGATGGCAGCGGCCGGAGAAGATCGCGGGGCGGCGCATCGGGCCGGCGACGAGCCGTGGCGGCGCATGGGGCCGGCGACGAGCCGTGGCGGCGTGCGGAGCCGGCGACGAGCCGTGGTGGCTCGTGGTGCCAGGAGGAGGCCGGCGACGAGAGTAGGTGGC
>NC_041390.1:33273139-33319402 GCF_002162155.2 Triticum dicoccoides | reverse complement strand
CGGCGAGCGAGAAGAGCGGCGGCGCGGCTTGGGCCCGGAGGGCCAGATCCGGGTCCGCGGGCCTGGCGCTGTGGGAGGGGAGCCGGCGGGCCAGGTGGCGTGCCGTGAGTGGCTCGGGGCGGCGGCGCAGGTGACGTGGCGAGCGTTGATTGGTTGGAGCGATGTGGCAGCGGGCGGCGGACATGTCCGGCTCAGCGCGAACGTGTCCGGCGGCGCGAGGAGGATGAGGGTTAGGGTTTTATCTGCGAGAGAATTTCGGAGGGAGACACATATTTATAGGTAGAGGGAGCTAGGAGAGTCCAAATGAGGTGCGGTTTTCGGCCACGCGATCGTGACCGAACGACCGAGATGATGGAGCAGGTTTAGGTGGGGTTTGGGCCAAATTGGAGAGGTGTTGGGCTGCAACACACACGAGGCCTTCTCGGTCCCTCGGTTAACCGTTGGAGTATCAAACGAAGTTCAAATGGTACGAAACTTGACAGGAGGTCTACCGGTAGTAAACCAAGGCCGCTTGGCAAGTCTCGGTCCAATCCGGAAATGTTTAATCCCCACACACGAGAAGAAGGTAGAAATGACCACCGGAGGAGAACGGAGCGCCGGAATGCAAAATGGACAACGGGAAAAATGCTCGGATGCATGAGACGAACATGTATGCAAATGAAATGCACATGATGACATGATATGCAATGCATGACACACAAGCAATGACAAGGAAACAACAGTGAATAACTGGAAGACTCCTGGCACATCGGTCTCGGGGCGTTACAGGGTGGGCGGGCTGAAGAAGTGACGGGAAAGAGGGAAGGTTTGCTACCCGTTGGATCTCTGAGGAGCAGACGGTTTAGATCTGCGATCCGAGGGAGGGTTTGCTCAACCAATCATAGCGCGAGTTTTCGCTCACACTGGATCGCCACATCAGCAGGGGCGGCTCGCTTTCTTTTTTTTGAGAGATAGATAAGGTTCGCTTCCTTTTGAAAACAAGCAGCAGTAGTCCGTCACACGATCATGACGGTTTTATAGTGAATAAGTTAGACTATATGTTGGTTCCCATATAGATGAAATTACAAAATTATATTCGTTTTTTCTTTGAGTAAAAATGAATTTAATTTTGGAGTCACATATTATATATGTATAGTTGTTGTGTAGGAGTGCAAACTAGTTGTTGTGTAAGAGTGCAAAGCTTTATTTATACCACGATTTTCTTGACTAACTGGTATTGAACTATTCAAGTAGGTGAGAGATGCACGATCCGATCCATGGCACACATTTTTTAAGTAGTATAGTCGTCACACGCTAGTCTCTGAACCCAAGAGATCTTGGATCATGTCTTGATTGCATTTTTATCATTAAAATTTAAAACACACGATCTCCAGAAAAAAAATTAATACCATATGGACTTCGTTTTGTTTCTAGGCACATTCGCATTTTGCTAATTGGTGACGATTTCTGTGACGGGCGAGAGAAAACTGTCATCGACTGTGACGGATTTTCATAACGTCACCAGAAATCTGTCATGGATTAACAGGTTTCTTGTAGTGTAATGGATACAATTGGAAATCATCAATTTACGCAAATCATTTCACCTTGCTGCGCACTAAGCTCAAGTTCAGATAAAAATGAAAAATGTCATATACTCATATCATGCATACAATTTTATTGTATGATACTACCTCCACAGTCCATAATATCATAGCTTAGTAGGCGTAGAGTTTTGGCTCCAGGGACCTTGGTGAACAATAACTTAAAGACAGATAGAAAAAAAATTGTGTAGATGTTCATGTTAGTGTAACAAGAGTGTTTGCCAATATTCATGCGAACGGGGTAGTAGTGCTTCCTCGGTGAAAAAAGCAAAATTAAGTGTATTATTTGAAGGTAACGTTTGTCGTTCGACTTACTTTTTTTTCATAGGTCAATATGCTTAAACTTTCCCCCTAAAAATTTGGAGGTAACATTTGGGAGTGACAATGAATACATATATTATTATTTTCAACTTTTCTTGATCATGACAAAATACATTTTTGACAGGCAACAACATATACACCCTAGAGTCAAAAGTAATATCCGAGCTTGGTATCATTATGACCTTATTTATATCATGCATGACACATACTAGTATGTCATTTAATGTATGTTGTTATGATACTCAACTCTCTCTTTTCATATCTAAGGCTGGTTGTAATGGTAGTATCATAGCTAGTATCATGCATGCCAACTAGGCAATTTTGATGAGGTGTCATAGCATTAAATGAAGAAAAAGAGAGTGGAGTATCATATCATGATACCGTATCATAATAAATGTTATGCTACTTTGTGTCATGCATGGCAATAAATAGAGTAGTACATGATACTAATATATGATACTATGCATTAGAGAGGTAGCATTATACACTAGTATCATATGCATGATACTAGTATATGATAATCCTCATTACAACCAGCCTAAAGTGGTGTTTGGTTCTCTAGTCCTTGACTTTTTCTAGTCCCTATGACTTTTTGAAAAAGACTCTCAAGGATGTGCTTCTAAGGACTTTTAGTAAAAAGTCTAAAAAAATCCCACTTTGTTTGGTTTGCTAGGGACTTTTTCTAGTCCCAACACAAAATAGTCCCTGGAACCAAACACCCCCTAATTGTGTCCCACTTAGCAAAAATGACCAGTTAGCAATTAGCATGCATGGTACTACTACCAACAGTCCAATATCTGCGAGACCCCTTGTAAAATTTTGAAGGAAAAAAAAGAGGATGTAAAAAGAAAAATATTACTGAGCAGAGTCAATAAAAACGAACGTGTCTCCCGCCAGCAGGAAGGAGCTTGCCCTAGTTAAATTTTGTTTCGTCTTCCTCGTCCGTGGGTAGAGATGTGTCTGTACACAGAACAAAACCGTACGGACACTGCAAATTGATTACCCTAGTACGATTGTTTCTCTTGACAGTGATCATTTGGGAACGATTTGACTAATAACCGAGTCTCTGCCGGGATCATAGAGACCCCGACCCCATCGTCCACACCCGCGGTCACCATCACCAAACCTTGCCACAGAGCCTACGTTTCCTATCTGAATTCTGAACTATGAACCCATTTACAAACTCACTGCTCTTGTCATTTTGGATCATCTTCCTCTCATCTCTCGCACTATAAAATCACATCGCGTTGCCCTCTCCTCAGCAATCATCATCAGGGCATCACCACACAATTGACCATCAATCATTGATACCACAATCTTTCCCCGTGGTAGCTACACAACACATAAACAGAACAGAACAGAACAGCAGCAACGGCGGCCTGGCGAAGGAAGGAGACGGCCGAAGCATACTACCTCGCCGCTGATGCCGGCGACAGAGGAAAGAAGATCCCCAAGGGGTACCTCCCGCTGGCGCTGGTGGGCGAGAAGGGAGACGGCGGTGAGCGTGTGCTGGTGCGGATGGAGGCGCTCAAGGAGCCGTGCATGGCGGCGCAGCAGTTCGGCTACGGCCAGCCCGGCGTCCTCAGGATCCCCTGCGACGCACAGCAGTTCCACCAAATGGTCAGCGCCATGTGCAGCAAGAGCAAAGCCACATAGGATAAGATTGGAAGAGGGATGCAGTAGCTCAAATTATAATTATCTCACCTCACATGCACATGCTTTCTAGGTTTATTTAGTTACGGACCGAACAATTCGTAGTATTGCAGATAGTCCATATAACTGAAACAAATTTGGTGTTTCAGCGAGGTGGTTCTCTTCTCTGAATATCGTTTTGCGTTCGTTGCGCTCTGTTTTCTTTCACATTGACTCTTGACTATAGCATAGCACTGACTCCGCCTGCGGCGATGCGCTCCTGAATCGGCTATTCCCCTGTCTACCCCTGAAACCCTCGATTGGCGGTGGCGGCTCGGCCATTCCCGCACGGCCGTCCCCCTCATTCTTCACTTTTCGCACCCCCAGGCGACCCCACTTCGCCGGCCTTCTACCTGACGCCGGGCACCACCCTGCTGCGCTGGCCTGTGCCGTGACGCCGAAGAGGAGGAAACCCCCGCCCGCACCACGCTGCGCCGCTCTGCCCCGTGACGCCGGAGTGGGGGACACCACCGCGCTGCGCCGGCCTGCCCCATGATGCTGGTCGCAGGAGAGGAGGACACCGCGACCACGATGGCAACGAGCCTAGGCTCGCTTTATAATTTATAAATGTCATGTGTCATCTATCAGGATGGGTCTCACCTGCTAGCCCATGAGACCTGATCTCATATAATTTTTTTTCTAAAGTGAGTTCCCTGTTCCGTAGTTTTTATTTGTGTAGCAAACTGATATTCCACCTGATTGGATGGTTCAGAGAACTCTTCCATCATTTAACTTCCCCTGATTAGACAATTCTTCCTAATGGATACAATTGGAAACCACCAATTTAGGCAAATCATTTAATGATGCTGCACACTAAGCTCAAGTTCAGAAACTTCAGATAACCACGAAGCAGCTTCTAGTTCTAAGCACTGTCAAATCAAGTAGGCAGGTTACTGGAATTTAAGTGTTCAGTGACTGGCCAAACCCTTTGCTCGCTATAACTGAACACGTACATTTGGCCTTCCAAGTAGAGAGTGCACAGCTCTAGTTTTGTTGGCTCATTTGTTGTTTGTAGACATCTGAACTGGAAGAAAACTTTGGTAATAGCGTACAAAGTTCTCAGCGGTCGTTGACAATGAGCTGTGAGAATGTTGAGGAGGTGGAAGGCGAAGCTGAGAAGAAGAAAACAGAGTCCCAATCTCCCAGAAAGATAAAACACCGAAGCAGTCCAAGAAAAGGAAGGAAATGACGCCAAGGTAAGATGAATTGGAATCTTTTACAAATATCCTCGTGTTCAGACTTCAGAAGCAGGGCAAGTGCAACTATTGCAAACAAGATCTTTTATGTGAATAAAAACTTGGTATATCATCCTTGCTGAAGAATTTGACCACCTGCAGGAGCAACCCCAATAAGATCAATGATGATAACAAGCAGTCAACCCTTCAAGATACAACAGATGAGGAGGACAGCAGATTAGAGATGCTTCAAGATACAACCCTCGTTGCTAGGATCCACTACTATGAAAAGGGCTATAGATGATATGGCCACTAGTACTAATGGCGCACCATGTGCTGGGGCGTCATTAATGTCCAAATACTAATGATGCACCATATCCACGGTGTGCCATTAGTAATAATTTTTTTCTTTTTTTTTTCAAAATTAGTAATAGCGCACCACATCCACGGTGCACCACTAGTAATTTTATTTTAATTTTTTTTTTCAAAACTAGTAATGGCGCACCAGTGAACAGTGCGCCATTACTAGTTAAACTAGTAATGGCGCACCACATGCACGGTGCGCCACTAGTAAATTTTTTTCAATTTTTTTAAATCTTTTTATTTTTTTTAAATTAGTAATGGTGCACCGTGTGTGTGATGCGTCATTACTAGTTTAACTACTAATGGCGCACTATCCACTGGTGCGCCATTACTAGTTTTGTAAAAAAAATTGAAAAAAAATTACTAGTGGCGCACCGTGAATGTGATGTGCCATTACTAGTTTAACTAGTAATAGCGCACTATCCACTGGTGCGCCATTACTAGTTTTGAACAAAAAAAACTAGTAATGGCGCACCACTCCCACGGTGCGCCATTACTAACTTGGCCCAAAAATCCACCGAATGCATCCCGTGGACCGCCTTTTCAGTTAAAAAAAGAAAATGATGGAAATGTCAAAAAAAAATAAAAGAAAGTAAGTTTCACATGTGATATGTGGTCTACTTGTTGGGAAAATTTATAAATATGAATTTCGACTTTATTTGCAAAATCTCTCTGGAATTTGTAAAATGGGCATAACTTTTGCATACGAATTCGGATTAAAAAAAATTATATGAAAAATCATCTACTCGAAAAGTTACACCTGAATTTAACCGGGGGAACCCCGTTAAACATTTTCAAAATCCCCAAAAACCTAACAGAAAAAAAGTTACGGGGCTTTTAAGATCTAGAGAGAAAAAATAAAAAAAAAAATCAAACTTACTAGTGGCGCACCGTTTGCTAGGTGCGCCACTAGTAACAGAAAAAAAATTGGTTTAAAAAAAATTCGAATTTTTTTTCAAAAAATGATACGTAATATGACTCATCATACTCATGAACATGAACAAAGTCCTAGACTTCAACAAGGTTTAATAGGATTGATATGATAGATATATCAACAGGTGCTTGTGAAGTGAGCTGGTGCTGGGGTTTGATAGAACTGCGAAGTTAAGCGTGCTTGGGCTGGAGTAGTGTGAGGATGGGTGACCTTTCAGAAAGTTTGACCACAAAGTACGATTTGACTTGAGATTAAGCATATTGACCCGAGATTAAGCCATAGTGACCTAAGATTAAGAACAAATTTGAAAAAAAAACAAATTTTTTTTTTGAAATTTTTTACTAATTGCGCACCAATGGCGTGATGCTAGTGGCGCACCTGTAGTGCGCCATTAGTAGCGAAAACAGGTGCGCCACTAGTAGCCCTTTTTCTAGTAGTGGAGGTTTGATCCTGGGAAGATTAGAGATGCTTTTGCTGAAATGATAATTATGGATGGGCTCCCATTTGCATTTTCCGAGAAACCAGGATTTACAAAGTTAATGTCAAAGGCACGTCCTCGCTTTACTGTGCCATCTAGGAGAACCACTATCAGTTATTGTGTCGACATTTACTATTGTGAGAAAGTGAAACTAAAGAAAATTCTTCAAAGAATCTTGTGATAGAGTCAGCCTAACAACCGACACCTGGACATCTATGCAACAGCAGAGCTATATCTGTGTTACGGTTATGGCTCATTTCCTTGACACTGACTGGAAGCTACATAAGCGGATTATTGGGTTCTTCTTGGTGGGTGGTCATAAGGGGAAGACAATGAGGACATCAAGAGGTGTTTGCTTGATTCGGGTTTAGAGAAAGTGTTCTCCATAACTGTTGACAATGCATCAGCAAATGATGGCACTATAAGTTACATGAGGAGGGTCATGAACAATGCTAAAACCAGCATAGCAGAAGGACAATATATTCACATGAGATGTGCAGCCCATGTCATAAACTTGATAGTTTCAGATTGCCTAAGATAGTTGGACATCTCAATGCAGCGAACCCGTGCTGCTGTCCGTTTTATCAGAAATTCTCCATCAAGAATTAACTCGATTTAAAAGGTGTGGTGACTTGGAAAAGGAGGAGAGCAAAACCATCTTACCACTTGATATGTGCACAAAATGGAACTCCACATACCTAATATTGAAAACTGCAGCCACATATGAGAAATTTGGAAAAAGATTAGTGAAACACTTAATGACTTGTTTAAGATGTATGCTTCAAGTGAGAAGAAGAAAATGGAATCCAATGTGGTGCAAGGAACGAGCTTGATGAGGTCCATAATTGCCAAGAGGATGAGAATGAACAACTGTGTGGTCGGCCCTACCAAGTCTGAGCTTGAGAAATATCTTGCTGAGGAGACTGGCGCAAACACCACCAAATTTCATATTCTCATTTACACCCTTCATGGTCCAAGCACTCATTTGTACTCATGACTGGATGCGGCAATCAGCTCCTGTAAATGATGAAGAGATACAGAACAATTGACCAAACTAGAGGAAGGCATGAAAATAGGTTCATTTGGTGCTTCCTTTGTTTCCCTAGTTCCTTGCTGGATTTAACTGCTTACTGCTTACTTTATTTTAATCTCACAGTTACTTCAAGAAATGAGTGGTCTCAATGTATCCGAGACTAGCTCTAGTAATAATAATTCCATCACCATTCATGATTCCACATCATAAAGATGGGTGAGTACTACTTCCCTTGATAAGCACAAGAGGGACTTGCAACTTGGAGGGTATGATGGTAATCTCATGCTACATTATTTTCTAACCTGCAGTTTACAGAGATTGGAGCCTTGGAAAAATCTTTCCATCTCACTGATGAGTTGGATTGTGGTGGTGCAAAACTGCAAAGCTTGTTGTCTTGTTCGGTTCAAGCGATCGGTTCATTATTTTATTTTGGTCTATGCTTCCATGCCGGAACATCTATCAGTCAGTCAATGATATGAGCTCAAGTTATCTGTGCCGTGTAGTTGTGCGGCTGCTACTATGAACTGTAAGCTACTATCTATTTGGCTTCAAGTTATGCAACCTCACAACTTTTTATGATTCAAACAGTAAAAAATAGCTTCACCTTAAGGAAATTCTACCAAAACACCAAAGTTGAATCATCTCAGTATTGTTGGGGGAAAACAGCAATGGCTAGACTTTGTGGTGTTATAGAATACTTTCAATTTCTCTGTTATCACGTTCTCAATTTCTTCTCACGGTAGATGACCAAGAGACTAATGGTTCAAATGCCTCCCACAGAGGCGAAAGCTGAACCATCTACCTCACCAAATCATTTGGAATATTATTTATTATCATGGAGTAGAAAAGCAGAAACATCTGGTTTCTAGCTCATAGGCATATTTTTTAGAAATGCATGATCTAGGTAATCACAAACAAATTGACTTTAGTTAAATCCATCCCGTAGGATCTTATTAATTAATACCTCCTTTGGTACAAAATATATTCCACCTCTTTTACACTGCATGATATCAAAACAACACTGAGCTTATATCTTCGTGATGAAAGCTTCAGTCATACTATGTTACTAAAAATAAAAAATCATAATTCCTGATGAAAGCAGTTTTACTGATAAAATCTAGTCTTATAACTTCGCTCATGTGTTCAGTATAAAGTCTCTTATGACCAAACTGAAGAAATTAGACTGCAAACAACACATAGAATTTGGTTCAATTATTATAGAAAGAACTTGTCAATCTTTGCTACAGAAGCAGAACTTGTGACATAAACTAAACTAAACCAGGCACCGCAAGAAATTTGTTTTCCAGATCAAAATAATTACATAAACACAAGGAAAACTTCAAGCTTCAGGCACTCCACGAAATCACAACTTAGGCTACTAGCAAGCGATTCAGGGTGCGTTGTCACACGACAGTGTAAAACTTCAATGGTTCGGCTGAAAGCGGTTCATTAAGTGAATCTCCTCGGCAATTCCCGATAACCTTTTGGTTGTCCACCGGAACCAACCAAGTGATCTCGTGGATCCAGGACCCATGACCACGCCAGGCGGGGACACGAGCTGGGGCCTCCATGGTATGTGCGTAGGAGAAGCCTCGCAGGTCGCTGATGAAGCAACTGAGGAGGGGAGCGCTGTAGCGGTGGTGTGAGTGAAAGCGGCATAAAAAGTGGATGTTGGATACGATGCGATGCTGGCGTTTGCAGATGAGGGAGGCACGGGGGAGTGAGGACGGCTGCTGGAGGAGGTGGAGGAGATTCTCAGAGAGTAGGTTTTCATCGTCAGCGGCACCATCGCCCTCGACATCTTGCCCTCCTCACAGCTCGTGTGGCAGGGGGAAATGGTCAAGTGATCAGCATCGTGGACCTGCATTTGCACAAACACCTAGTCAGTAATTTAGCCAGGCCATATGCCTATTCATTAGGGAAACTGTTAATTTTGCACCAAATACGTTAAAATAGCATCTCCGATTAACACAGAGCAGTATAAATAGCATCTCCGATTAATTTAGCCAGGCCATATTCTTTCTTTTTTTTTCCTTTTTTCTTTTTCTTTTTCTTTTTTCTTTTTTCTTTCCTTTTCTCTGCCCTACAAAAGCTTGAAAGGTGCCAACAAAAGCTCTAATAAATGAAAATAAAAGCAAAAATGCTTGGCAAGTTTCAACAAGGGCTAATAATGATATGGCTAATATTCCTCCTTAAAAGATGTGCAAAGCAAAATATGAATGTGCATGGCAAAAGAATCCACTACTTGGAATAGCAAATGAGGAGTTGCTATGATAGGTAGATATGGTGGACTCATTGAAAAACTGAAGTGGCTTAACGGGAGTTTCTCTCTTTTTTTTCTTCTATTCTTTGGGGGTAATTTTACTTGTTGACCTTTTTTTCTCTCATGGTTGATTATCAACCTTGGTTTCTTACCTCTCACATCTCACTCTTTTTAGTGAGAAACTCCACAAGGGGTTCGGATGTACCGGCGGAGTATGCTAGATCCCAATGTAGGAAATGCAATGCCAAGTACCGATGAGGCTAGCAACATAAGATAAAAGGATGATCGGCTTGGAGAACATCTTGTCACAATGAAATGCAAACCTGAAAATGTAAACTTATGAAAAGGTTGTGGAAGCATAGTGAACTCGAAAACCATCTGCGAGAGCACATTTAGTCCAGAACTAGCAAGCACACCACCATGTCCTCATGGATGACCACGAAGCTTTAAGTGAAGTATTTTGATGCATAGCAAAGCGAAGATAAGAACACCTGCACAGAATATTAAATATTGAGTACACCATAAATTTCTTCCAGGAACAAACAAAGAAAGACTGAAATGCCATTAGCTTATTTGTCAACTTGTGAGAAGATAAGTGGTGTTGAGAAGAAATCTTGAATTAATGACTTTGTTTAACTAGTAATGGCGTACCACTCCCACGGTGCGCCATTACTAACTTGGCCCAAAATTTCCACCGAATGCACCCCCTGGACCGCCTTTTCAGTTTAAAAAAAATAAAAGAAATTGATGGAAATATCAAAAAAATAAAAGAAAATAAGTTTCCCATGTGATATGTGGTCTAGTTGTTGAGAAAATTTACAAATATGAATTTCGACTTTATTTGCAAAATCTTTCTGGAATTTGTAAAATGGGCATAACTTTTGCATACGAACTCGGATTAAAAAGTTTTCTATATGAAAAATCATCTACTCAAAAAGTTACATCCAAATTAAACAGGGGGAACCCCGTTAAACATTTTCAAAATCCCCAAAAACCTAACAGAAAAAAAGTTACGGGGCTTTTAAAATCCGGAGGCAAAAAAAATCAAAAAAATTCAAAAAATTTCAAACTTACTAGTGGCGCACCGTATGCTAGGTGCGCCACTAGTAACAGAAAAAAAAAATTGGTTTCGAAAAAAAATTGAATTATTTTTCAAAATATGATACGTAATATGACTGGGAAATTTGAAATATTTTTTCAAAATTTCATCATACTCATGAACTAAGTCCTAGACATCAGCAAAGTTTAATAGGATTGATATGATAAATATATCAACAAGTGCCTATGAAGTGAGATAGTGCGCCATTACTACGAAGTTAAGCGTGCTCGGGCTGGAGTAGTGTGAGGATGGGTGACCTTTCGGGAAGTTTGACCACAGAGTGTGATTTGACCTAAGATTAAGCATATTGACCCGAGATTAAGCCATAGTGACCCGAGATTAAAAAAAAAAATAAAAAAAAAATTTGAAAAAACTTGCTACTAATGGCGCACTCCTGTGCGGTGCTTAGTATACCAGATACTAATGGCGCACCGGTGGTGCGCCATTAGTAAAAAAATCTAATGGCGTGGTGCTAGTGGCGCACCTGTAGTGCGCCATTAGTAGCGAAAACAGATGCGCCACTAGCAGCCCTTTTTCTAGTAGTGTCATTTTAGTGCCTATGTCTGAATATCTGATATGTCATGAGGCTAATTGGATTTCTTACTGAATATCTGAATATCCGAACAAAGTGCGTAAGAGTTTAACCATAAAGATCAAATGTATATATTTACCAGATGTATGTGCATGAAGAACATCACACAAGACCGTCATGTGAGAACTATGCATCATGCATGGATGGACTGAGTGTTACAAGGGTAGAAAAATGTACAACTCCAAGATAGAGAGTCCTGCACAGTGAATGGAAACAGAGAACTGTTAGCAGCAATGAGGCAAAATAAAACTTAAAAAGTGTTTTTCTTTTTGTGTGTGATCATAAAAAAGCAAGGTTATTAACTGGGGATATATACAAGCAAGGTAACATCAGGGTGTCGATGAACATACTGTAGATTGAAATTTCTGAACAATGCATAAAACTATTGAAGTACAGTATGATTATGCATGTACTAACCAGATTATGGACAGAATGGAAGATACAGATTGAGATCTCCAGCATTTCTTCAGCTGGACTGAACTTAATTATGTCATGACAACTTGCTTACCAGGTATGCCTGGACCGACAGGACCACGCCGTTTACCCGGGTTGATCTAAAAAGACCAGAGCAACATTGTAACATTAACTTCTGATTGTACATTTGTAAGTGAATTATGGAACAGATCAACCAGAGTAACGCACTTACAAAGCATCACCCTTTAGTAAGTGAGGTTAGTTTGCACGTAAGCAGCTTTGCAGCGTGTAAATCATCTGGACAAGTGACATCCTAACTTAGTGTTGGCTATAAAAAATTGCACAAGTATTCCATGAACAGCAATGGGTTTTTTTTTGTGTGTGTGTGCAGAAGTAGGTACTTACTGCTGGTAGTTCCCAGAACTTCCTATATTAACAAAACTTCAGAATTTTTTATGAGATTCAGCACAACTTCAAAAGGTCACATGATGAATTTGTGAAACTTCATGTTGCTGTAGTAATTATGATCCATTTCCTTGTAATGAAACTTGTAGAGCTCCTACATCTGGTTCAGAAGAAAGTCAGACATATGTAGATCTTCTAAGAGAATTCACAGGCTTTCCCCTAGCTTGCTTATAGAAATTATTTGCTTCCGAGAAATATAAATGTTCCTATTGTTTAATTAAAGACAATATTAAAGCATGCAACAACTTCAAGATTGGTACAACATTTAATCTTAAAAAGTTTACTTAGCACAACTAGGGAACGATTATTTTTGTTTTCTGAAATCATCGAGGTATCTATACTATATCTAGAGCAGTCTTAAAGTTTCATTTTACATGTAAACACTTACCAAATCTATAACACTGGTAGGAATCCTACAAGTTTGGAGTGAATACTACAAGTGTGCAAAAATGTATAGTTCCAGGATGGAATCCTGCACAATAAATGGAAACAGAGCATTGTTCAGATTATGCAGTAAAAACAAGGTCTGAAGATTAACTGTATATACTTACCAGATTTATGTACAGGCAGGGGATGCCACAAGACCCTCATGTGAGAACTCTGCATGGATGGATCGAGCGAGTCCTTGAATGGCACAAAACTATGCAAATCCAAGGTAGAGCCCTGCACAGAGTATCAAAACAAGTGGGTTATATTCAGAAAACTCGTTACTTAGTAATGAGGCAAAAAAAAACTGAAAATATGTTTTCACAAGGGTAATTGCGGACAGAGATAAACAAGGAAGTATTAGTATTTGTTGACATGAAGGGGAAGTGTCTAGAAAAAGGTGGACTAACATACTGTAGATTATATTCCTAGACAGTAAATTGAACTATTGGATTATGGGTTGATGAGGCATGTACTAACCAGATCATGCACAGAATGTAAGATGCTATTCATGCTCGTACTTGCAACTGAGTGTCCGAGGACCGAGTGTCTGAGTTTTTCAACCAGGCTAGAGGATGCATAAATCGAAAAGGCAAAAAGCAAGCCCTGCACAGAGTATTAAAAGAAGCGGTTTATTGAGATATTACCATAAACCAAACATAAAGGTGAATGGCTTTGATGTTTATGCGGTTAGAAAAAACAAAGGGAATTCGTGTGTAGGTACTAGGAACGAGTACTAGAGAGCAAATAAGTGTTTTGTTTACCTTGGTTTTGTCAGATTTGACTTTACTGGAATTGTCTCTGAAACTTGCTGCACTGCAAAGAAGATAAAATCCTGCAGATTGAGTAGATGGAAACAGAAAAAGCTGTTATTCAGTAATAATGAGGTAAAGCAAAGAAAATAAATGGTTTGACAGTGTGAACAGTTAAAGTAGTGGATTCATATACCATAAAATAAATTTCTAAGCAGGGCATGGATTTATTGTTGGAGTATGGGATGATTACAGTATAAATGGTTATACTGTAATTGCCCCTGAAATTTGCTCCACCGCAAAGTGGATAAAATCCTGTATAGTAGATGGAAACAGAAAACTGTATGATGTGTGGGGCCAGGAGAAAGCAAACGTTAGTTAGGGACAAGATGTGAACAGTCAAAGTCCGTATATTGGAGTTATGGGATGATTACGCACATGATGGATGAATGATGATACAGACTGAAGTCTTGGTGCTTGCACTGGCAAAAACTGATGAGAGCCTGAGAACGAACTACACTTTGCAAACAGAGAGACTTCTACGAGGCTGATGATGTACCACCAATCAAGAAGAGAAAAAGGGAAACCTGCACATAAGATTAAAACAAGTGGGTTTTTCAGTTCAGATGAAACGACAATAATTCTTAAAAACCAAACGGAAAAAAAATCTGAATAATTTCGAAGCTAACGAGGTTAGCAAAAGCAAAGGGAACTTGTGAGTAGGAAGTGAGAATGAGAAGAGGATAAGGACATGTTTGTTACCTTGGACGGATTCGTGAGATTATGATTATTGGAATTTCCCCTATTAACCTGCGGCACTGCCTTTTAAGCTCCTCGCTATTGTCAGCACGGACATCAAGTACTCGCAGGGATTTTTGGAGCCTGTCCTCGGGAAGCGATTTGATGCCGGGGCAGCCCTTGATCACTATTTCCTGCAGAGAACTCGGGAGGACGTCTTTGGGCACTGATTTGATGGCAGGACAATTCGGGATCTCTAATTTTTGCAGAGACGTTGGGAGGCCATCCGAAAAAGTGGGAAGCAATTCGAGCTCAGAACAATCGTAGATCTCTAATTGCCGCAGAGAACTCGGGAGGCCGTCCTTGGGCAATGCTTTCATGGAACATCCGGAGATCTCTAATTTCTGCAGAGAACTCGGGAGGCCGTCCTTGGGCAGCAGCTGGAGCGATGGGCATTCACTGATACATAAGTACTTGATGCTGGCAAGTGTATGTAGACCTGCAGGGAGGAACTGCAATTTGTTGCAGAAACAATATGCGAGCTCTTGGAGGGAGGTGAGAAGCAGGAGGGCATCTCCTGGGATGGGCTCCACTTCTTTGCTACCGAAAAAGCACAATCTGGTGAGGGAGGTGGAGAGCAGGCTGCAGATGGACTCTGACAAAACTCCGGAGGAGTCATCTATTGATAGGGTATGCAGTCTTGAGGAACTGCTGAAACTTAGGTTTGTGAGTTCTTCCAGCTTGGATAGTGTGAGCTGTTCCAGGGAAACCAGACGAGGAGCCCGAAGAGGATGAAAGCAAATTGGGGCAATTATATGCACTCAATTCGCGGAGGGAGTGTAGACGCTGGAGACCTCCTGAATTGGGGACTATTCTCAGCTGGCGGCAACCTCGGAGGATCAACTTCTCTAGTTGGGTAGGCAAGAGCAGCCACTATTTCCTCCTCTTCTTTTGTCTGTTGCTGCTGTGCTCCACTCCGCTTCTCCGACACGCCAACTTCTGTTATATTCTCGCTATCACATATACGCAGGCTGGTGAGCTTCGGGAAATGAGAGAGCAGTTGAGTCACTTCTTTCCCGCTAGCACCACTATTAGTAATGGACACTTCTTCAACTGGAACCTGGTGCGTGACATGGCTCTCACCTCCGAATGGCCACAGTACAATACTCGAATGACCGACTACACTGATGTACTCCAGAGATGATAGCATGCATTTGGATGATATCCATGGGCAAAGGAGGGCAATCTCTTATAATCAACTCTTTTACATCACTGAAATTACAGAAAGCCAACTCATTCCAAATCAAGATATCTGTGCCATCCTCTGCATGAATGATCAAACGATATCCCGGTTTTCTAAAATGACTACTTGAGTAAGCGAGCTCCTGAAAATCCGAGCCTGCTTCTGCTATCTTAATGGAGCATAGAGTACGTGTCCAAGGGATAGGAGGCATTGTCCTCAGGTTTGGGCATCTTACAATCTTGAGCTCCCGTAGTCTAGGGAACCAAGTAACTTCTCCCCTTCTTGCATTGGTTGAGAGCAAGTAGAACATGAAAATGGCAACTCCTTAAGTTCAGGGCAATCTTCAATAATGAGCACTTCCAGGTGGAAGAAGAACCCACAATTTTGATTTCCAGCCCACTTGGTCAGTTTTGGTATCTTAACAAACACTAGCTTTTTCAAATTTTGGAAGCATTTTTTTCAAGACAATTTTTTTGAAAGCTTGGGCTTGAGATGCAACACTTGCACTCAACACGGGGTTCATCAACCAACCATAACTCCCCTAATGGTGGAAAAGTTTTCCAAGACACATCAGCCAAGTGAAGAGATTCCAAATTTTTGACAAAGAGGTTCTCACCTAGCCATGTTGGGCAGTTAGTGCCTCTGTGCCCTCTGATGCACAGATCTCGAAGGTCACTGTGCGGTACAAGATTTTCAAGAACATTTCCTTCTCTTGTGGGATCCCTGTTAGATCGTTTCATACCCCACTCTAATGTTAGTTCTCGCAAGTGGTTTCTATGTATTGGCCTTATTTCATTTACCCCACCTTTCTCTTGCACCTTTTCAAGATTGTAAATGCCAAGTGACCCTCCAAGCTCTGTTAATTGTGCTAGTTGACTTAGTTCGAGACCAACATTTTCTTTTCCAACTTCAAACCTTCTTAATTCTAAAAGCAATTTAAGTTTTCCCACCTCTGATATGTTTGAATGAACTCGAGGCTTATTTTCTGGCACAAGAAAATGACGCAGCTTTACAAGGTTGGTCATATGCCTTATTGAAATGGGACCGTTCCATTGTTCTAGATTTATTACCTCTAGATGATAAAATCTGAACAACATATCAGGCAAATTGATGTTGCATATGTTATGTGATGGCTCAATCCTAAGGTAACGAAGATGGATGGTTTCTGAAAAGTTAGGCAGAATGTCTTCCATAGAGTATGATGCTCCAGATAGAATAATTGTGCGAAGGGCTTTAGCTTTCCTAAACAGATCACAAAAGGTCTTGGCGAAGCTTCCATGGTATTGTCCAAACAACATCAGAGTACGTAGGTTTTCAACTTTCAGTCGTTTACCTAATGCACTCAAATCCTTTTTATAGTCGTCGAAAGTGATTCTATCATTAACATCTTTATCGTCTACAATTATGGATAAATGACGTACAGATGGGGAGATGTGTATGGACCTGACATTAGAACTAGATATGCTAACACATTCATATGACAAAACCTTGGTGGCCAATTCATGCAGTAGATCATGAATAACATAACAATAACGACCATCTTTTCTTTTGTCTTTCTTGAAAAACCCGTAATTGACCAACTCATGCAAATGGCCTAGTCCAACATCTTCAATCCTTTTATTCTGATCACATGGATGCAAAATACCTAGTCCTATCCACAGTTGAACTAACTCCTTGCTATCAAATTCGTAATCTTCAGGAAACAAAGCACAATATACAAACAACTGTTTTAGATGGAAAGGGAGAAAATCAAAGCTAAGTTTGAGGGCTGGCATGATGTCACTCTCACTGGTTTCTAGTTCCCATTCTTTGCTTTCTAGTATTCTTTCCCAATGGTCCAAAGTAAGTTGATTTCTTAGTAATCTGCCTACAGTTTTAGTTGCAAGAGGGGAACCTTTCAAATGGCGCACTACTTCACGACCAGTCTCAGATAATTCATAATGTTTTTCCCATGGTTGTAGCTCGTTACCAAATACACATGCTTCAAAGAAACGCATGGTATCTGCATCACCCAGTCTTTCCAGTTCTATTTTATGATTGGTTGTCCTAACCATTTCAGCTACCTTTGGTATTCGAGTTGTGACTACAATCAAATTACCCTTGGACTCTACCTTTCTGAAAGGTGCCATTAGTTTTTCCCACTCATCCTCTTGATATGCCCACACATCATCCAAGACGAGTAAAAATCTCTTAGCTTTTAATCTTTGTTTGATAAGTTCTTCAACACTAGCATTCTGCTTTTCATCATCAACTCTATCGATTTTGTTGACTATCTCTTGTGCCAACCTATCTGCATTGAAATCGAGAGAGACACAAATCCAAATTGAAGCCTGGAAAGAGCTATTCACTTCTTGGCATATGTGTTGCGTAAAAGTTGTTTTTCCAATACCCCCTGGTCCGAAAATTGGAAGCACGTTAAGTTGTTTGGGACAGTACTCATGACTAATAATGCCATTTTTAATTTTCTTTTTTGGTCATCCCTCCCATATAACTCATATTCTATAATCTCTGATGTGGTTTTTGATCTTTTTATAGCAATTTCTTGGGTACGGTTGTGGCTGGATCCCAACAAATCTAGATTAAGAATTATGGAGACCTTAGCACATACTTCCTTCAGCTGCCCTACCATGTCAATCATTGTTCGAGACATTTGCACCCTATCAAACATCAATTCTTTTGTTTCTATATCTCTCTCGCTTGCACACTCAGACATGATAGCTTGAGCACCATCACCATGGACAGATATGGAAGAATAGCATGGAAAGTGTTTACCGAAAGTGTGGGCAGCGTTGCAAGCACTTGAGATGACCCTGGGCATGCATCCACCATCAACTTTATTAACACCTGCCTTGTTGGTGGGTGTCAATGGCGAGGAGCCGATGCCCCGCCTGCCACGCAAGCGTATGCCTAAGAGGTCATAATCTTGGTGATCACCTGGATCAATTTCTTGGTCACCACCACGGCTAGCAGCACCCAAGCACGGGAGGCACTCGAGTTTGCTGATGGCATGCCTCGCCGTGTGTTCAATATTGGTGCGGATGCCTTGGATGCAACCCACATCGTTCACACCGGCGGCATGGTAGGTTCCTTTAAGTGAGTCCTGGATGCGGAAGTACTCCAGCTCATCCAGCACATCATCAGCCCCGTACGCGAGCTGCTGCAGCTTGCGCAGGAGCTCCTTGAGCGCGAGGCCATGGATGCCCCTGCCCTGCACGTTCTCGAGCATCCCATGTGCATACAGTAGCTCCATCTTGAGGGCGTCAATGTTGCGATCTAGATCAGCACTAGCCGCCCAGGACTCTAGCAAGCCATCTGTGACCGGGGCCAGTGCCTTGCCCAGCACCCACTTGGCCGCGCCTATGGCGGTGTCCATCCTCGGGCTGAAACACAGTTTGCAAATACATATATTTATTATTGGTCACTACTATAAAAGAGTAACATTACTGATTCAAGATCGATGGTTGGAGACGAAGATTAGCTGGAAGAAAGATGCATGTACCGCCGTGAACCCCCCTGCCTCGAGGGTGTTGAGGTGACCCAAGGCGTAGCGGGTTGATGTGGGATGTGCGCAGGAGAAAGAGATAGCAAAGCAATCAGCAGCTAGCCGTAGCGTGTGTGGAGAGCAATGTGCAGGAGGAGGGGTGATATAAAGAGAGGGTCAAGGCTCTCCCTCCCAAAAAGCAATTACGGGATGAAGTGAAATAATGGCTGCCGACAAGGCGTTCGAGTGGCGCCAAAGTAAAAGAAGAGGCTCTGCTTCAGATCTTGTGCCGCAGATGCCTCCTAATTTGACCCAATATTGCAATGGGAGCGTTTTAACAGTGTCCGCGGGCATGCTCGCGGAAACGTCATTTGTCCATGCAAACAATGTTTATCACTTTGTCCCCAAAACTGTCCTAAAAATGCATATGATGGATGGGATGAAAAGAGAGGAGAAAGCAAAAGGAGTGAGAAAAGTGGTTCGGGGTGGGCCAAGTTTGAAGAGGTGGGCGGTTAGACACCCATTTCCTTTTCACATATGAGTTGGGTTTGAGGTCTGTGGACAGTGGCGAAGCCACATAGGAATCTCGGGGGCCAAAGCAAAAACATGAACAATTAGGAGGGCAAAAAACAGTTTTTTTCCTTATCTAGGCCATGCATAGTAATTTTCTTCATTGTTTTGCCTAGGGCTGAGGGCCACGCCCCCCTCACACTTGTACTAAGCTCCGCAAATTGACGAGAACAAAGCCAAATGGATGTAGGCCGAAGGACCAAGGGAGCTTGGGCATTGAAAATCTCGAAGTAAAAAATAAGTGTCTGCTTAGCAAATGGCTATATAGACTACCGGTTGAGATGGAAGGGGTATGGATACAGCTCTTGCGTAATAAATACTTGCATTCTAAAACACTAGCGCAAGTTATGGCACAATCATTTGACTCTCCTTTTTGGAAGGGGCTTATGAGGACAAAGAATGCTTTCTTCAACAGGAGCAAATTTATTGTAGGAAATGGATAGGTACCATGTTTTGGGAAGATACCTGGTTAGCTGATACCCCACTAGCTGCGCAGTACCCTTCCCTATATAACATTGTGCAACAGAAAGATGTTTTGTTTCTGCGGTGTTGGGGTATGTTCCTCTTAACATTCAGTTTAGACGATCGCTAATAGGTGAACGTTGGGATAGATGGTTGTTGGAAATATGCCCTAGAGGCAATAATAAATTAGTTATTATTATATTTCCTTGTTTATGATACTCGTTTATTATCCATGCTAGAATTGTATTGATAGGAAACTCGGATACATGTGTGGATACATAGACAACACCATGTCCCTAGTAAGCCTCTAGTTGACTAGCTCGTTGATCAATAGATGGTTACGGTTTCCTGACCATGGACATTGGATGTCATCGATAACGGGATCACATCATTAGGAGAATGATGTGATGGACAAAGACCCAATCCTAAGCCTAGCACAAGATCATGTAGTTCGTATGCTAAAGCTTTTCTAATGTCAAGTATCATTTCCTTAGACCATGAGATTGTGCAACTCCCGGATACCGTAGGAGTGCTTTGGGTGTGACAAACGTCACAACGTAACTGGGTGGCTATAAAGGTACACTACAGGTATCTCCGAATGTGTCTGTTGGGTTGGCACGAATCGAGACTAGGATTTGTCACTCCGTGTAAACGGAGAGGTATCTCTGGGCCCACTCGGTAGGACATCATCATAATGTGCACAATGTGATCAAGGAGTTTATCACGGGATGATGTGTTACGAAATGAGTAAAGAGACTTGCCGGTAACGAGATTGAACAAGGTATCGGGATACCGACGATCGAATCTCGGGCAAGTATCGTACCGCTAGACAAAGGGAATTGTATACGGGATTGATTAAGTCCTTGACATCGTGGTTCATCCGATGAGATCATCGTGGAACATGTGGGAGCCAACATGGGTATCCAGATCCCGCTTTTGGTTATTGACCGGAGAGTCATCTCGGTCATGTCTGCATGTCTCCCGAACCCGTAGGGCCTACACACTTAAGGTTCGGTGACGCTAGGGTTTTAGAGATATTAGTATGCAGTAACCCGAGAGTTGATCGGAGTCCCAGATGAGATCCCGGACGTCACGAGGAGTTCCGGAATGGTCCGGAGGTAAAGATTTATATATGGGAAGTCTTGTTTTGGTCACCGGAAAAGTTTCGCGCATTTTCGGTATTGTACCGGGAGTGCCGAAAGGGGTCCGGGGGTCCACCAAGGGGGTCCACCTGCCCCGGGGGGGCCACATGGGCTGTAGGGGTGTGCGCCTTGGCCTATATGGGCCAAGGGCACCAGCCCCAAGAGGCCCATGCGCCAAGAGATAAGGGAAAGGAAGAGTCCTAAAGGGGGAAGGCACCTCCTGGGTGCCTTGGGGAGGATGGACTCCTCCCTGGCCGCACCCTTCCTTGGAGGAAGGTCCAAGGCTGCGCCCCCCCTCTCCCTTGGCCCTATATATAGAGGGGGGAAGGGAGGGCAGCAACACCTAAGCCCTGGCACCTCCCTCTCCCTCCCATGACACATCTCCCTCCTCCCGCAGCGCTTGGCGAAGCCCTGTTGGAATCCCTCTACTTCCACCACCACGCCGTCGTGCTGCTGGATCTCCATCAACCTCTCCTTCCCCCTTGCTGGATCAAGAAGGAGGAGACGTCGCTGCTCCTTACGTGTGTTGAACGCGGAGGTGCCGTCCGTTCGGCGCTAGGATCATGATTTGGATCACGACGAGTACGACTCCATCAACCCCGTTCTCTTGAACGCTTCCGCGCGCGATCTACAAGGGTATGTAGATCCACTCCTCCCTCGTTTCTAGATGACTCCATAGATTGATCTTGGTGATGCGTAGAAAATTTTGAATTTCTGCTACGTTCCCCAACAGTGGCATCATGAGCTAGGTCTATGCGTAGTTTCTATGCACGAGTAGAACACAAAGTAGTTGTGGGCGTTGATTTTGTTCAATATGCTTACCATTACTAGTCCAATCTTGATTCGGTGGCATTGTGGGATGAAGCGGCCCGGACCGACCTTACACGTACTCTTACGTGAGACTGGTTCCACCGACTAACATGCACTAGTTGCATAAGGTGGCTAGCGGGTGTCTGTCTCTCCCACTTTAGTCGGATCGGATTCGATGAAAAGGGTCCTTATGAAGGGTAAATAGCAATTGGCATATCACGTTGTGGTTTTTGCGTAGGTAAGAAACGTTCTTGCTAGAAACCCATAGCAGCCACGTAAAACATGCAAACAACAATTAGAGGACGTCTAACTTGTTTTTGCAGGGTATGCTATGTGATGTGATATGGACAAAGGATGTGATGAATGATATATGTGATGTATGAGATGATCATGTTCTTGTAATAGGAATCACGACTTGCATGT
The DNA here is from genome assembly GCF_002162155.2 of Triticum dicoccoides. NCBI lineage: Eukaryota > Viridiplantae > Streptophyta > Magnoliopsida > Poales > Poaceae > Triticum > Triticum dicoccoides. The sequence goes on along the minus strand of NC_041390.1, from coordinate 33,296,946 downwards.
CGATGAGGATGACAACCGGCAGGAGCCATAGGAGTTGTCTTTATTAATTGTATGACCTGCGTGTCAACATAAACATCATGTAATTACTTTACTTTATTGCTAACCGTTAGCTGTAGTAGTAGAAGTAATAGTTGACGAGGCAACTTCATGAAGACACGATGATAGAGATCATGATGATGGAGATCATGGTGTCATGCCGGTGACGATGATGATCATGGAGCCCCGAAGATGAAGATCAAAAGGAGCAATATGATATTGGCCATATCATGTCACTATTTGATTGCATGTGATGTTTATCATGTCTATACATCTTATTTGCTTAGAATGACGGTAGTAAATAAGATGATCCCTCACTAAAATTTCAAGAAGGTGTTCCCCCTAACTGTGCACCGTTGTGAAAGTTCGTCGTTTCGAAGCACCACGTGATGATCGGGTGTGATAGATTCTTACGTTCGAATACAACGGGTGTTGACGAGCCTAGCATGTACAGACATGGCCTCGGAACACATGCGAAACACTTAGGTTAACTTGACGAGCCTAGCATGTACAGACAGGGCCTCGGAACACAAGAGACCGAAAGGTCGAGCATGAGTCGTATGGTAGATACGATCAACATGAAGATGTTCACCGATGTTGACTAGTCCGTCTCACGTGATGATCGGACACGACCTAGTTGACTCGGATCATGTAATCACTTAGATGACTGGAGGGATGTCTATCTGAGTGGGAGTTCATAAGATGAACTTAATTATCCTGAACATAGTCAAAAGGTCTTCGCAAATTATGTCGTAGCTCGCGCTTCAGTTCTACTGTTTAGATATGTTCCTAGAGAAAATTTAGTTGAAAGTTGATAGTAGTAATTATGCAGACTAGGTCCGTAAACTGAGATTTGTCCTCATTGCTTCATAGAAGGCTTATGTCCTTAATGCACCGCTCAGTGTGCTGAACCTCGAACGTTGTCTATGGATGTTGCGAACATCTGACATACACATTTTGATAACTACGTGATAGTTCAGTTAAACGGCTTAGAGTTGAGGCACCGAAGATGTTTTGAAACGTCGCGAAACATATGAGATGTTTCGAGGGCTGAAATTGGGATTTCAGGCTCGTGCCCACGTCAAGAGGTATAAGACCTCCGACGATTTTCTTAGCCTGCAAACTAAGGGAGAAAAGCTCAATTGTTGAACTTGTGCTCAGATTGTCTGAGTACAGCAATCGCTTGAATCAAGTGGGAGTTGATCTTCCAGATGAGATAGTGATGTTTCTCCGAAGTCATTACCACCAAGCTGCTAGAGCTTCGTGATGAACTATAATATATCAGGGACATATATGATGATCCTTGAGTTATTCGTGATGTTTGACACCACAAAAGTAGAAATCAAGAAGGAGCATCAATTGTTGATGGTTGGTGAAACCACTAGTTTCAAGAAGGGCAAGGACACGAAGGGATACTTCATGAAACGGCAATTCAGCTGCTACTCTAGTGAAGAAACCCAAGGTTGAACCCAAACCCGAGACTAAGTGCTTCTGTAATAAGGGGAACAACCACTGGAGTAGAATTACCCTAGATACTTGGTAGATGAGAAGGCTGGCAAGGTCGATAGAAGTATATTGGATATACATTGTGTTGATGTGTACTTTACTAGTACTCCTAGTAGCACCAGGGTATTAGATACCGGTTCGGTTGCTAAGTGTTAGTAACTCGAAATAAAAGCTACGGAATAAACGAAGACTAGCTAAAGGTGAGCTGACGATATGTGTTGGAAGTGTTTCCAATGTTGATATGATCAAGCATCGCACGCTCCCTCTACCATCGAGATTGGTGTTTGCGTTGAGCATACACATGATTGGATTATGTCTATCGCAATACGGTTATTCATTTAAGGAGAATAATGGTTACTCTGTTTATTTGAATAATACCTTCAATGGTCTTGCACCTAAAATGAATGGTTCATTGAATCTCGATCATAGTGATACACATGTTCATGCCAAAAGATATAAGATAGTAATGATAGTACCACCTACTTGTGGCACTCCCACTTAAGTCATATCGGTATAAAACGCATGAAGAAGCTCCATGTTGATGGATCTTTGGACTCACTCATTTTTGAAAGGATTGAGACATGCGAACCATGTTTGTTGGTAGATATGCATGAAGAAACTCTATACAAATGGATCGTTTGGACTCACTTGATTTTGAATCACTTGAGACATGCAAATCATACCACATGGGCAAGATGACTGAAAGCCTCGTTTTCAGTAAAATGGAACTAGAAAGCAACTTGTTGGAAGTAATACATTTTGATGTGTGCAGTCCAATGAGTGCTGAGGCGTGTAGTGGATATCGTTATGTTCTTACTTCACAGATGATTTGAGTAGATGTTGAGTATATTTACTTGATGAATCACGAGTCTGAATTATTAGGTTCAAGTGATTTCAGGGTGAAGTTGAAAGATCGTCGTGACAAGAGGATAAAATATCTATGATATGATCATAGAGATGAATATCTGAATTACGAGTTTGGCACAGAATTAAGACATTGTGGAAATTATTTCACAACTAATACAGCCTGGAACACCATAGTGTGATGGTGTGTCCGAACATCATAACTGCATCCTATTAGATATGATGCATACCATGATGTCTCTTATCGAATTATCACAATAGTTTATGGGTTAGGCATTAGAGATAACCACATTCACTTTAAAAGGGGCACCACGTAATTCCGATGAGATGACACCGTATGAACTATGGTTTAGAGAAACCGAAGCTGTCATTTCTTAGAAGTTTGGGGCTGCAATGCTTATGTGGAAAAGTTTCAGGCTGATAAGCTCGAACCCAAAGCGGATAAATGCATCTTCATAGGACACCCAAAACAGTTGGGTATGCCTCCTGTCTCAGATCCGAAAGCAATAAGGGATTGTTTCTAGAATCGGGTCCTTTCTCGAGGAAAAGTTTCTCTCGAAAGAATTGAGTGGGAGGATGGTGGAGACTTGATGAGGTTATTGAACCGTCTCTTCAACTAGTGTGTGGCAGGGCACATGAGTTGTTCCTGTGGCACCTACACCAATTGAAGTGGAAGCTTATGATATTGATCATGAAACTTCAGATCAAGTCACTACCAAACCTCGTGGGATGACAAGGATGCGTACTACTTCAGAGTGGTACGTAATCCTGTCTTGGAAGTCATGTTGCTAGACAACAATGAACCTACGAGCTATGGAGAAGCGATGGTGGGCCTGGATTCCAAAATGGCTCGAGGCCATATAATCCGAGAGAGGATCCATATATGAAAACAAAGTGTAGACTTTGGGAGAACTACTTGATGGTCGTAAGGCTGTTAGGTACATATGGATTTTAAAAGGAAGACGAACAATGATGGTAGGTATCACCATTAAGAAAGCTCGACTTGTCGTTAAGATGTTTTCTGACAAGTTCAAGGAGTTGACTGCGATGAGACTTTCTCACTCGTAGCGATGCTAAGAGTCTGTTGGGATTATATTAGCAATTACTGCATTATTTGTGAAATCTTGCAGATAGGATGCCAAAAACCATTGTTTCCTCGACGATTTTTGAGGAAAGGTTGTATGTGATACAACCAGAAGGTTTTGTTAATCCTGAAAGATGCTAATAAGTATGCAAAGCTCCAGCAATCCTTCTAAGGACTGGAGTAAGCATCTCGGAGTTGGAATGTATGCTTTGATAAGATGATCAAAGTTTTGGGTGTATACAAAGTTTATGAGAAACTTGTATTTCCAAAGAAGTGAGTGGGAGCACTATAGAACTTCTGATAAATATATGTTGACATATTGTTGATCAGAAATGACGTAGAATTTCTGGAAAGCATATAGGGTTATTTGGAAAGTATTTTTCAATGGAAAGCCTGGATTAAGCTACTTGAACATTGAGCATCAAGATCTATAAGGATAGATCAAAATTCTTAATGGTACTTTCAAATGAGCACATACCTTGACATGATCTTAAAGGTGTTCAAGATGGACCAGTCAAAGAAGGAGTTCTTGCCTGAGTTGTAAGGTATGAAGTTAAGACTTAAAGCTCAACCACGGCAGAAGAAAGAGGAAGGACGAAGGTCGTCCCCTATGCTTTTGTCATAGGCTCTATACGGTATGCCATGCTGAGTACCGCACCTGATGTGTGCCTTGCCACATATTTGGCAAGAGGGTACAAAGGTAATCTAGGAGTAGATCACCAGATAGCGGTCTAAATTATCTTTAGAGGAATAAGGATATGTTTCTCGGTTATGGAGGTGATAAAGAGTTCGACGTAAAGAGTTGCGTCGATGCAAGCTTAACACCTATCCGGATAGCTCTGAGTAGAGATACCGGATACGTATAATGGAGCAACAATTTAGAATAGCTCCAAGTAGAACAGTTATTTGAAATGGCTCCAAATGTAGCGTAGTAGTTGCATCTACAAGATGACATAAGAAATTTGCGAAGTACATATAGATCTGAAAGATTCAGACCCGTTGACTATAACATCTCTCACAAGCATAACATGTTCAAACCCAAAACTCATCGAGTGTTAATCACATGGTAATGTGAACTAGATTATTGACTCTAGTAAACTCTTTGGGTGTTATTCACATGGGGATGTGACCTTGAGTGTTAATCACATATCGATGTGAACTGGATTACTGACTCTAGTGCAAGTGGGAGACTGTTGGAAATATGCCCTAGAGGCAATAATAAATTAGTTATTATTATATTTCCTTGTTCATGATAATCGTTTATTATCCATGCTAGAATTGTATTGATAGGAAACTCAGATACATGTGTGGATACATAGACAACACCATGTCCCTAGTAAGCCTCTAGTTGACTAGCTCGTTGATCAATAGATGGTTACGGTTTCCTGACCATGGACATTGGATGTCATTGATAACGAGATCACATCATTAGGAGAATGATGTGATGGACAAAGACCCAATCTTAAGCCTAGCACAAGATCATGTAGTTCGTATGCTAAAGCTTTTCTAATGTCAAGTATCATTTCCTTAGACCATGAGATTGTGCAACTCCCGGATACCGTAGGAGTGCTTTGGGTGTGCCAAACGTCACAACATAACTGGGTGGCTATAAAGGTACACTACAGGTATCTCCGAAAGTGTCTGTTGGGTTTGTTGGGGAACGTAGCATAAATTCAAAATTTTCCTACGTGTCACCAAGATCTATCTATGGAGTCATCTTGCAACGAGGGAGGAGTGGATCTACATACCCTTGTAGATCGCGCGTGGAAGCGTTCAAGAGAACGGGGTTGATGGAGTCGTACTCGTCGTGATCCAAATCACCGATGATCCTAGCGCCGAACGGACGGCACCTCCGCGTTCAACACACGTATGGAGCAGCGACGTCTCCTCCTTCTTGATCCAGCAAGGGGGAAGGAGAGGTTGATGGAGATCCAGCAGCACGATGGCGTGGTGGTGGAAGTAGCGGGATTCCAACAGGGCTTCGCCAAGCGCTGCGGGAGGAGGAAGGTGTGTCATGGGAGGGAGAGGGAGGCGCCAGGGCTTAGGTATGGTTGCCCTCCCTTCCCCCCACTATATATAGGGCCAAGGGAAAGGGGGAGGGCGCAGCCTTGCCCCTTCCTCCAAGGAAGGGTGCGGCCAAGGGGGGGGAGGAGTCCATCCTCCCCAAGGCACCTCGGAGGTGCCTTCCCCTTTTAGGACTCTCCCCTCCTCTTGTCCCTTTGGCGCATGGGCCTCTAGGGGCTGGTGCCCTTGGCCCATATAGGCCAAGGCACACCCCCTACAGCCCATGTGGCCCCCCGGGGCCGGTGGCCCCACCTGGTGGACCCCCGGGACCCTTCTGGTGGTCCCGGTACAATACCGGTGACCCCGAAACTTGTCCCGATGGCCAAAATAGCACTTCATATATATAATTCTTTACCTCCGGACCATTCCGGAACTCCTCGTGACGTCCGGGATCTCATCCGGGACTCCAAACAACTTTCGGGTTACCGCATACTAATATCTCCATAACCCTAGCGTCACCGAACCTTAAGTGTGTAGACCCTACGGGTTCGGAAGACATGCAGACATGACCGAGATGACTCTCCGGTCAATAACCAACAGCGGGATCTGGATACCCATGTTGGCTCCCACATGTTCCACGATGATCTCATCGGATGAACCACGATGTCAAGGACTTAATCAATCCCGTATACAATTCCCTTTGTCTAGCGGTACGATACTTGCCCGAGATTCGATTGTCGGTATCCCGATACCTTGTTCAATCTCGTTACCGGCAAGTCTCTTTACTCGTTTCATAACACATCATCCCGTGATCAACTCCTTGATCACATTGTGCACATTATGATGATGTCCTACCGAGTGGGCCCAGAGATACCTCTCCGTCACACGGAGTGACAAATCCCAGTCTCGATTCGTGCCAACCCAACAGACACTTTCGGAGATACCTATAGTGTACCTTTATAGCCACTCAGTTACGTTGTGACGTTTGGCACACCCAAAGCATTCCTACGGTATCCGGGAGTTGCACAATCTCATGGTCTAAGGAAATGATACTTGACATTAGAAAAGCTTTAGCATACGAACTACACGATCTTGTGCTATGCTTAGGATTGGGTCTTGTCCATCACATCATTCTCCTAATGATGTGATCCCGTTATCAATGACATCCAATGTCCATGGTTAGGAAACCGTAACCATCTATTGATCAACGAGCTAGTCAACTAGAGGCTTACTAGGGACATGGTGTTGTCTATGTATCCACACATGTATCTGAGTTTCCTATCAATACAATTCTAGCATGGATAATAAACGATTATCATGAACAAGGAAATATAATAATAATCAATTTATTATTGCCTCTAGGGCATATTTCCAACAGTCTCCCACTTGCACTAGAGTCAATAATCTAGTGTACATCGCCATGTGATTAACACTCAAGGTCACATCCCCATGTGACTAACACCCAAAGAGTTTACTAGAGTCAATAATCTAGTTCACATTACCATGTGATTAACACTCGATGAGTTCTGGGTTTGATCATGTTATGCTTGTGAGAGATGTTATAGTCAACGGGTCTAAATCTTTCAGATCCGTATGTACTTCGCAAATCTCTATGTCATCTTGTAGATGCAACTACTACGCTACATTTGGAGCTATTCCAAATAACTGTTCTACTATACGAATCCAGTTTACTACTCAGAATAATCTGGATTAGTGTCAAAGTTTGCATCGGCGTAACCCTTTACGACAAACTCTTTTACCACCTCCATAATCGAGAAAATTCCTTAGTCCACTAGTTACTAAGGATAACTTTGCCGCTGTCTTGTGATCCATTCTTGGATCACTCTTGTACCCCTTGACTGACTCATGGCAAGGCACATTTCAGGTGCGGTACATAGCATGGCATACCGTATAGAGCCTATGACAAAAGCATAGGGGACGACCTTCGTCCTTCCTCTTTCTTCTGCCGTGGTCGAGCTTTAAGTCTTAACTTCATACCTTACAACTCAGGCAAGAACTCCTTCTTTGACTGATCCATCTTGAACACCACCAAGATCATGTCAAGGTATGTGCTCATTTGAAAGTACCATTAAGCGTTTTGATCTATCCTTATAGAACTTGATGCTCAATGTTCAAGTAGCTTAATCCAGGCTTTCCATTGAAAAACACTTTCCAAATAACCCTATATGCTTTCCAGAAATTCTACGTCATTTCTGATCAACAATATGTCAACAACATATACTCATCGGGAATTCTATAGTGCTCCCACTCACCCTTTTGGAAATACAAGTTTCTCATAAACTTTGTATAAACCCAAAAATCTTTGATCATCATCAAAGCATACATTCCAACTCCGAGATGCTCACTCCAGTCCTTAGAAGGATTGCTGGAGCTTTGCATACTTATTAGCATCTTTCAGGATTGACAAAACCTTCCGGTTGTATCACATACAACCTTTCTTCAAGAAAATCGTCGAGGAAACAATGTTTTGACATCCTATCTGCAAGATTTCATAAATAATGCAGTAATCGCTAATATAATTCCAACAGACTCTTAGCATCGCTACGAGTGAGAAAGTCTCATCGTAGTCAACTCCTTGAACTTGTCGGAAAACATCTTAACGACAAGTCGAGCTTTCTTAATGGTGACATTTACCATCATTGTCCGTCTTCCTTTTAAAATCCATCTGTACTCAATAGCCTTACGACCATCGAGTTGTTCTGCCAAAGTCTACACTTTGTTTTCATACATCGATCCTTTCTCGGATTTTATGGCCTCGAGCCATTTATCGGAATCCGGGCCCACCATCGCTTCTCCATAGCTCGTAGGTTCATTGTTGTCTAGCAACATGACTTCCAAGACAGGATTACGTACCACTCTGAAGTAGTATGCATCCTTATCATCCCACGAGGTTTGGTAGTGACTTGATCTGAAGTTTCATGATCACTGTCATAAGCTTCTACTTTAATTGGTGTAGGTGCCACAGGAACAACTCCCTGTGCCCTGCCACACGCTAGTTGAAGAGACGGTTCAATAACCTCATCAAGTCTCCACCATCCTCCCACTCAATTCTTTCGAGAGAAACTTTTCCTCGAGAAAGGACCCGATTCTAGAAACAATCCCTTATTGCTTTCGAATCTGAGACAGGAGGTATACCCAACTGTTTTTGGGTGTCCTATGAGGATGCATTTATCCGCTTTGGGTTCAAGCTTATCAGCCTGAAACTTTTTTTCACATAAGCGTCGCAGCCCCAAACTTTTAAGAAATGACAGCTTAGGTTTCTCTAAACCATTGTTCATACGTTGTCATCTCATCGGAATTACGTGGTGCCCTATTTAAAGTGAATGTGGTTGTCTCTAATGCCTAACCCATAAATTATTGTGGTAATTCGATAAGAGACATCATGGTATGCATCATATCCAATGGGTTGCAGTTATGATGTACGGACACACCATCACACTACGGTGTTCCAGGCTGTATTAGTTGTGAAACAATTTCCACAATGTCTTAATTCTGTGCCAAACTCGTAATTCAGATATTCATCTCTATGATCATATCATAGATATTTTATCCTCTTGTCACGACGATCTTTCAACTTCACCCTGAAATTACTTGAACCTTTCAATAATTCAGACTCGTGATTCATCAAGTAAATATACTCAACATCTACTCAAATCATCTGTGAAGTAAGAACATAACGATATCCACTACATGCCTCAGCACTCATTGGATTGCACACATCAAAATGTATTACTTCCAACAAGTTGCTTTCTAGTCCCATTTTACTGAAAACGAGGCTTTCAGTCATCTTTCCCATGTGGTATGATTTGCATGTCTCAAGTGATTCAAAATCAAGTGAGTCCAAACGATTCATCTGTATAGAATTTCTTCATGCATATCTACCAACAAACATGGTTCGCATGTCTCAATCCTTTCAAAAATGAGTGAGTCCAAAGATCCATCAACATGGAGCCTCTTCATGCGTTTTACACCGATATGACTTAAGTGGGAGTGCCACAAGTAGGTGGTACTATCATTACTATCCTATATCTTTTGGCATGAACATGTGTATCACTACGATCGAGATTCAATAAACCATTCATTTCAGGTGTAAGACCATTGAAGGTATTATTCAAATAAACAGAGTAACCATTATTCTCTTTAAATGAATAACCGTATTGCGATAGACATAATCCAATCATGTCTATGCTCAACGCAAACACCAATCTCGATGGTAGAGGGAGCGTGCGATGCTTGATCATATCAACATTGGAAACACTTCCAACACATATCGTCAGCTCACCTTTAGCTAGTCTCCGTTTATTCCGTAGCTTTTATTTCGAGTTACTAACACTTAGCAACCGAACCGGTATCTAATACCCTGGGGCTACTAGGAGTACTAGTAAAGTACACATTAACACAATGTATATCCAATATACTTCTATCGACCTTGCCAGCCTTCTCATCTACCAAGTATCTAGGGTAATTCTGCTCCAGTGGTTGTTCCCCTTATTACAGAAGCACTCAGTCTTGGGTTTGGGTTCAACCTTGGGTTTCTTCACTAGAGCAGCAGCTGATTTGCCGTTTCATGAAGCATCCCTTTTTGGCCTTGCCCTTCTTGAAACTAGTGGTTTCACCAACCATCAACAATTGATGCTCCTTCTTGATCTCTACTTTTGTGGTGTCAAACATCGCGAATATCTCAAGGATCATCATATATGTCCCTGACATATTATAGTTCATCATGAAGCTCAAGCAGCTTGGTGGTAATGACTTCGGAGAACCATCACTATTTCATCTGGAAGATCAACTCCCACTCGATTCAAGCGGTTGTTGTACTCAGACAATCTGAGCACAAGTTCAACAATTGAGCTTTTCTCCCTTAGTTTGCAGGCTAAGAAAATCGTCGGATGTCTTATACCTCTTGACGTGGGCACGAGCCTGAAATCCCAATTTCATCCCTCGAAACATCTCATATGTTTCGCGACATTTCAAAACGTCTTCGGGGCCTTAACTCTAAGTCGTTTAACTGAACTATCACGTAGTTATCAAAATGTGTATGTCAGATGTTCGCAACATCCATAGACAACGTTCGAGGTTCAGCACACTGAGCGGTGCATTAAGGACATAAGCCTTCTATGAAGCAATGAGGACAAACCTCAGTTTACGGACCTAGTCCGCATAATTACTACTATCAACTTTCAACTAAAATTTCTCTAGGAACATATCTAAACAGTAGAACTGAAGCGCGAGCTACGACATAATTTGCGAAGACCTTTTGACTATGTTCAGGATAATTAAGTTCATCTTATAAACTCCCACTCAGATAGACATCCCTCCAGTCATCTAAGTGATTACATGATCCGAGTCAACTAGGCCGTGTCCGATCATCACGTGAGACGGACTAGTCAACATCGGTGAACATCGTCATGTTGATCGTATCTACCATACGACTCATGCTCGACCTTTCGGTCTTCTGTGTTCCGAGGCCATGTCTGTACACATGCTAGGCTCGTCAAGTCAACCTAAGTGTTTTGCGTGTGTAAATCTGTCTTACACCCGTTGTATGTGAACGTTAGAATCTATCACACCCGATCATCACGTGGTGCTTGGAAACAAAGAACTATCGCAACGGTGCACAGTTAGGGGGAACACTTTCTTGAAATTATTATGAGGGATCATCTTATTTACTACCGTCGTTCTAAGTAAACAAGATGCAAAAACATGATAAACATCACATGCAATCAAATAGTGATATGATATGGCTAATATCATATTGCTCCTTTTAATCTCCATCTTCGGGGCTCCATGATCATCAACGTCACCGGCATGACACCATGATCTCCATCATCATGATCTCCATCATCGTGTCTCCATGAAGTTGTCAGGTCATCTATTACTTCTACTACTACAGCTAACGGTTAGCAATAAAGTAAAGTAATTACATGACGTTTATGTTGACACGCAGGTCATAAATAAATTAAGACAACTCCTATGGCTCCTGCCGGTTGTCATACTCATCGACATGCAAGTCGTGATTCCTATTACAAGAACATGATCAATCTCATACATCACATATATCATTCATCACATCCTTTGGCCATATCACATCACATAGCATATCCTGCAAAAACAAGTTAGACGTCCTCTAATTGTTGTTTGCATGTTTTACGTGGCTGCTATGGGTTTCTAGCAAGAACGTTTCTTACCTACGCAAAAACCACAACGTGATATGCCAATTGCTATTTACCCTTCATAAGGACCCTTTTCATCGAATCCGATCCGACTAAAGTGGGAGAGACAGACACCCGCCAGCCACCTAATGCAACTAGTGCATGTCAGTCGGTGGAACCGGTCTCACGTAAGCGTACGTGTAAGGTTGGTCTGGGCCGCTTCATCCCACGATGCCGCCGAATCAAGATAAGACTAGTAACGGCAAGCATATTGAACAAAATCAACGCCCACAACTACTTTGTGTTCTACTCGTGCATAGAAACTACGCATAGACCTAGCTCATGATGCCACTGTTGGGGAACGTAGCATAAATTGAAAATTTTCCTACGTGTCACCAAGATCTATCTATGGAGTCATCTAGCAACGAGGGAGGAGTGGATCTACATACCCTTGTAGATCGCGCATGGAAGCGTTCAAAAGAACGGGGTTGATGGAGTCGTACTCGCCGTGATCCAATTCACCGATGATCCTAGCGCCGAACGGACGGCACCTCCGCGTTCAACACACGTACGGAGCAGCGACGTCTCCTCCTTCTTGATCCAGCAAGGGGAAGGAGAGGTTGATGGAGATCCAGCAGCACGACAGCGTGGTGGTGAAAGTAGCTGGATTCCAACAGGGCTTCGCCAAGCGCTGCGGGAGGAGGAAGGTGTGTCATGGGAGGGAGAGGGAGGCGCCAGGGCTTAGGTATTGTTGCCCTCCCTTCCCCCCACTATATATAGGGCCAAGGGAGAGGGGGAGGGCGCAGCCTTGCCCCTTCCTCCAAGGAAGGGTGCGGCCAAGGGGGGGAGGAGTCCATCCTCCCCAAGGCACCTCGGAGGTGCCTTCCCCTTTTAGGACTCTCCCCTCCTCTTGTCCCTTTGGCGCATGGGCCTCTAGGGGCTGGTGCCCTTGGCCCATATAGGCCAAGGCGCACCCCCTACATCCCATGTGGCCCCCCAGGGCAGGTGGCCCCACCCGGTGGACCCCCGGGACCCTTTCGGTGGTCCCGGTACAATACCGGTGACCCCGAAACTTGTCCCGATGGCCGAAATAGCACTTCCTATATATAATTCTTTACCTCCGGACCATTCCGGAACTCCTCGTGACGTCCGGGATCTCATCCGGGACTCCGAACAACTTTCGGGTTACCGCATACTAATATCTCCATAACCCTAGCGTCACCGAACCTTAAGTGTGTAGACCCTACGGGTTCGGGAGACATGCAGACATGACCAAGATGACTCTCCGGTCAATAACCAACAGCGGGATCTGAATACCCATGTTGGATCCCACATGTTCCACGATGATCTCATCGGATGAACCACGATGTCAAGGACTTAATCAATCCCGTATACAATTCCCTTTGTCTAGTGGTACGATACTTGCCCGAGATTCGATCGTCGGTATCCCGATACCTTGTTCAATCTCGTTACCGGCAAGTCTCTTTACTCGTTTCATAACACATCATCCCGTGATCAACTCCTTGATCACATTGTGCACATTATGATGATGTCCTACCGAGTGGGCCCAGAGATACCTCTCCGTCACACGGAGTGACAAATCCCAGTCTCGATTCGTGCCAACCCAACAGACACTTTCGGAGATACCTGTAGTGTACCTTTATAGCCACCTAGTTACGTTGTGACGTTTGGCACACCCAAAGCATTCCTACGGTATCCGGGAGTTGCACAATCTCATGGTCTAAGGAAATGATACTTGACATTAGAAAAGCTTTAGCATACTAACTACACGATCTTGTGCTATGCTTAGGATTGGGTCTTGTCCATCACATCATTCTCCTAATGATGTGATCCCGTTATCAATGACATCCAATGTCCATGGTTAGGAAACCGTAACCATCTATTGATCAACGAGCTAGTCAATTAGAGGCTTACTAGGGACATGGTGTTGTCTATGTATCCACACATGTATCTGAGTTTCCTATCAATACAATTCTAGCATGGATAATAAACGATTATCATGAACAAGGAAATATAATAATAATCAATTTATTATTGCCTCTAGGGCATATTTCCAACAGGGTTGGCACGAATCGAGACTGGGATTTGTCACTCCGTGTAACGGAGAGGTATCTCTGGGCCCACTCGGTAGGACATCATCATAATGTGCACAATGTGATCAAGGAGTTTATCACGGGATGATGTGTTACGAAACGAGTAAAGAGACTTGCCGGTAACGAGATTGAACAAGGTATCGGGATACCGATGATCGAATCTCGGGCAAGTATTGTACCGCTAGACAAAGGGAATTGTATACGGGATTGATTAAGTCCTTGACATCGTGATTCATCCGATGAGATCATCGTGGAACATGTGGGAGCCAACATGGGTATCCAGATCCCGTTGTTGGTTATTGACCGGAGAGTCATCTCGGTCATGTCTGCATGTCTCCCGAACCCGTAGGGTCTACACACTTAAGGTTCAATGACGCTAGGGTTATAGAGATATTAGTATGCGGTAACCTGAAAGTTGATTGGAATCCCGGATGAGATCCCGTACGTCACGAGGAGTTCCGGAATGGTCCGGAGGTAAAGATTTATATATGGGAAGTCTTGTGTTGGTCACCGGAAAAGTTTCGCGCATTATCGGTATTGTACCGGGAGTGCCGAAAGGGGTACGGGGGTCCACCAAGGGGATCCACCTGCCCCGGGGGGGGCCACATGGGCTGTAGGGGTGTGCACCTTGGCCTATATGGGCCAAGAGCACCAGCCCCAAGAGGCCCATGCGCCAAGAGATAAGGGAAAGGAAGAGTCCTAAAGGGGGAAGGCACCTCCTGGGTGCCTTGGGGAGGATGGACTCCTCCCTGGCCGCACCCTTCCTTGGAGGAAGGGCCAAGGCTGCGCCCCCCCCCCCCTCTCCCTTGGCCCTATATATAGAGGGGGGGAAGGGAGGGCAGCAACACCTAAGCCCTGGCGCCTCCCTCTCCCTCCCATGACACATCTCCCTCCTCCCGCAGCGCTTGGCGAAGCCCTGTTGGAATCCCGCTACTTCCACCACCACGCCGTCGTGCTGCTGGATCTCCATCAACCTCTCCTTCCCCCTTGCTGGATCAAGAAGGAGACATCGCTGCTCCGTACGTGTGTTGAACGCGGAGGTGCCGTCCGTTCGGCGCTAGGATCATCGGTGATTTGGATCACGACGAGTACGACTCCATCAACCCCGTTCTCTTGAACGCTTCCGCGCGCGATCTACAAGGGTATGTAGATCCACTCCTCCCTCGTTGCTAGATGACTCCATAGATTGATCTTGGTGATGCGTAGAAAATTTTGAATTTCTGCTACGTTCCCCAACAATGGTTGCATCTCGTGCGCAGGTTGACGGAGGTCAACCTTTCTGATGCAGCAGACACCTTTCATTGGAAATTGTTTGTGTTAGGAGTCTTCTCGGTTAAGTCTATGCATACAGACTTGATAAACACCAGGGCGATCCTGAGGTCGATCCACATTTGGAAAATTAAAGTGTCATTGAAAATCAAGTTGTGTATGTGGTTTGTGCATAAGGAAGTCATTTTGACAAAGGATAACTTGGCAAAGCGTAGCTGGGAAGGTAGTAAACGTTGTTGCTTTTGTGATCAAGACGAAACAATAGAACATCCACTTATACTTTGCCCACTTGCTAGGTTACTGTGGCGGACCATTCATGTAGCCTTTAACGTTACTCTGCCAGTCTCGGTTACACATCTATTTGGAACTTGGTTAACTAGGATTGAGCCTAAAATTGTGACACATATTCGAGTAGGAGTGTGTGCATTACTTTGTGCCCTTTGGAATTGTCAGAATAATGTTGCCTTTAACAGACAAACCGTCAAAAAAAATTGTAGGTTATCTTCAGTGCGTCGGCTTGGATCCGTGCATGGTCCTTACTCAACCATGTGGACCACAGGGAGCTTATGAATATTGGGTGCAACCGATAAAAGATGGTTGCATGGGATACATACAACCGGATTGGATGGCGGTCCAACAATAAGATAGGTGTTTAGTTATCTTAACCTATTTTCGCCGGTTGTGGCATATCTTTTTTTGTTTGTTTGAGATTTGTAAGACTTTTCGAGACCTTGTTTGGATCATGGATTTTTAATAATATGGCTGTGTGCATCAAGAGATGCAGAGGCCGAAGGTATTCCCCCTCCTAAAAAAAAGTGCGTGTTAGAGTGTGTTCATTTTGGGGATGAGAAAAAAGGAGCTCTGACTGATCGGTAGCTCATTTTATCGAAGAAGAGAAATGGGCTAGATTCTCTTTGCTTGGGCCTCTGGCTGCTGCTATTATAAGGAGGAACAAAGGCAGCTTCTTTGTTTGTTTCTTTTCTTTTAGTAAAGAAGGGTTTGATTCTTCCTGTTTGAATTCCTTTCCCTTTTTCCAATTGACCAGCAGCTCGTTTTACTGAAGAAGGGAATTGGCCTAGATTGCTATTTATCAAAAGGAAAGGTGATAAAGTAGAGCGAAGGCATTTCTACAGCATAAAGAAAGCATATGAGTGGGCTGCTGCTGCTGTTGGCTTTTCACTTTAGTTTCTTTTCCTTTGGTAAAGATAAAGAAGGTTTGAATTCCTTTTCTTTTTACTCTGATACCTTGTCAATCTATAAAGCACAAGTTACCTACAAAATGTGACAAATTAGGTGCGCAATTGTGAACGGTAGATAAAGAGGAAACAAACATAAGATGCATGCTTGCTAATACGAGTATATTGCAACTGGAGTACCGTTTCCCTCTGGAGTACCATTTCTTGACTACCAACAAATGAAACCAGATTAGATAAAATTGCAACTGCCAGAGCCTAGCTAATACTATATTGCAATACTGTAACACAAAAAAGAATAAAAGGAGACTTCAAATAGTTAAGCTGACTAGGTCGAAACTTCTTGAAATTAACATGGATGTCAGATCTGTACGAAGCGGAAAACGTCTTACCTCATATCGAGGGGACGCTGCGTGTATTATAGGCAGGGGTGCGAGTCCTGATAACGCATACAGTTAGGATTACAACTTGGAGATCAAGCTAGGAGGAGATAGAGTTATGGTTACACAAGATAAACATCTCCTAGCCTCTAACCGAAAGACTCTTCCTAAGATACGCAACAAGTCTGCCCGAGTACTACGTACGGTGCATTATATATATCTGAAGTTTAACAAGATCAATCGGCTACAAATGCTTAGAAATATTTATTTCCTCAATTCAGCCAAAGCAGCAACACCTCCACTAAAACAGGAAGACCAATGTATTTTACTAGACTCCTCACATCACAATATCTATCACATGGCAGCGTCTATGTTTCCTTTCTAGCATTTTTTAGAGAAAAGGCCAGAGCCTGACTTTATAAATAAAGCCACATGGCAGCGTCACGAGACCAAACAAGAAAGAGACCAGTTAACGAGGAGAACGCACACAGCGCACGGAACGAAAACTATATAAAAGTAGCCAAGGAAGGATGGATACAGGCAACTGCCATACACGGCGCGCAGGCCGGAAAGGAGTGAGACCTAAAATCCGCAAACAGCACCACCAGGATTAGACGACAGGATCCCGTCCGGAGATATGAGATGCCGAAGCCCGGATTTTGTCGATGAGCAGGTCCAGGGCATCCCGATCAACCTCCTTAGTCAATGATCTCCACTGCTGCAATAATATAGATGATTTGAAAAGAACGTCAGCAGGCTTAGATGGGAAGATATGCTCAATAGTAAATTTGTTCCTAATGGTCCACAGAGCCCAACATAAGGCACCCAGGCCAATCCAAAACACCCTCTTGGTGACCCCAACCAAAGCTTTCGCTAGGGTTCGAATATCGGAGAAAGAGGAGGGGTTCCAAAAAACCTGAAGCCAAGATCAGACACAGCACCAAACCAGCTTGGCCAGCACGCAATTGAAAAAGATGTGATCAGAGTTCTCCAAGGCCCCACATAGATGACAGAAATCCGAGCCAGGCCCATTGCGCTTTTTAATCTGGTCAGCAGCCGGCAGGCGACCACGAAAGGCTTGCCAAACGAAAATTTTAATCTTAGGAGGAACTTTGGACTTCCAAACACAAGAGAATCTGGTCGAAGGAGTACCACCAATAAGTCTAGAATAAAGCGACTTGACCGTAAATCTACCTGAGGCCGAATGAGGCCAGACTACAGAATCGGCCGACTCCGAGAGCACGGGGAAGAGGGCAGAGAGACTTTGCCAATCTTCCAACTCTTCAGGAGACAGGGCCCGACGAAAGGCCAGATCCCAGTTATTAGCCGCCACCTCCGCGATGGAGATACCCGGATTAGGACAGTAAGAGAACAAAACCGGAAAACTCTCAGCGAGGGGGGCATCCCCCGACCACCAGTCCAACCAAAAGCGGACTGCCATCCCATTACCAACATTAAATTTAACATGTTCCAGGAAAATAGGTCTGACTTTGACAAGGGATTTCCAAAATTGAGAGCCGCGCCTCGCGGTGGCAAACAGCGGGTTGGAATGTGGGAAGTATTTAGCCTTAAGAATCGAGAACCAAAGCGAGTCAGCCCCACTAGTTAAAATTTTCCACCACCACTTGATAAGCAAACAAATGTTCATCACCCGAGTATTGATAATACCTAACCCCCCACGGTTTTTAGGCTTACACATATGCTGCCACTTGACCAGCCTATATTTCCGTTTGTTATCCGCGGAATTCCAGTAGAAGGCTCCCTTATGTTTGTCGAAGCCAGCATGCACGCCATCCGTAAGAAGATAGAAGCCCATAAGAAACATGGGGAGAGAGGATAAGCAGGAGTTAATTAGAGCAACTTTGCCAGCATTTGTATTATATCTGCCTCTCCAAGGGAGCACCCTGTTCCCCAGTTTAGCGACCGCCGGAGCGAAATCTTTAGCATGGAGCACGCCAGGAGAGATAGGAAGGCCTAGATATTTAAAGGAAAAGGAACCCAAAGAACAGTTCAGAAGCCTGGCAACCCGCAAGGCTTCCGCCTCATCCACACCCATCACCAGGACCTCACTTTTAGCGAAATTAATCTTAAGACCCGAAACAGCTTCGAAACACAATAGGATGAATTTAAGATTGGCAATGCAGGTGTCATCCAGCTCCACCAGGATAATTGTATCATCCGCATATTGCAAGTGGGAAACACCCTCCGGAAGTAAATGAGAGACCACAGGAGCAATGTGCCCACAACGGGCCGCCCTGGAAAGCATGCACGAGAAGGCGTCGGCCACAAAATTAAAAAGAACAGGGGAAGCAGGATCCCCTTGGCGAAGGCTCCTACCATTGGCGAAGAAATTGCTAACAAAACCATTAACCGAAACGGCAGTATGGCCACCCGAGACCAACTGCATGATACGATGAACATAAGCACCATCGAAACCTTTAGCAAGAAGGACCTGCTTGAGGAAGGGCCAGCTAACGGAGTCATAGGCTTTCTCAAAGTCTAGCTTAAGGATAACCGCTTTAACTCTCCGAGCGTGAAGATCGTGAACAATCTCATGAAGGGATAGGATACCATCAAGGATGAAACGCCCTTTGATGAAAGCAGATTGATAAGGACTAATAACTCTATGAGCAACCGGCGACAAACGATTCGCAAAGCCTTTAGCCGGGAATTTGGCGAAGTTGTTAATCAAAGCAATAGGTCGGAATTGGGAAATAACATCAGCACCCTTAACCTTGGGGATCAGGGTTATCACTGCATAGTTCAAGCGGGAGATATCGACAGTACGAAGACAGAAGCCTTGGATAAGATTACAAACCAGCTGTTTCAACTGGGGCCAGAATTTCCGAAAGAAAGGAATAGAGAAGTCGTCTGGCCCAGAAGCAGCATTAGGATTGGCAGTGTTAACAACGTCCCAAATTTCCTGATTAGAAAGAGGGATCATCAAAGAGGCATTCTCCTCGGGTGAGATTTTAAGACCTAAGTTCCAAAGGGAGGGAGAAATGAAGAAGCCTGATGGAGGTTTAGCCCCCAACAACGAAGAGAAGAAATCCACCACGTGAGCCATAATAACATACTGCTCCGAAGATCGCACACCATTAATGAGCAGGCTATTAATACCACATCATCTATGCCTGCCATTCACGATCGCAAAGAAATACGCCGTAGGGGAGTCGCCTTTTAGAGTCCAGTTTAGAGTACCCCGTTGACGCCAATAAATCTCAGCCTAATGGTGTAACTGTATTAAAGCAGCCTCCAGATTATAACGAACCGCCCAACCATCGTCAGAGAGCCCAATAGAATCAGCCGCGCGATCTAGCGACAAGATCTGGTCTTCGAGGAACTTTTGAAACATCCATGCATGATAAAGCATTGCTGCCATTGCTGATAAAAAAAACTTGCTATGCAGCAACAAATGGCACCAAACAGGCAATTGATTCCAATATTCATTAGCCAAAATCAGATTAAAAAAATCAACAGAAACACACGCACAAATTGGACATAAGTAGGAATACAATGTCAAATCTCCGGATCTAATACAACACAGAACATAATCAAACGGCAACAGAGAGAAGATGAACACACACACACAAGCCAGTTGGCTAATTGTGTCCAGAAATAAGATAGCAGAGGGAGTTTAGCAATGAACGATTAATCCTACTATTCCAATTTCAAGTTGACCATGCATGCAACATAGACCGTTGATCTTCGCATGAACAGTGAAGCATACAAAATTGATGAACTCACATTGAAGAAGCCAATTCCTGCATCTCGGCAACCAGAATACAAATCTAGGTACCTGTGGAACAATCAATGTCATTAGTCAAACCACTAGTACTATTCATCCATGGAAAGATGTTAAAGTTATGCAACCTCACAACTTTTTATTATTCAAACCGTAAACATTAGCTTTGCCATAAGGAAATTGTACTAAAATCACCCAAGTTCAATCATCTCGGCATTGTTGGAAAAAACAGCAATGGAAAACAGACTTTTCCCTGAGGAATCAGGGGGGGAGGGTGCTCCCCCACCTCAAAAGATTACTCAAGGTGAAACTCAGCCATGGCTGGTTACAAAGTAATGTTACATATGAATGCAAGCGCAGTAGGAGAGGAAGGCACGCCACGAGAAAGCGGCTTCCTTATCAACATGAGATTATCAGTGGGTAATTTCTGGTGTAGTGGAACACTCTCAACTTCTACTGTTAGCACATTCGAGTATCTTCGCCATCTTCTCTCAGTAGAGTCTAAAAGACAAATGGTTAAAACACCTCCTAGACAGGCAAATGCTAAACCATCTAGTTTACCAATTCAATTGAAATATTCTTTAATATCATGGACATATGAGGGGTTCATGTGGAGTAGAAAAGCAGAAGCATCAGGTTAGCTCATAGGCATATCTTTCAGAAATGTACGAGCTCATTAGTCACCAATTAATTGAATTTAATCAATTCATCCTATAGAATCTTCAAGCAAAGGGTCTTATTAGTTAAAACTTCCTTCGATTCCTAATAGATGTCATCTTTTTTACACTGCATGGCATCAAAAACAGAACTCTGAGCACTCCTTCAATCATATCATATCAGTAAAAATAAAAACAGCAATTCATGATGAAAGTAGTTTTAATGCTAAATCTAGTCTTATAAGTTTGCTCATGTGTTCAGTATAAAGTCTCCTATGGTGACCCAGTTGAGGAAATTAGACCGCACACAACGCATGGCTACAGCCTACAGCTTAATTTCATTCTTCAACTTTTAGGTTTCAACTGTTATATACTTATCTTGAGAAAGAACTTCACTGCAGCTATGCACTAACACTATAAATATATCATTCTTGCATATGTCAATAGGCAGGCAACAATGAAATTTGGTTCAATTATTATTCAAAGAACTTGCCAACCTTGGCTACAGAAGCAGACCTTGTGACATAAACTAACTAAATGTCTAAACCAGACACCACAAGGATTTTTTTTCCCGACCATAACAATTAAATAAACACCATACAAGCATGGGAAGAAAACGCTACAGAGCGCCATTGCTATATGTTAAGCCATATTATAAAAAACAACCTGGTTTCGTTATAGCCATATTGTAAAGACATGCCTTTACCTCCAGTATAGACACTTTTGAACGGATGAAGCCAAAGCTTGTTGTTGGACACATTAAGTTTCCTGAATTGCAATGATTCAAGCTGGACCATGAGGACACCATCAACTGCTGGCAGGAACACCGTATTATTTTCCTCTGCAAACCCTATTACGGATAGGCGTTTTCTCGGCTTCTCTGAACTCGGGGAAAGTAGCTTGTCCACCTCAATAGTTCTTCCAACCCACCATGATGCAACACCATTCCGATCAGTCTTTCTCTTCCATAATTTGGCGGTGAAGCCTGAGATGGAGAGTAAACCGAGCCCACCATCATCAGCCCGCATAACTGTGAGGTTGTTCTCAATATCCGTTGGCGCTTGCATCGCCACTAGGCTCTGCTTCTCCAAATCAAACTCAAGAATCACAGCCAAGTGGTTTGCCTCAAACAGCCAGTAAAGGGAATTCCCAATGAGCAAACCCGGCATTCTCGTAAACATAGTGTAAATGAAAGCACCCCGAACCGATGTTGAAATGAGATTGCCCCATGCGCCAGTCTCT
The DNA here is from genome assembly GCF_002162155.2 of Triticum dicoccoides. Taxonomy (NCBI): domain Eukaryota; kingdom Viridiplantae; phylum Streptophyta; class Magnoliopsida; order Poales; family Poaceae; genus Triticum; species Triticum dicoccoides. Next base: position 33,274,680 of record NC_041390.1, on the reverse strand, counting down.
GAGGAGTAAACGCAGGCGAGCAACCGCATATGTTGTGCGCCGTCAGTGGCGGCCTCTACCAAGACCACCTGGAAGTGGTGGACCTCGCCGGCAGCGCGAAGCACCGCCCCGTGGATCCGGCTTGCAACATGGTCGAACCCTGGGGGAACGGCAAGGCGGTGCTGGTCGCCGGTGACGGGGTCCCACACCACGGCTTGCCTCCGCATCGCGAAGGAGATGCGCACAAGGCCATGGCGGCAGCTGAGAAGCAAGAAGTCGGAGCTGTAGTCGAGCTGTAAGGAGAAGCGCGCGGTGGGTACACAATCGGGGGAATCCATGGTAGGTGTGAAGGAGATGGCGTCCAGGCCTTTGTCGAAGCAGCCGAGGAGGGGAGGGCTGCGGCGGTGGTGGAGCCGGAAGCGGCGGAGAAAGCGGGTGTCGTATAAGATGCTGCGCCAGCGCTTGCAGACGAGGGATGCGCGGGGAAGGGAGGACGGGAGCGGCGGGTGGCGGAGGAGGATCTCGCTGAGTAGGTTTTCGTCGTCCAGCGGCGCCGCCGCCGCCGGCGGCAACATCTCGCCCACCTTACAACTCGTGCGGGAGGGGGGAATGGGTGAAGCAGCCGCCACACTAGTGGAATGGTTGGAGTGCGGGTGACCTAGGCGACACAGCCAGTCCAACTGAGATGAGATTGAAGTCAAGCCCATTTGAAGAAGCCCACGAAGTCAAGCCCATTGACGTCAATTCGGCCCGGAACACTCAAGGCACACACGCATTCGCTTTCTTTTTTCCTCAAAAAAAGAAAAAGACAACACGCATTCTCTTTTAGGAAAAAAACAATGTGCCATCAGTATGCTGCAAAAGATACCATAAATCAGATTTTAAGTACTCACCTAGCAATCACAATGGTGATACTTTTTCTCCATCTCCAGTGGAGTATTTAGTAAATGCGACAAGGCTTTACGTGCTCGGATTTTTATTTACGTGCTCCGTACCCTAACTAAGCAAAATCTGAGCTCGCCGGAGCTCTCCGGGTGCGGCGGGGGCACTCACTCATCGGAGTCGTAGTCGGAGGAAACAAGGTTGACGTATTTCTTGTCCTACTCTTGCTCGCGACGCCATGCGGCTAGCTTCTCGTGGAGCTCGCGGTCGGCGGTGAGCGCCTGCTCGAAGAGGAGGTCGCTGAGCTCGTCGTCCCGCCGGCGACACGCGTCCTCCTCCTCCTGCTCGCGTGTAGTGTGCTCAGTGAACGCTGCCTCAAAGGCATCCGCGTCAGGCCCGACGAGGTAGTCCTCCGGCCCGATGACGCTGCGGTCGCGCGAGCGGTCCTCCCCCGGCTCGATCTTGAGGTGCGGGGAGGTCGCCGGACTCCCTATCCCTCTTCACCGGAAGGAGCCTCGTGTCGGAGCGCCTCACATGGCGGAGGTCGTACTCCTCCGTCTCGCGGCAGAGGAGGGACTCCAGCACCGGCAGCCTGTACTTAGTGTAGCGCTTGCATGCCGCGTCGGAGGTGACACAGCATTTGCGCTCCGGGTCTTCGCCGCCACCGCGCCGGCCAGAGC